>NC_092386.1:25975104-26284527 GCF_030028105.1 Mobula birostris
CCCTGGAGAAATGACTGTTACTATCGACCTTATCTATGTATCTCATAATTTTAAACAGCTGTGCAGTCACTGGAATAAATGCATAAATAGAATCTTTAAATATGATATTCTGCATAAATTAGCCTTGTATTCATTTGAATGTACAAGACATAATTGAGGTGTTTAATGATTAAAGAATATTAATTGCATAAGAATATTTTCTTTGGGAGAGTAGAACATGAGGTGAGATCATTAATGTACAATTAAAACTATGAGATTCCGGGCTGATATCAGAAAACTTTATATAAACAGAAACCACCTCAATTTATACATCATCACTACAATTTATACATCATCACTAATGTAGCTGTTATCCAAATCTCTGCTGCTCCTTTCCCAACTTGCTTTGAATTCTGTCCATCCACTATAATTTTGTGCTTTATAAGAACATTATCAAATAAAATCTGCCAATGTAAACACACAGTGGATTATAAGCAGATGATCAAAACTTTGGTCAAGGGCATGATTTTTGGAGGAAGGGGAGTACTAGTTACATTCAGCTATCTCTGAGTATTATAGAGCTAGAGATTACAGAGATGTAAAGGAAAAAAATTATAGAGGGATTCATGAAACTTAAAATTCAGACATTACATTACCTGCATCCAATATCAGTCAGCAAGCATTATAATGGATGGACAGAATTCAGTGCAGCAGATTTGGAAGATGTCTTCCTTGTTCTACTCTTGGCAAATCTAGAGTGCATATGAAAGATCGTCTAAAATGAGCACAGAGGAGAAGTAATTTGAAAATATCTTCCCTAAATTGCAGAGGCCTGCTTAATTGAAACATTTTAAAAATAAGATTGATGGGATTTTTGTGATGAGGCATGTTGATGTGTTTTAGATGGAGATGAGCTGCACTTTAATTCAATGGAGAGGGAAGAATGGAGGTCCTTTAACATCTGCCGGACGATGCTGAGGATGTTCTACAAGTCTGTGGTGGCCAGTGCTATCATGTTTGCTGTTGTGTGCTGGGGCAGCAGGCTGAGGGTAGCGGACACCAACAGAATCAACAAACTCATTCGTAAGGCCAGTGATGTTGTGGGGATGGAACTGGACTCTCTGATGGTGGTGTCTGAAAAGAGGATGCTGCATGCCATCTTGGACAATGTCTCCCATCCACTACATAATGTACTGGTTGGACACAGGAGTACATTCAGCCAGAGACTCATTCCACCGAGATGCAACACAGAGCGTCATAGGAAGTCATTCCTGCCTGTGACCATCAAACTTTACAACTCCTCCCTTGGAGGGTCAGACACCCTGAGCCAATAGGCTGGTCCTGGACATATTTTCTGGTATAATTTACATATTACTATTTAGCTATTTATGGTTTTATTACTATTTATTATTTATGGTGCAACTGTAATGAAAACCAATTTCCCCCAGGATCAATAAAGTATGACTATGACTATGACTAAGCACAGGAAGCCAAATGAGCCACTTCTATTGCTGAATGACTGACAAATTCCTTAGGAATCATTTGCCTATCATTGCCAAGTTGCAGAGCAACATACGTCGGTTGGCATTTTTTCAATGTGTCTGGTGCAATGCCAACAGATTTCAGCATCCCAATCAGTCGGTCACAGGGTCAGCACACATAAGGGTTGATTATATCACTTCCTTCACTTCGCAGATGAGCAACGTTTTCTCCCCCACATTGTTTTCTGGGTAGGAGACAACCTCATACTTGAACTCCTACACCAGAAATATAACTGAGGAACAGTACTAGGGTTTCCATTTCAATTATCGAGGAAGAACCAGCTTCTTGCCAATAGTTACTCCGATACCAATGTTTTTTCTAAACTGATGTTAATTTCTTCCAGCTCCTCATTCACTTGGCACCATGGTAGCGTAGGGGTTAAGTGCAACGCTATTACAGCTTGGAGCATCGGAGTTCGGAGTTCACTTCCGGCATCTTCTGTAAGGAGTCCGTATGTCCTCCCTGTGGAATGCGTAGGTTTTCTCTGGGTGCTCCTGTTTCCTCCCACAGTCTAAAGACAGTAGGTTAATTGGTCAATGTAAATTGTCCCAAGGTTAGGCTAGAGTTAAACTGAAGGTTGCTGGTTGGCAAGGCTTGAAGGGCCAGAGGGGCTTATTCTGTGCTCTATCTCAAAATACAAATAACTTAAGCAATTCTTCATTACTTCTGGAAGATTTTTTTTACATGAAGTGATTTATTTTTTCTGTGCAAACAACAGGAATTCTGCAGATGCTGGAAATTCAAGCAACACACATCAAAGTTGCTGGTGAACGCAGCAGGCCAGGCAGCATCTCTAGGAAGAGGTACAGTCGACGTTTCAGGCCAAGATCCTTCGTCAGGACTAACTGAAGGAAGAGTTAGTAAGAGATTTGAAGGTGGGAGGGGGAGAGAGAGAGAGAAAGAATGTGTGTATATAAATAAATAACGGATGGGTTATGAGGGGGAGGTGGGGCATTAGCGGAAGTTAGAGAAGTCAATGTTCATGCCATCAGGTTGGAGGCTACCCAGATGGAAGATGCCAGAGAAAGCAGGATCTCCCAGTGGCCACACATTTTAATTCCACATCCCATTCCCATTCTGACATGTCTATCCACGGCCTCCTCTACTGTAAAGATGAAGCCACACTCAGGTTGGAGGAACAACACCTTATATTCCGTCTGGGTAGCCTCCAACATGATAGCATGAACATTGACTTCTCTAACTTCCGCTAATGCCCCACCTCCCCCTTGTACCCCATCCGTTATTTATTTATATACACACATTCTTTCTCTCTCTCTCCTTTTTCTCCCTCTGTCCCTCTGACTATACCCCTTGCCCATCCTCTGGGTTCTCCTCCCTCTCCACCTTGTCTTTCTCCCTAGGCCTCCTGCCCCATGATTCTCTCATATCCCTTTTGCCAATCACCCATCCAGCTCTTGGCTCCATCCCTCCCCCTCCTGTCTTCTCCTATCATTTTGGATCTCCCCCTCCCCCTCCGACTTTCAAATCTCTTACTAGCTCTTCCTTCAGTTAGTCCTGACGAAGGGTCTCAGCCTGAAACGTTGACTGTACCTCTTCCTAGCGATGCTGCCTGGCCTGCTGCGTTCACTAGCAACTTTGATGTGTGTTGCTTATTTTTTCTGTATTTACTTCATGCCTTGATATAACTTATCTTATTACAGTTTAAAAGAGAAAACTATAACCTTATATTTTCTTTACAAATTTATAGCAATTCTTGAGTCTGTTCTTGTGTTTTACATCAGATTATTTCCAGATTCTACTTCCCCTTTCTTTGCAATGCTTTGTTTCTACTGTGCTGAACTCTGAAAGTTTCCCCATTCTCAGTCTATTTCCTTTGATCCAATACCATCTTGATAGTGTTGTTAAATTTTACCCATAGCCCCAAGATGAACATAGCCACTAACTATACAGTATAATTCAAGATTATGATCAATACATTCAGATTTGGTAGAAGAAAAACTGGTCAAGACAAAGGATCAGGCACAATCTTACTAAATGACAAAAAAACTCAAAAGTCAAATGGCCTTCTCCAGGTTCTATTTCTGTTCTGTTAAATATTAAAATATTATTACTCCCTTTCTTCAAATAGTGCATGCACTTTACTTTCATGTGACTTTTTTGTTGAAAACAAACTAAATTTATTTTGACATATTTACACTTCACAGTATAAGTGTGTGTTTAAAAAAATGAAACAATTCTATGTAGAAAGTTATTAAAATTATAATTACCATACTATAGTTCAACCATCCCAGTAGCAGGGGTACTTGGAAGAAAATAATAAAGAAAGCCATCATTGGTTTGTATAGATAGTTTAAACGTACTTTAATAAAAGTATAAGGAGATACACAAAGACATGAATGGGTACAGAAGGAGTTGCAAATGGATTTAGAGACCTATTCCTATCTTTTATATGTGTTCTTGCAGATTTGGTTTTGGTACTACCGAGATGGGAAAGATTGATGCCAAAGGGTGAAAGACATAACTGGAATATCCACTAACCCTGAGGGTCTAATATTTATCTACTCCAGTATGTTAAACCCCTCTTATTATGGTTGGAGCTCCCTGCATCATTAGCCTATTCCCCTCTATAAGGGCGTGTTAAACTCACTGGAGCCTCAGCCTCCGCATCTCCTGGAGGAATGCCGCCGGGTTGTCCGAGTCCCTCAGAGCCGGCACGGGGGCCCAATGTCTCGGCGCTGCCTCCGACTTCCACGCACAGGCGTCCACCTGCCGGACAGTGAGGAGGGAGAGAAGACAGCAGCTTATCCACAGACCGCAAAGCAACGAAGGGAGGGGAGCCCGGACCCCGCTATGCTCCTCAAAATACCCGGGGGGGACAAACACCAGGGTCAACCCCATTGCCCCCAACATCACTGGCCCAAAACCCAGATTCCCCGCCCTCCGGGACCTGGGGCATTTCCCCAACCCCGGGAACGAGGGGCCTTCCCCTCCGATCCAACCCAGCTGAGTGTCTACGCGCAGTCCCCGAAATGCGCCCCGACGACACCCGGGACCTACCCACCGCCCCCGACCCAGACAGAAGCTCCAGCCGAGGAACCCGTACCCGCTGAGCAGGGGCCGCCGCCGTTGCTAGGGCCGCCATCTCACCGGGCTGAAGCAGCGTGGTGCCGCCGCCACCGCGAGCTGCTGGAGGCGGCTGCGGCCAGCGGGCGGCGCCGGGGAGCCAGCGCTGCAAACAGCGGCGCAAATGTGCAGATGTGCCGCTGTTGCTGCGGATTGCTGGCGATCCCAGCCAGTCTGAACCCCCACTCTTTACTCTTCCCTCTGTCCTTTAGCGCGCACACACACAAAATCTAAAGGCTTTCCGCTGTCTTAATTCACTTATATTGCGGAGATTTTGCGGAACTCCCCGAGGTTCGTAGTATCTATGAGTAAGAGAGGATTGTTGTTAAGTCTGCCGAATCCGCAAAACAGACCACATTGCTTTTCGGGCATGTTGACAACATGCAAATGAATAGTCTGTTGGGAGGTGGCCACGTGGTGCAAGTAGTTTGCAGATTTCAGCAAAATGGCAGAACAACAGCAGAGGAGACAGAGGCTGCCCAAATTTAGCTCAGATGAGCTGGAGGTGCTGATTACAGAGGTGACTACCCATAGAGACCAACTTTTCAGTCGTGCCCACAGACTGTCACAGGGAGAGCGGGATAAAATATGGCAGGATATCACTGCCAAGGTCAATGCAGTCTCACAGGTCAAAAGGTCTGTGAAGGCCATCAAGACTCGTTGGGATGACCTAATGCGGCGTACCAAAGAGGTAGCCAATTTGGCGAGGGCAGCACACCAAATTCAAGTTGGACCCTGCAGACCAGAAGACCTGACCACAGAGGAATGGAGAGTCCATCAGGTCATGCACCCTCAATCTATAATTTGCATGGGTGGCCCAGATCCTGCAGACTTTCCATACTGGAGGTCAAGTAAGTGTTTCCCTTCAATTAATGTGTGGCAGCACTAAATCTGACATTACTCTTTCTGCTCATTTCTGTGTGATATACATTAAATGAAGACAAGATTACTTCAGAATGCAGTAATGTGTTAGTTTCACAAATGTTGGTATTTGTGTACCCTGAAAGATCATATTTTACTGTTAATATTTCATTCTAGGCTGCTCATCGCAAATCAGTAATTCTGTGTGTTTTCTTTGACCTCGATTTTGACATTCTCAAACTAATTTATTAAAGTGCTTGATTCACCCTTGAGTTCCATGTAAAAGCAAAGTGATTTTCATTGATAGGAGTACAGTAATTCATAGGTTCATTAGCCCAAAAAGTCTACTTCAATGTTTAAGTTGCCTGTGTCAAGGTTCAGATTTCAATTGACTGATTCCAGTCTTATTGAAATAATACTTTCTGAAACAAAACTAGGAAATATTATTTTTCTTATATTGGCAACGGAAATATCCCTAGCTTAACTTTTGTTGGAAGCTTAAGGTTCACAGCCTCGGTATACACGTCACCGAAGATCTCACCTAGACTGCACACAACTCACATCAAATCAAACTCAATGCCAAAACAAGAGATTCTGCAGATGCGGGAAATCTCCAGCAATATACACAAAATACTAGAGGAATTTAGCAAGCAAGGCAGTGTCTACAGAGGGGGTTAAACAGTTGACATTTTGGGCCATGATCCTTCACCAGGGCTAAAACGGAGGGAACAGAAGCCAGAGTAAGAAAGTACCGGAAGTGGAAGGAGTACAAGCTGGGCAGGTGATATGTGAGATCAGGGGTGAGGGAGGAGAGTGGGTGGTGTGGTGGAATGGGGGATAAAGTAAGAAGTTAAAAGGGGATAGGTGGAAGAGATGCTGAAGGTAGATCTTATAGGTGAGGATAGTGGAACGTGGAAGTAAAGGAAGGGCAGAAACCCATCCTGCTTCCCTTTCTTCATAAAAGTTGGGGATATTAATATTCATGCCATTAGTTTAGACTCTACCCAGACAGAATATGAAGTGTTGCCATGGACACAAGTGGCCATGGACAGATATGTCTCTATGTCTTCAGTTTGATCATTGTAGGGAAGAGGCCTTTGAAAGGAAACTCTCCAAGTACGCGGGACTGGTCAGCAACTGTCAGCAGGCTGGATGGAGAGTGAGGTGTCTCCCAGTGGAGGTTGGTTGTAGGGGATTCGTAGCCCGTTCCTTAGTTATAGCCTTCAGCATTTTGGGCATCGAGGGAGAGAGGAAGAGGAGAGCTATCCGCAGTACCACCGATGCGGCAGAGAGGGCCTCAGGATGGCTGTGGCTCAAAAGAGGGGAGCTATGGAGTCATAAGTAGCTGGTCATCTGGACACAAGCTGGGGTCTGATCAGCCCCGGCTGGGTCACCTGGAGGAGGTTGTATGATGTTGAAAGACCCGAAACACCCGATGATTCCAGGAACATCACTGAAGATGTGTCCAGAAGCATCAATAGATGTATGTACACAGCTAGGGATATATATTACAATATGAAAACTTAGGTAACAGTTACAGTTTAGGATAGTAGGCCATTGTCTTTGCTCTGCCATTAAAAAGACCATGGCTGATCTTCTTCTTGAGCAGTCCCTGGGGAATGAAGGATGACTTACTTTCACTCCAGTTTGGTGGGTTCCGAGGTGCCTAATGAGACCGATGTGGGAACTGAAGACTGGACAGGGGATGACCGATGGGCGGGTAGGTGGGCTGATAGATTGTGAGGCAGTGCATTCTTTACACTGCTCACACAGGCCCTCATTATACTATCCCAAGTGCTCCTGGGCATGGGCCAGAGGCTTCCAGGAGTCAGAGGGGATGCTGCACTTCTTCAAGGAAGCTTTGAGAAGACCCCTTGAATCTTCTTCCATCTGGCAATCCCCTCCCATGACAGACTGAAATAGAATATCCATTTTGGGAATATGATATTGGGTATGCAAATGTTACAGCCTGCTTGCTGTAGCTTGGGATATTGGCCTAGGACCGGATGCTGACATTGGTTCACTTGCTCTTCCAGTGCATTGAGCATTTTGTAGAAACAGCATTATTGGTATTATTCTAGTGCTTTGATGTACCTGATGTCGATATTTTAGGCCTTTGAATCATAAGGGAGGACAGGGATTAGTGCTGCCTCGTTTGACCATAAGCTTTGCACCAGTCTTGATCCTCAAGTACTTCTTTTCCTCCATTGACCAAAGTCTGTGGTGGTTTGCATTGACGCCAGTGGTAAATTTCATCAGCAAAGTCTGCCTTTGCCAAGAGCTGACATTAAGATATGAAAAGTGGGCTGCGTTTTCCAGTGTGCTACAGGTTGGTCATCCAAATGTAGAGTGCAAGATCATATGGTTTGGTGAATGAGTTGACAGTAATTCAGTGCCTAGTCCTTGGAGTGCGTGCAAGTTCAAGCATTGTTGTAGAATTGTATAGCATGCAAACGGGCCCTTTGGTCCAGTTTGTCCATGCCAACCATTGTGCCTTCCTAAGCTAGTCTTATCTGCTTGTATTTTGCCCAAATACCTCTAAACATTTTCCATGCCTATACCTGTCCGAAAGTTGTAATTGTACCCACCTCTGGCAGCTCTTTCCATATTGCCACTGCCCTCTGTGTGAGAAGTTTACCCCTCAAATTTCCTTTAAATAATTCCTCTGACACCTTAAACCTATAGCCTCTAGTTTTAGATTCCTAAAACTCCTCATAACTTCATACAACTTCTCTAAGGTCAGTTGATTACACACCAGGGAAAACAGTCTTTCCTTATAACTCAAGTTCACCAGTCCTGCCAACACCTTTGTGAATCTTTTCTGCGTCCACTCAAGGTTAACCAATCCTTCTTTCAGCATGGTAACCAGAAGTGTGCACAGTACTCCAAGAACAGTCTGACCAACATTTTGTACAAATGCAATATGATGTCCCAACCCTTGTAGTCAGTGCTACAGCCTTCATCGTCTGCATACTGCACCTCACTGACATTTGGTGGATCTCATCACCCCTTTCCCACTCTCTTCTCATTCTCCTTTTCTGTTTACCATTCTCTGTTCAATTATTTTGTCTCTTCAGCTCTCAGGGGTTGGGAATTCATTAAAAATTCATGGCCCTCTGAGAGGAGAAATGCAGAATCAGGTTTATAATCACTGACATAAGTTGTGAAATTTGATATTTTGTGGCAGTGGTACGGTGCAAGACATGAAAGTTGTTGTAAGTTAACATAAATAAACGGTACAAAAGCAGGTAGGTTCATGGTTCGTGGACCTTTCGGAGATCTGATGGTGGAGAAGAAGAAGCTGTTCCTAAAACATTGAATGTGCATCTTCAGGCTCCTGTACATCCTGCCCCCGATGGTACTAGAGAGGAGAGGGCATGTTCTAGATGGTGAGGTCCTTAATGTTGGATGCCGCCTCCTCGCGGCACCGCCTTTTGAAGATCTCCTTGATTGTGGGAAGGTCGTTCCTGTGATGAAGTTGGCTGAGTGTACAACTCTCTGCAGCCTCTTGGGATCCCGTGCACTGGAGCCTCCATATCAGGCAGTGATGCAACCAGTCAGAATGCTCTCTACCTCATCTCTTGCTGAAACGATACCCTCTAATTTGAGTTAATATCAGGAGGGGAAACACTCTCTCAACATCTACCCAGCTAACATAATCAAGAGTCTCTCCCATTCCAGCCTTTTGCTCTTGTCCCCTGTCCCAGACAGTGTGCCAGCTTCTATCACACTGTTACCAGACTCTGAAACAAATCTCTTGTATGCCTAAAGAAACTTGGACTCTTTCTGGCATCTTCCCTCTTCCTTTCTAGTACTGAAGAACGGACTCGGCCTGAAGCATCAACTGTTTATTCATTTCCGTAGGTGCTGCCTGACCTGCTGAGTCCCCCGGCATTTTGTGTGTGTTGCTTATAGTTTTCTTACTTTTTATAATTTTATTATAATCCTATTATAATTCTTATAAGATCATAAGAAAATCTTATAATTTTTAAAAAGATCACCTCTCATTCTTCTGTGTTTTCTTAGTATTGCCTAAACCTGCTCACCGAATGTCAATCTACATCCCAGAAATCCACTTGGTGAATCTCCTCTGCCTCCTGTACAGGCACATTGTTCCTTAAATGTCGAAACAAAAACTGCATACAGAACAACACACATCAAAGTTGCTGGCGAACGCAGCAGGCCAGGCAGCATCTCTAGGAAGAGGTACAGTCAACGTTTCAGGCCGAGACCCTTCGTCAGGACTAACTGAAGGAAGAGTGAGTAAGGGATTTGAAAGTTGGAGGGGGAGGGGGAGATCCAAAATGATAGGAGAAGACAGGAGGGGGAGGGATGGAGCCAAGAGCTATCCAAAATGATAGGGTCTCGGCCTGAAACGTTGACTGTACCTGTTCCTAGAGATGCTGCCTGGCCTGCTGTGTTCACCAGCAACTTTGATGTGTGTTGCTTGAATTTCCAGCATCTGCAGAATTCCTGTTGTCTGTATACAGAACTCCGGGTTTGGTCTGTGTAAAGTTGTGTTGATTTTTTTTTCTTATTTTTCTATCCCATGCTCTTTCAATGAAGGCCAGGGTACCCTTCATATTCCTAAATAGTAGATGGACCTGCCTGTTAACCCATTGTGTTCTATATACTAAGACCACAAAATTGTAGAATTTCCCTATACTTAGATCATAATTTGCTTTCTCTTTCTTTGAAAGTCTTGCCTGACACCGGCCCCCTAGGCCTGAGTCGACTTCGTAGTAGTAGTTCCTTGAAAGTGGATATCCTCATATTTTCCCCTATCACTCCATCAGTAAACTTCTTAACCTTTCTACAGGTATTTTCAGCAACAGGAAACATTGCTCTACATCATCCCGATGCTGGAGACCTTCCAGATAAACAATAGCTCAGTTTTAAAATCTCATCCTTGTTTTCAGATCCTACCGCTTGCTTGCCCCCTTCATTCTCTCTAGGCTCTTCCAGCCTACAACCTTCATGGAGAGCCGCACTTCTTCAAATACAGCCACCTGGTCACCTCCAATTTAGTTGGTGCAAAATGAGCGGGTTTGACTTTAGCTCCCAAAGCTCTGAACTTCGGAATCTCTTTCCTGAATTGCTGCACTTTGGCCCATTTCTTCCCTTCATGAAAATCTAGTTCTCCAACCCAAGTGCTTGGACTTCTGCCTGCCATCTCCACATGTGACTTGATATCAGTTTTTATTTTGATAACACTTGTCAAAAGATGCATATAATAAAAATTGTTTCCATTTCCCAAGCCAACCATGGATTCTGAATGAGTTTACCAATTAGTAATGAATTATTTATCTCAAAACTGATGATAAGTTGTTCATGCAGTATTAAACAGCTGGGTTATTTTGTGATTTTTTTTTTAGTCTACATCCGAATTCTGAGCTTTGTTATTTTGGCAGTGGTTGAATTTAGACACCTACACTTTCTTAGCCCACTTCTCAAATGATTTTCACAATTAATAGAGAGAAACTTTGAGCTCATAATCTAGAGGAATCATATGTCGGTTGTGTCAACAACCAGCACAGTCCGAGGATGGTGCTGGGGTGAGCCTGCGCGTGTTGCTGTGCTTCTTCTGGTGCCAACATCGCATGTCAAAACCCACCAACCCTAACCCTCACCCGAACCGTATGACCATAAGATATAGGAGCAGAATTAGGCCACTTGGCCCATCGAGTCTGCTCTGCCATTTCATCATGTCTGATCTAATTTTTTTCCTCTCAGCCCCAATCTCCTGCCATCTCCCTGTATCCCTTCATGCCCTGACCAATCTATAATCTATCAATCTCTGCCTTAAATGTACATAAAGACTTGGCCTCCACAGCTGCCTGTGGCAAAGAATTCCACAGATTCATCACTCGCTGGCTAAAGAAATTCCTTCCCATCTCCATTCTGAAAGGATGCCCCTCTATTCTGAGGCTGCATTCTCTGGTCTTAGACTCCCCCACCATAGAAAACATCCTTTCCACATCCACCCTGCCATTTGATAGGTTTCAATGAGGTCACCCCTCATTCTTCTGGATTCTAGTGAATACAGGCCCAGAACCATCAAACACTATTCATACAATAAGCCGCTCAATCCCGGAATAATTTTTGTCAACCTCCTTTGAACCATCTGCAGTTTCAGCACATCCTTTCTAAGGTAAGGGGCCCAAACTTGCTCACAATACTCCAAGTGAGGCTCACCAGTGCTTTATAAAGTTTCATTCAATATTACATCCTTGCTTTTATATACTTGTCCTCTTGAAATGAGTGCCTTCCTCACCACAGACTCAACCTGCAAATTAAAATTTAGAGAATCCTGCAAAGGACTCCCAACTCCCTTTGCACTTCAAATTTTTGTATTTTCTCTCCATTTACAAAATAGTCAACCCTTTCATTTCTTCATCAGCCACCGCTTGATCCACACTAGAACCTTTCCTGTAATAACATGGGCTTGTAGCTTGTCAAGCAGCCTCATCTGTGGCACCTTGTCAAAGGAAGCACCTTATCTGGGTGGTGATCTTGAGGCCTTAGCTCTTCAAGGCTTCAGCAAAGAAGAGCTTCACGCAGAGAAAGGAAAGAAAGCTCAAGTTTTTTTTTCATTCCCTTTATATCTGCTCAGCTAGAGACAGTAGGGATGCCAGGCAGAACAGTGAAATGCTCCTCTTGCAGGATGTGGGAAGGCAGGGAGATTTCCGGTGTCCCTGACAACTACAACTCCGAGAAGAACGTCCAGTTGAAGCTTCTAACAAACCGCATTAAGTGGTTGGGGCTGGGGCTGGATGAACTCTTGATCATTTGGGAGGTTGAAGGAGTGATAGACAGGACATATAGAGAGGTAGTTACACTCAAGGTGCAGGACGCAGGAAAATAGATGACAGTCAGGAAGGGAATAGGGGTCACGGAGCCAGTGCAGAGTACCCCTCTCAACAGGTATATCACTTTGGATACTGTCGGGGGAATGAGGAAAGTCACAGTGGCCGGGTCTCTGGCATTGAGTCTGCCTCTGAGACTCAGAAAGAAGTGGGGGAGCAGAGTCATGCTGTGGTGCCAGGGGATTTGTTAGTTAAAGGAACGGACAGTAGGTTCTGTGGTCGAGAACGAGATTCCCGGTTTGTATGTCGTCTCCCAGGTGCCAGGTGCCAGGGTCCGGGATATCTTGGATCGAGTCCTCAACGTTCTTAAGTGGGAGGGTGAACAGCCAGAAGTTGTGGTCCATTTATGTACCAATGGCATGGTTAGGATGAGTAGCGAGGTTCTGCTAGGGAGTTCAAGGAGTTAGGTGCTAAGTTAAAGGACAGGATTGCTACCCGTGCTACGTGCTAGTGAGGCCAGAACTAGGAAGATTATACAGTTTATCATGTGGCTAAGGAGTTGATGTAGGAGGGAGGGCATAAGATTTTTAGATCGATGGCTCCTTTGCAGGGAAGGTGGGACCTGTACAGAAGGGATGGTTTGGACCTGAACTGGAGGGGGACAGATATCCGAGCAGGAAGGTTTGTTAATGCCACAGAGTGAGATTTAAACTAAAGTTGCAGGGCGATGGGAACCAGAGAGTCAGAGCAGATAGTGGAGGGGTTGTGGAGGCAGATGTTGGTAAGACCTCAGACAAAGTTAGGAATCAAAGGTTTGAGCTTGGTGCACCGGATGTCCTGAGCTGCGTATATTTCAGTTGAAGTGTCATAGGAAAGGCGGATAATAGTGCTGAAGATGAGGTAACTGGTTTACAGAGGCAATGTGTAGAGAGGAGAGGATATTGATGGGGCAAAATTGCAGTCAGCAGGTTGAGTTGCAGTGCGAAAGGCAGACAAAATTGCAGAGGGTAAATACAGAACTGAAGGTGCTGAATCTGAATGCGAGCAGTGGAGGGAATAAGGTAGGTGAACTTGTAGCACAATTGCAGATCGGCAGGTATGATCTTGTAGGCATTACTGAGTCATGGCTGAAAGGTTATAGCAGGGAACTTGATGTCCAAGGATACACATTGTATTGAAAGGACAGGTAGGAAGGCAGAGGGGGCAGTGTTGCTCTGTTGGTAAAAAATCAAATTATTTGAAAGAGGTGACGTAGGGTCAGAAGCTGCTGAATCAGTATGGATAGAGCTAGGGAACTACAAGGGTAAAAAGACCCTGATGGGAGTTGTGTACAGACCCCCAAACAGTAGTAAGGATGTGGCCTACAAATTGCAATGGGAAATAGAAAATACATCTAAAAGGGCAATGTTACAGTAGTCCTGGGGGACTTCAATATGCAGGTAAATTGGGAAAATCTGGTTGGTGCTGGATTACAGGAGGGGAAATTTCTAGAATGCTTATGAGATGGCTTTTTGGAACAGCTTGTGGTTGAGCCCGCTAGAGGATCAGCCATTCTGGATTGGGTGTTGTGCAGTGACCTAGAACTGATTGGAGAGCTTAAGGTAAAAGAACCCTTAGGATAAAGTGATCATAATATGATAGAATTCACCTTGAAGTTTGAGGAGAAGCTAAAGTCAGTTGTATATTACAGTGGAGTAAAGGGAATTACAGAGGCATGAGAGAGGAGCTGACCGGAATTGATTGGAAAAGAACACTGGCAGGGATGACGGCAGAGCAGCAACGTCTGGAATGTCTGGAGGCAATTCAGAAGGCACAGGATATATCCCAAAGAGGAAGACATATTCAAGAGAAGTCAAAGCCAACATAAAAGCCAAAGAGAGGGCATATCATAGAACAAAAATTAATGGGATGTTAGAGGACTGGAAAGTTTTCAGATACCTACAGGAGGCAACTAAAAAAGTAATTAAGAAGGTAAAGATGGGATATGAAAGTAAGCTAGCCAATAATATTAAGGAGGATACCAAAAGTTTCTTCAGATACATGAAATGTAAAAGAGAGGCGAGAGTGGATATCACACTGCTGGAAAAGAAGTAGTAATAGGGGACAACGAAATGGCAGATGAACTGAATAAGTTCGTCTTCCTTCCTGGAGGAAGACATTAGCGGTATGGTGGAAGTTTCAGGTGTCGGGCATAAAGTTTGTGAAATTACCATAACTAGAGAGAAGGTTCTTGGGAAACTGAAAGGTCTAAAGTTAGATACAATGGTGCCAGAAAGTTTGTGAGCCCTGTAGAATTTTCTCTATTTCTTCATAGATATGACCTAAAATGTGATCAGAAAATCACATTAGATTAGATTAGATTGTGAGGACATGCAGTCCTCTTTTATTGTCATTTAGTAATGCATACATTAAGAAATGATACAGTTTGTTCCTCCAGAATGATATCACAGAAACAAGACAAACCAAGACTAATTATAACATATAGTTACAACAGTGCAAGCAATACCGTAATTTGATAGAAGAACAGACCATGGGCACGGTAAAAGAAAATCTCAAAGTCTCTCGAAAGTCCCATCATCTCACGCAGACGGTTGAAGGAAGAAAACTCTTCCTGCCAGGAGCTTCCAGCGCCTCAAACTTGCCGATGCAGCATCCTGGAAGCACCCAACCACAGTCCGACTCTGAGTCCGTTTGAAAACTTCGAGCCTCCGACCAGCTCTCTGACACCGAGCACCATCTCTGCCGAGCGCTTCGACCCTGGCCCCGGCAATAGGCAAAGCCGGGGATGTGGGGCCTTCCCCTCCAGAGGTTCTTGATCGCACAGTAGCAACGGCAGCGAAACAGGCATTTCAGAAGTTTCTCCAGATGTTCCTCCGTGCTTCTCACAGCTGTCTCCATCAAATCAGGATTGCGCACAGCATCCTATTTCACAAATACAATATCAATTCGGAGCAGCTGCGCGCGCTGCGTCGTGCCACCATCTTCTCCTCTCCTCCCTAAAACTAGATAAAGAGAACCCACTTAAATAAATAATACAAAAAACATTATACTTGTTCATTTATTTATTGAGAAAAATGATCCAATATTACATGTATTTGTTGGAAAAAGCATGTGAACCTCTGGGCTAATGCCTTCTGCAAGAGCTATTTGGAGTCAGGTGTTCCAATCAATGAGATGAGATTGGACGTGTGGATTGTAGAGGTGTCCGCCCTATAGAAAAGAAAAAGTCAGATTACTGACAGAGCCTGCTCTTCTCAAGAATGATCTGGTTATGTGCACTATGCCTCAATGAATACAACTTTCTGAGGACCTTAGAAGAAGAATTGTAGAGATGCATGAAGCTGGAATAGGCTACAAAAGCATTTCTAAACACCTGAGTGTTCATCAGTCCACAGTAGGAGAAATTTTCTTCAAATGGAGGGAACTGATACTGTTGCTACTCTCCCTATGAGTGGGCATTCTGCAAAGATCACACCAAGAGCACAATGTGTAGTGCTGGAGGAGGTGAAAAAGAACCCAATGGTAACAGCAAAAGACCTGCAGAAATCTCTCTCTAAGAAAAACACTGAACAAGAATGGTGTTCGTGGAAGGATGACATGGAGGAAGCCACTGCTCTCCAAAACAAAAAACATTGCTGCACACGTCAAGTTTGCAAAAGACCACCTGGATGTTCTACAACCCTTTGGGACAATGTTCTATGGACAGTTGAGACAAAAGTTGAACTTTTTGGCCGAAATGCACATTGCTATGTTTGGAAGAAAAAGGGCATTGCACAGTAACACCAAAACCTCATCCTAACTGTGAAACATGGTGGAAGGAGCATCATGGTTTGGGGCTGCTTTGCTGCCTCAGGGCCTGGACAGCTTGTGATCATTGAGGGAACAATGAATTCAAAATTGTATCAAGACATTTTGTAGGAAAATGTCAGGTTAGCGGTCTGTCACCTGAAGCTTAATAGAAGTTGGATGATGCAACAAGACAATGATCCGAAAGACAAGAGTAAATCAACAACAAAATGGTCTAAAAAGATGAAAATTTGTGTTTTGGAATGGCTGAGTCAAAGCACTGACCTTAATGCTATAGAAATGTTGTGGAAGGACCTGAAGCAAGCAGTTCATGCAAGGACGCCCACCAACATCCCAGAAATGAAGCAGATTTGTAAGGAGGAATGGCGTAAGATTCCTCCAAGTCAATGTACGGGACAGATGAACAGTTACTGGAAAACATTTGCTTGAAGTTATTGCTGTATGGCGGGGGGGGGGGTCACACCAGATACTGAAAGCAAAGGTTCACATACTTTTTCCAACAAATACATGTATTACTGAATCATTTTTCTCAATAAATAAATGAACAAGAATAATGCTTCTTGTGTTATTTATTTAATTCAGTTCTCTTTATCTAGCTTTAAGAATACGTGAAGATCTGAATACATTTTAGGTCATATTTATGCAGAAATAGAGAAAATTCTACAGGATTCACAAACTTTTTAGCACCACATTAAGTCACCTGGACCAGATGGTCTACACTCCAGGGTTCTGAAAGAGATGGCTGAAGAGATCATGGAGGCATTAGTAATGATTGTTCTAGAATCACTAGATTCTAGGATGGTTCTGGAAGTCTGGAAAATTGCAAATGCCACTCCACTCTTCAAGAAGGGAGAGAGGCAGAAGAAAGAAACCTAGAGGCCAGTTAGTCTGACCTCAGTGGTTGGGAAGATGTAGGAGTCAGTTAATAAGGATGAGGTCGTAGGATACTTAGAGCCACATGATAAAATAAGCCGTAGCCAGCATGGATTCCTCAGGGGAAAATCTTGCTTGACAAATCTGTTTGGAATTCTGTGAGAAAATGTCAAGCAGAATAGACAAAGGAGAATTGATTGATGTCGTATACTTGGATTTTGGGATGTTGTGTATGCCTTTGGGATGTGGGAAGAAACTCGTGTACCCAGAGGAATCCTACGCGGTCACAGGGAGTAACCAAACCCTATCGGTGATCTCTGGCACTGTCAAGCATTAAGCTAACCTCTACACCAGTGCTGCCCATTTCATAGGAAGATATTTTCTTGGGTCTTAAAAGGATTATCTGAGCTCATAAACTTCGGAGCTAAAAGCCGATCGTGTTCTAAATGACTGTAAAAGTTAATTAGTGTCTATTGTAATTATAAATTGATTTGTTTTTCAAATTAAAAGGATAATGTTCTGAAATAATCTTTCATGACAATTTGCAGTGTTTATAATTAGAGGAAACTGCAGCATTTTAACATGTTTTTAATTGCACCTAGGACCTGAAAGGTGAGGATTTTTAATTTAAGTGTTAGTGAAATGCTTAAGAAAAAATAAACACTAAAAACTCTGCAGATGGCTTACATAATGATCTTAGAGAATGTTTCACAGCATGCATTCCATTGAATTGGCCTGCTCAAAGACTCACTTAAAAGCATTTTTTTTTAAGTTTGTTAGTATCTTAAGCTATAATGAAGCTTGACTTTTAAAAATTAATATTAAACAATTTAGATCTTAATGGTCGATTAGATTTCAAGTGATTTAACAGGGAAACAAATGATTTTTTCACAGTAAAGGAGGAAAGAGGATGCACTGCAGCGGAGGCCGGACCATCAGGAATGCATGTCATTTCCCATGAGGATGGAGCAAGAAGTTGGACGTCTCCCTCAGAATCTCCCTCATCTCCTCACGTGCCATCCTCATTGCCAGAGCCATTCCCCTCTCATAGGGATTCCTGCCCACCACCCAACGACAGCTCAATGAATGAGTTCGATAGGCAACTGCTGGCTTCTCAGAATCAGCAGACTGCACTCTTGAGAGATTTTTGGGAAGGATTCCAACCTCTCATGCAGGACCTCATACAGGCAACCCGGGAGCTAGCTCATGAAACTCACTTGGTTGCTGAGCAGACCCATCAGGTGGCCCAGCAGACGAAGGGAGTGGCGGACAGCACCAGAGAGCTGGTGTTGCAGAATCAACGGTTGGTCCTTCACACCCAGGAAATGGCTCAAAACATCTCAGAGATACGTCTGTTCATGCAGCAGCACCTTTCCCAAACTTCACCGGAGCCACTAAGGCTCACAAAGTCTGTGGTGGAACAGCCAGCGCACACAGCAAGTTTACTGAGCCACTCTCCGATACGTCACCCACAGGCAAAGAGTCCGGAGTCTACCGAGGTACAGCAGCATGAAATACCTGGACTGACACAGATAAAGAACAACTCCAGGACCTTAGGAAAGAAAAGACGATTAGTTTAGGGATCTTGCTCCTGAAGTACACTGAGACATCATAAATGAAGATATTTAATTCTTGATTGTATATTTTAACTTTAATTTTTAAATCCAAAATGTTAATTTTTTAAATTATTTTTGGAATATTAAAAAAGATACAAAACTATAAGCCCACTAGTTAATTTTATTTTAACTTTATTTTCAAAAAAAAATTTGGTAAAAAGTTTGGATTTGTCTTCCTTTTTGCGAAAACAATATCTCTTGCCAATTTTCCACTTCGAAGCAAAATAAAACTGTATATGCTGGAAATCTGAAACCAAACTCAGAAGTGCCAGAGATGCTCAGCAAGTGTGTGCGTGTGTGTGTGTGTGTGTGTACACGTGCGCACACAGGGGTGGGGGGTGAGAGAGAGGGTCCACATTTCAGTCACTGACCTGTCAACAGTGCATCACTTTTGGTGAAGGGTCACTAACCTGAAGGGTTAATTTCTTTCTCCCCCCCCATAGATTTCCAACATAAGAGTGTTGTAAATTTGGGAGGCTCCCACAAATGAGGGTAGGGCCGCCAGACAACTAAAAGGCTGCAGAAGTTCCACTCAGCAGATTAAATTGAAATGGGAAGTAATTTGAAATATATCTGCATGATAGCCTTCAGCCAAGTTGATGTCAGTGTCTCACTGCCTTTAAGGAACAGAGGATGGCACTCTACCATCAGTGCAACCAGCAGTGGTTCTTTAACTTTGGATGAGAAGCCAATATTTCGTGCGCATGTAAAAGGCTCTGTGGCAGTATTAGAATAAGAAAAATGAATTCTTACAGCCACTACTTATTCCTCAACATAGACAGATAATATGGTTATTTATATTACTGCCATATGTGGGAGCCTACTTTATGTAGATTGTCTCCTGCATTTCATAACATGAAAAAGACCAGAACTAAGCTAGCTCCTTGTCTATCGTATTCCTCGTCTTGGAAGAAACTGTGGAAATTCCACTCTATAGCAGCTGTATTATTCCTTCTTTTCCTTGGAATGAAACCAGTGAATTTTCTATCAGAGATATTAGGAACTTGCTATGTATGTCAGATCCTCCAAAGTAAGAGAGTGAAGAATCTTACATAAAGTATTGGAAATATTAATCAAAGTTTGGATAACCTTTGACATGCATGTTGTTGCTACCCTTCATGCTTGGGAAAGTTTATCTGCAGAAGTCCAGGCAATTTGTTGCAGAGTGCTCAGTGTACTGCATTTACGTGAACATATTTGTAAAATTACTTCTGCAGTGTGAATAAGGTGGTCATCGAGCAGGTTATTTTGCTCTGATTATTTTTGAGCTACTTGCTTCATTACAGCCCTTAACTTCTTTGCAAGTGGAGAGTGTTCCATCACACAACAGATTTGCCCCTTGGCGAATCACAGAGCAAAACTATTCACACAATACTAGGTAGAAGAGGAAGTATAACTTCTGACTAGCTCTGAATTCAGAATCAGGTTTAATATCACTGGCAAATAACTTACAAATTGGTTTTATATGAATGATAATACAGGTATTATTTTTGTATATTCACTCATTTTAAGCTCCACTTTTTTATATTTGGTGTCAGATTACAACAATGTTCACATTGCTAAACTAGAATAAAACAGAAAATGCCGGAAAATACTTTGGTTGAGAGAGAAACAAAGTTGGTGTTTTCTCCTGACTTGCTGAATGCCTCCATAATTTTCTGTATCTAATTCAGATTTCCAGCATCTGTGGTTTATCATTCGAAGATTTAAAGTCTATTTATTATCGTTAGATATATAAATTATACAACCTTGAGACTTGTTTGTTTACAGGCAGTTGCAAAGCAAGAATTCGGAAATGACCCAATTTTAAAAAATTAAGATCAACCCCCAGTACCCACAGAGAAAGAGAAGAAAAATGAATCATGCAAACAATAGAAGTGGGCAACAATAACCAAATTGAGTCCTTGGGTCAAAATCCCCAGAGAAGTCTTATCATTCTTTGACTCCTGTCCATTATTAGATGTTTTGTACAGGTGATTGAGCTACCTTTGCTGCCAGGAGTTTTTACAACTAACAGACCTCCTAGGCAACTTGAAAGGACATTCAGTAAGTTGACTGGGAGAAAGCCAGAATTTTTTGACAATCCAGCAGTTTTCATTGTCGATTTTCCTTGAACTGAGGCATAAATTACTTGGTCTATAAAATCTAATTTCATAACTTGACACAGCGAAGTTTGAAATTAAAACCTCTAGGTTAGTTGTATGATATCATTACTTAATCCATTTACAAACCATTCAAAATGAGGATGCACTGCTGCCTTGAATTTCACAGTAGAAGAGGTAAAGTGGGAAAGGTCAATCACTTGTGCATTAATATGACTGTACACTAGATGGAACACTTGGATGCATTTTCATGAATAAAATAGCATCGTTGTTATCAACCAGTCCAAAATTTTCACCACTGTGATGGTGATACGAGATGTAGAATTACATTGATTTTAAGCAAATTTACATTTAAACTAAGTTGTAGATACAGACCATATGAATATGACAAAACAGCAATGAAGGAATACCATACAACATAAGGGAACATTTGAGATTATTGGAACCACAGAAAACAGGGCAAATACATTGTAGGTGATCACTGCCCAACCAGTTTACTGTCAGTCATCATCAATATGATGGAAGGTGCTGCTGAAATTGCTACCAGGTTGTATTCACTTATCAATGACCTGCTAAGTGGGACCCACTCAGAATATTGCCAAGGCCACTCATCTCCATATCTCATCACAGCCATAATTTGAAAGTGAACCCAAAAGCTAAATTTCAGCTGTGAGATGAGAGCAGCTGGCCTTCAAATTAAGGCAGCATTTGACTGAATGTGGCATCAAGGAGTTCTGGTAAAACTGAAGTTACTGAGCATCAAAGAGGAACCATTCCAATGTTTGGAGTCACACCTCACACAAAAGAAAGTGGTTGTGATCGCTGGAGGTCAATCATCCCTTGGATTTTACTGCAGTAATTACTCAAGGACATCTCCTAGGCATGGCTGTTATCATAAGGTTGAGAGTGGGATTGTTCACTGTTGAGTGTGACTTCTCAGAATATGCCTTCAGCCCACCCTTGCATGCAGTACAACCTAGACAACCCGTAGACATGGGCTGAAGTCGCAAGTAACATTCATTACCAGGCAACAACTATTCCCAACACAGGGAGCGTTTATCTACCATTGAAATTCAATAGCCAAATCCAGTCCCGACCTAGTGGTAGGATGGGAGGGGGAGTAACCAATGATTCAACTGAGCAACTACATAAATACCATAGTACATAAAACAGATCAGAGGCTGAGTATCTTTCAGAGAGGAATTCAATTCCTGACTCCCATAGCCTTTCCACTATCTACAAGGCAATATACTTGTAGGGAAAACTCCAGCTCTGATATCACTATTGGCATCATACTGTAGGGGGTGGTCTATTTGATGGATATCGTAACATCTTAAACATTCATTCTGCCCACCATTGGAGTACAGTGCCTATGGTATATACTGCATACCACTGGGGAAATACACTGTAGTTACTAACCAGGACTGTTACGCCAGCACTTCCAAAATTCACGCCACTTGCCACTGGAAAGGACAAGGCCAGCAAGCACTGTGTGTAGATTTCCCCTTCAGGTCTTAACCATTCTGATTTGTAACTATATTGTTACTGCTTTGGTCGGTCTTGGGGTCTAAATCCTGAAGCACTCTATTCAACAGCATCATTGATGCACCATCACTAGAAAGAGAGATGCAGCATTTTGTGAGCTGGCTTACCACAAATTTCTCCAAACAGGAAAAAACATAAGTGGAGTCCTTGGCAGTGACATCATAACCTCCCAAAAATGTCTAAAAACCTGCAATGGTTGGTGTAATTGCCTCACATGAACCAGATTTAGCCTGCGTTATCCCTCAGATAACAGTGAATTCTAAGTGTGTTAAAGTTCGTCCTTTGCACAACAAGCATCTCACAATAGTGGCATTTGCACAATTTCAATGCCATTAAAATTGCTTGGCATATTAAAATATCCACAGCGAGGGAGATGAAATGACTAAAATAGTTGCTGCAAATTATATCCCAACTCTAAAATATGTGCATTTGTGAAAAAAATAAAATACAGTGCAGAAAGTTAAATATTTATCCTAAAGTGGGTTATCTTTAATTTATTCTGTGGGTTGTGGTTCCACTGTGGTTCCTGACCTTATGTGTATAATTAATTGTCAGTTAGGTCTTTTGTCACACTGCAAACAACATTCAGATAAAGGGAGTATTGTTTTATTTTTAATTAGAAGTAGGGTTTCAAAGGGATGCTTTTGAACATACACTGTCTCAAAATAAATTCTATTTTAGTTGATAAAAATTAAACCATAAATTTGCAGAGCATTCTTTTTTATATATTCAGGTTAAGAGTATAATGGTGTTCTCTCATGGGTGAAACAGACCTATTGTGGTTACCAGCAGGCAACAACCCAGGATATCAATATTCAACCTGCTCATATCTGAGCTGGTTCACAGCAGGAATAGAAAGCAGGCCAAAGTTCTAATCAGGCTTGCAGATTCAGGTGAGAGGTCTCTATCCAAATCTATCCTAATAGCAGGAATGATCAAAACAGTTGTTCAAAAGTTGATCAGAATTTTTTTTTTGTGTAATGTCTTTAAAAAAGGAAGAGCGAGATGGAGAGGAAAGGTTGTTTCAGAAAGGACATTTCAGAGCCTGCAGTTCTGCAGCTGAAGGTAATCTAGCCAATGGTGGAATGATTAAAATGAAGGGATGAACAAATTGAAGATTTATGGAACTAAAGAAGATTAGTAGAGTTAAGACAATGGGAAATTTGAAATGAAGTTTAACATAAAGAATTGCTGCTAAACTCATGCATTTAACTTCACCTCTTGCAGGTTTTTACAGACTATTATTGGATTTTATACTCAGTGGTCACTTTATTAGGTACACCTGCTGATTAATGCAGATATCTAATCAGCCAATCATGTGGCAGTAACTTAATGCATAAAAGCATTCAGTCATGGTCAAGGGGTTCATTTGTTGTTCAGACCAAATGTCAGAATGGGGAAGAAATGTGATTGAAGTTACTTTGACTGTGGACCATTGGTGCCAGACGGGGTGGTTCGAATATCTCAAAAACCACTCATCGCCTTGGAGCTTCCAGCAGGACAGTCTCTAGAGTTTACAGAGAATGGTGCACAAACAAAAAAAAACATCCAGTGAGTAGCATATTATAAACACGAGGAAGTCTGCAGATGCTGGAAATCCAAAGCAACACACACAAAATGCTGGAGGAACTCAGCAGGTCAGGCAGTATGGACGTTTCAGGCCTAGAGTTCTTGACTCTTCTTCAGGACAGGAAAGGAAGGGGGAAAACAACAGAATAAAAAGGTATGGGGGGGGGAGAGGAAGGATGATAGATAGAAGGTGATAGGTGAAGCTAAACCCAGGACAGATCCTCCGATTAGCCCGAAACCTCATCCATAGATGCTGCCTGACCTGCTGAGTTCCTCCAGCATTTTGTGTGTGCTGTAGTGAGTAGCAGTTATGTGGGTGAAAACAACTTGTTAATGAGAGAAGTCTGAGGAGATTGATTGGACTGGTTCAATCTAACAGGAAAGTGACAGTAACTCAAATAACCGCACGTTACAATAGTGGTGTGCAAAAAGCATCTCTGAATGCACAGCACGTTGAACCTTGATGTGGATGGGAGACAGCAGCAGACAACCACAAAAGTACACTCGGTAGACACTCCTGTACCTAATAAAATGGCCACCGTGTGTATATTTATTATTAGTAAGGCACACATGAATGACTATGTACAGAATTAAAATTAAATTAATGGAAAATAAATGGAGATGGCAATAAAAATGAAACTTGACTTCTTAACATGACAAAGCAATGATAAAAACGATGAAATTAAGAGGCTCTTAAAGAGCTGCTTCGATCAGCAAGGAAATGGAGCAAATGCCGGCTAACTCAGGTGGGTAACGGCTGATGGATGAACCAGCCTGAAAGAGCTTTACTGTGCTGTCTAATTCTACATCTGACCACTTTTTGTAAAGTTATGCAACTAAAAGTATTGTTCTAAAAATTATAATGCTTGTGGTGCTGTAGTAAATAATTTTCTAGTCATTTTCAGTGAATTTTAGGGAATATGTGGGTTAACACCCAAGCAGTAACTTTTCTGAAGAATATAATTGCCTATTGTGTGTTTCGTGATTCAGCTAAACACCTCATGTAGCATTATTTAAAAAAGGCCTCAAAATGTGCTGTCGTGATTCATCCAAAAGCACTTACATGTCAGCATTCTCTTTGATCGTGCTCCGCACTCCTCTACACAGGGCTATTTATATGACTAATACACATGAACATATATGTGACACCGTTCAATTGTGGGCCTTTATGGGAATAATCTGAAAGTTTTTATTCATGTTCACAACCCCACTAAATACAATCAAAATCTGCAAATCAGTCAAAGTGCTCTGGAGATAACAAAGCTCTCTGGAGATAGCCACACTTTGAGTACCAATTGTAATCACTGTGAGTTAACCCTTGGATTTATTGTGTATGGCCGCAGGAAAATTAATCTCAGGGTTGTATATGGTGACATACAGAATATGTACTTTGAAAGTAAGTTTACTTCAAACTTTGAACTTTGTCACCTGGAATTGCCTTCATTCTCGGAGTCCAACAGTGTTTCAAGCAACATTTTTTTTTTCTGGAGACAAATACCTTTACCTGAATTTTGTTTTCATAAGCCAAACACTGTTACATTGAGTCATATATAAACTGCTACAGCACAGAAACAAGTCCTTCAGCCCACAATCCCTTTTTGATCATCTACACTAATCTCATTTGCCTGGAGTAGGACCACAGTATTTCCCAGTACCTTTCCTGGTGCCTATCACTTTTCCTAAGAGCCACAATCTTTTTTTCCTGGGTCACGTACTGTTTTCTGAAGTCAAATGCGGTTTCTGCATGCTAAATAATGTCTCCTGTAGCTTAACAAACACATCACCAGAGATGGTTGTTCAATCCTGACCCTAGGTGCTGTATTTGTGGAGGGTGTATACTCTTTGCTATCTGGTGGCTCCAGTTTCCTCCCACATTCCAAACACATGCTGGCGTATGAATTGACTACTGTAAATTATCCCTTAGAGAAGTGGAAAAGAATCAAAACAGAGTTAATTGGTGTGTGGGAGAGAATAAGTGGAACCTAACATTGTTTCCTGGAGATAATTGTATTTCCTAAGGCCATACGTATTTACTGGGGAAAATTCCACAGAGTTAAATCCTGTTTCATGGAATTATTGTTAATATTGGATTGTCCATGTCCCCTGGAGCCCGGTTTCAATCATGGTTCCTGTCTCTGAGGAGCCTGCAAGCTCTCCCTTTGATGCCATGGGTTTCTGCTCCATTTCCTAGTTCCCTCCCACATCCCGAAGACCAACTGGTGAATTAATTGAGACTTCTCAATAGTGTTGCCAAGTGCAAAAGATGTCAAAGGAGTGGTGTTGTGTATATAAGAGCAAATGAGCTGCAGGAATCCAAGAAATATGAAGGGAGGGATGGGACTGATGGAATCGTCCTTTAGGCAGTCAGCATGCACCTGATGGGCCAAATGACCTCATCCAGAATTAGAAACCATAGAAAAACTACAGCACAGAAACAGGCCTTTTGGCCCTTCTTGGCTGCGCCGAACCATTTTCTGCCTAGTCCCACTGACTCCCATCCATGTATCTGTCCAATTTATTCTTAAATGTTAAAAAAGAACCCGCATTTACCACCTCGTCTGGCAGCTCATTCCATACTCCCACCACTCTCTGTGTGAAGAAGTCCCCCCTAATGTTCCCTTTAAACTTTTCCCCCCTCACCCTTAACCCATGTCCTCTGGTTTTTTTCTCCCCTTGCCTCAGTGGAAAAAGCCTGCTTAAATTCACTCTATCTATACCCATCATAATTTTATACACCTCTATCAACTCTCCCTTCATTCTTCTACGCTCCAGGGAATAAAGTCCTAACTTATTCAACCTTTCTCTGTAGCTGAGTTTCTCAAGTCAGACAACATCCTTGTAAACCTTCTCTGCACTCTTTCAACCTTATTAATATCCTTCCTGTAAATTGGTGACCAAAACTGAACACAATACTCCAGATTCAGCCTCACCAATGCCTTATACAACCTCATCATAACATTCCAGCTCTTACACTCAATACTTTGTTTAATAAAGGCCAATGTACCAAAAGCTCTCTTTACGACCCTATCTACCTGTGATGCCACTTTTAGGGAATTTTGTATCTGTATTCCCAGATCCCTCTGTTCTACTGCACTCCTCAGTGCCTTACCATTTACCCTGTATGTTCTACCTTGGCTTGTCCTTCCAAAGTGCAATACCTTGCATTTGTCTGTATTAAACTCCATCTGCCATTTTTCAGCCCATTTTTCCAGCTGGTCCAAGTCCCTCTGCAGGCTCTGAAAACCTTCCTCACTGTCCACTACACCTCCAATCTTTGTATCATCAGCAAATTTGCTGATCCAATTTACCACATTATCATCCAGATCATTGATATAGATGACAAATAACAATGGACCCAGCACTGATCCCTGTGGCACACCACTAGTCACAGGCCTCCACTCTGAGAAACAATTCTCTACTACCACTCTTTGGCTTCTTCCATTGAGCCAATGTCTAATCCAATTTACCACCGCTCCATGTATACCTAGCGACTGAATTTTCCTAACTAACCTCCCATGTGGGACCTTGTCAAAGGCCTTACTGAAGTCCATGTAGACAACATCCACTGCCTTCCCTTCATCCATTTTCCTGGTAACCTCCTCGAAAAACTCCAATAGATTGGTCAAACATGACCTACCATGCACAAAGCCATGTTGACCCTCCCTAATAAGTCCCAGTCTATCCAAATGCTTGTAGATTCTGTCTCTTAGTACTCCCTCCAATAACTTACCCACTACCGACGTCAAACTTAACGGCCTATAATTTCCCAGATTACTCTTCGATCCTTTTTTAAACAACGGAACAACATGAGCCACTCTCCAATCCTCCGGCACCTCACCCGTAGACAGTGACATTTTAAATATTTCTGCCAGGGCCCCTGCAATTTCAACACTAGTCTCCTTCAAGATCCGAGGGAATACCCTGTCAGGTCCTGGGGATTTATCCACTTTAATTTGCCTCAAGATAGCAAGCATCTCCTCCTTTTCAATCTGTACAGTTTCCATAATCTCACTACTTGTTTCCCTTAATTTCATGGACTTCCTGCCAGTTTCCTTAGTAAATACAGATGCAAAAAAAAACATTTAAGATCTCCCCCATTTTTTTTGGTTCTGCACATAGCCAACCACTCTGATCTTCAAGAGGACCAATTTTATTCCTTACAATCCTTTTACTCTTAATATACCTGTAAAAGCTCTTTGGATTATCCTTCACTTTGACTGCCAAGGCAACCTCATGTTTTCTTCTAGCCCTCCTGATTTCTTTCTTAAGTATGTTCTTGCACTTTTTATACTCCTCAAGCACCTTATTTACTCCCTGTTTCCTATACATGTCATACAACTCTTTCTTCTTTTTTATCAGAGTTGCAATATCCCTTGAGAACCAAGGTTCCTTAATCCTATTCACTTTGCCTTAAATCATGACAGGAACATACAAGCTCTGCACTCTCAAAATTTCTCCTTTGAAGGCTTCCCACTTACCGATCACATCTTTGCCAGAGAACAACCTGTCCCAATCCACGCTTTTTAGATCCTTTCTCATTTCTTCAAATTTGGCCTTCTTCCAGTTCAGAACCTCAACCCTAGGACCAGATCTATCCTTGTCCATGATCAAGTTGAAACTAATCGGGTTATGATCACTGGAACCAAATTGCTCCCCTACACACACTTCCATCGCTTGTCCTAACTCGTTTCCTAACAGGAGGTCCAATATTGCATCCCCTCTAGTTGGTACCTCTATATATTGATTTAGAAAACTTTCCTGAACACATTTTACAAACTCTATAAATCATCTAGACCCCTAACTGTATGGGAGTCCCAATCAATATATGGAAAATTAAAATCCCCTACCACCACAGCTTTATGTTTCCCTGCAGTTGCCTGCTATCTCTCTGCAGATATATATCTCTACAGATTTATATATTGTAATATATAAATGCATAAATAAATAGTAAACAGTTTCCGATAGAAAAATACTCTCTTGTGAAACCAAGTACAGCTCCCAGAAACAAAACAATGTCTCCCGGGGCCAAACTGTGTCTGCTGGAGCTAAACACTGGAGACAAACTCAGCATCCTGGCATTGGCCATAACTAGAACTAGCTAACCAGCTAACTAGAACAAAGCTAATTATAAGTATGATGCCCTAAAGCTAACCACAGTATCCTGAAGCTAACTAAAGCTTCATGGCGTGTACTGCTGTCCAGCAAAACAGCCATAGTCTGCTGGAGATGACAGCATTGTGGATCTAATGAGCATATTCTGGAGAAGACCATGGATTCCTACAGCTACAAGAATTACTATCTCCTGGAGCATTTCATGATCTTGTAGCTAACCACGGATACCTGAAGCAAACCAGGGTGCTCAGAAGCTAACTGCATAGTCAAAGGTCAAAGTAAATTTATTATCACCATTTACAACCTTGCGGGTATTCTCAATAAATCCGCGGAATAATAACCATAGTAGGATCAATAAAAGACTGCACCGTTGGTCATTCAACCAGTGTGCAAAAGGCACAAGCTGTGCAAATACAAAAAGAAAGAAAGAATGATAATAAATAAGTAACCAATAAATATTGAGAACATGAGATGAAGAGTCCCTGAAAGTGAGTCCACAGGTTGTGGGAAGATTTTTAGATTATGAAGACACACAGTCCTCTTTTATTGTCATTTAGTGATGCGTGCATTAAGAAATGATACAATATTTCCTCTGGTGTGATATCACAAAACACAGGGCAGACCAAGACTGAAAAGTTATCCCTTTTGGTTCAAAAGCCTGATGGTCGAGTTGTAATAATTCTTCCTGAACCTGGTGGTGTGAGTCCTGAGGCTCCTGTACTTTCTTCCTGATGGCAGCAGTGAGAAGAGAACATGTCTTGGATGGAGGAGATCGTAGACAATGGATGCTGCCCTCATGTAGATGTGATCAATGGTGGGGAGGGCTTTACCCATGATGGCCTAATGCTGGAGCTAATCATAATCTCCATCAGCTCAGAATCAGAATCAGATTTTATGGTCAGTGGTTTATACAGTGTGTAATCTGAATTTCACAGCAGCAGAATCAGACTCATGTCTGTTATCTCTGACATACAGGTAAGTCATGGAATTTGATGCTTTGCAAAAGCAGAACAATACAAAAGACACAAAATTGGTGTAAATTACAACAATTAGTGAAAGAAAGGAATAATGAGGATGTGTTCATATGTTCCTGGACCATTTGGAAATGGCAGAGAGGAAGAAGCTGTACCTGAATCATTGGGTATGTCTTTTCAGGATCGTGTACCCTCTCCCCAATAGTAGTAACAACTAGCTACCCATGGTCTCTGAAAACCTTCTTTCTAGGTCTCTCAATAGTCACGGAGCTAACTGCAGTATCCTTTTATGTCTCATGTTCAATTTTTATTCCGCAATGTTGTTACAAAGAAAATTTCCATTGCATGCTTCCAGTGCATGGCAACACCTTATCAGTCACTGACGTGGACTCCCAACATGAAGGTTCATATTCACACAGTAATGATCCACATCTAAGGCATGATGTAACAAAGTTGAGCTATGTGAGATTGGAATATTGGCAATTACTTGATAAGCTATAATGCTTTTTCTGATAAACAATGAAAAAGACCATTTTATAAAAAAATGGAGCTGCTGTCTTGGCCAACTTGAGCAATTGGATCAACTCTACCAGGCCATTCACAAGAAATTAAAGCTGCCCTGCCTAAAGTACCTGCTTCATGAAAGCATGTGGCAGCAAAGGGCATGTAGCATTTGAACATGTACGTTGAGGATGTTGAGCAGGGCTGGTGAGGGTGTTGAGCTGGTGCAGCTTGGTGAAAATCAATATTTTTGGTAAACATGACAATTATGAACTCAGGGTTCTGCTGACAGAGACTTTATGGGGCGGCACAGTACAGAGTTAGAGTAACACTATTACGGTTCCAACAATTTGAGATTGGCGTTCAGTTCCTGGTGCTGTAATCAAAGAGTTTGTACGTTCTGACTGTGACTGCCTGAGATTCCTCTGGGTGCTCTGATCTCCCCCCACATCCCAAAGACATAGGGTTAGGATTAGTAAATTGTGGACATGCTATGTTGGCACTAGAAGCACAATGACATGTGCGGGCTCCCCCCAGCACATATTTGGACTCTGTTGGTTGTTGACACAAATGATGTGTTTTACTATGTTTAAATATACATATGACAAATAAAGCTCATTTTTAAAAAGAGTGCTTATATCAAAATTGCACTCATTTAATTAAGATGAATGAACAGGTGGGTAGATAAAAGCACTCAGCTAACTTAATACAATGTAAACACCAAAATATGAGAGTCCTCAAGAACTCAAAAACTCCCCAGCTAAGATAAGTATCTTAAGAGAAGATGCAGTATTTAAATACAATACTGTAAATACCTTCAAAGTGTGGCCCAGTCATTGTAAAATCACTGGCACTTTACTTGAGTTAGATTAAGAGCCAGGAACATATAGTACTGCAGCACAGTTACTAAACAATTCAATTTACAGCCATGGTAAGGTTAACCATGTTGTCAGTTATTCTTTAACCAGTGCTTACCCACCTTAATTGGGAAGAGACCAGGGTAAAGAGAGGAAAAGTTTAAAGAATGTTCTCAAAGCAGGACTTCCCAACTTCTTTTATGTGGTGAAACCCTACCATTAACCAAGGGGTCCTTGGACTCGAGGTTGGGAACCTCTGACCTGAAGGTTCTTTGTGGGCCTAAAGGAACAGAATGGTCTGTCCAGATGACATACAAAGAGAAGTTTTTGGCTGTAAATCCGATAATAATAAGCCAATATCAATATGGAGACATAAGAAACTGGAATCTGGAGGATGAAACAATCTGCTTATTACTCAGATTATCGAGCAGCATCCCTGGGCCAGATATCGGGGGGGGGGGGAAGGGGGAGAAGGAATTATCAATGTTTCAGGTCGAAACCCTGGCATTCAAATTGCTTCCATCTTTGTATATTAATAGGATTTGTTAAAAAGTATTTCCCCTTCCTATTTTTTTTCCAAAAAAAAGTGGCCATTTCCCACATTATTCTCCCTCTGTTTTCTTTTTTTGCAGCTTGGTTAATCTCTCGACATCTGTTCCAAAAGTGCCAGGGTTATTTCTGCACTTCGCTTCATATCTAGAGGGACTGAATGAAACCAGTGTTAAAGAAATGGTGTTTTAAGAAACAGATGGGATTATTAGATGAAGTAGACATCTATTATTACTTTAGAAGAATAAGAAGGGATCGTATAGAAGCCTATAAAATCCTAACAGTACTGGACAAAATAATTGTTCGACAGTTGTTCCCAATCTCTGAGTCAAGGGTTCCTGACCTGGGGGCCACAGACCCCTCAGTTAATGGCAGGGGTCCATGGCATAGAAATGTTGGGAACCACTGCTCTGAGGAGTAAACCGCAGAGGACTGAGGTGAGGAGATTATTTCTTCCCCCAAAGATGGTGAAGCATTGGAACGCTCCACATAGAAAGCAGCTGAAGCCAAATGATTAAATATACCCAGGAGGGAGTTAGATATAATCCTTAGGACTAAAAACAAAGATACATGGAGAAAGCAGGAACAAGGCAGAGAATTTGGCTCACAAACAAGAGAAAATCTGCAGATGCTGGAAATCAAAGCAACACACACAAAATTTGGCTGGTTCTGAAGAAGTATCAAAGAAAATGAGAGGTGAGAAGGAATTTCTTTAACCAATGGGTGGTGAATCTCTGGAACTCATTGCCAAAGATGGCTCTGGAGACCAAGTCATTAGGTATATTTAAAGCGGAGGTTGATAAGTTCTTGATTAATAAGGGTGTCAAAAATTACAGGGTGAAGGCAAGAGAATGTGGTTGAGATGGATAATAAATGAGCCATAATTGAATAGTAAAGCAGACTCGATGAGCCAAATGGCCTTTTTCTACTCCTCTGTCTTAAAAGACTCAAAAGGCAAAATGGCTTATTGCTTCTGTTCTCTATTTTTCTATGATCTATATGCAACTTACTGACTGCTTCATGCAACTGTGGAGATATGTGATAGATTGTATGACAAGCAGCTGTCTGCATGCGTCATTATAAGATAACCAAGGTAAAGATGGTGCAATATTATCCTAAAGTCATGTCACTGAAATACTAGTACTGTCGTGGAATTCCACGAAAGATAAATCAACACACAGAGATAAGTAAAGTCCCCCAGCTCATACTTCCCTCGGCAAATCTTAAATTCTCTTAAATTATAATTTAAATGAAACATTGTAAATCTAAATTTTATTTATCAGCAGTTTCCTGAAGGCTGTCATAGCCAAGGGAGTGGGGATGAGTTCCTGCTACCTATTAAATGCTCTCAATGGTGTGCGTCTCAAATAGCCTCTGACAACCAAGGCTCCGGGCCTTCACGTGTGGCTTAGTTACTCAGCCTGGCAGAACCGTTTCCACTGGCAGGAGACGGGGCAGAGGCGGCTCACTGGCGCCTTAACCAGGTCACTCCAAACAGATGGAGCTCATCGGCCGTGGTTGGCAGCTCATCTGTGAGCAGGAAAATTGTGATCTCAAACTTCCACTGCCTTGCATCCATTCCCATTCATGGGGAACGCTTGCAGAGTAAACCCTGAGGGAAAGTCTGGAGCTAGAGCTTCCAAGGCAGTCCTATGTTGAGTTCAACGCTGACTGCAATGCCGCTGGTGCCAAACCGTATTGGCCTCTGGCAATCCTTTGAATTCATCGGCTGTGTGAAGAGGGGGAGACCAATGTATGGGCAAACGCTTGCTCTCCATACCCTACTGCCCTGGCTTGCATTAACAGCTAGGTCGCAGCAACCATGCTCAACCCCAACCAGTGGAGGGCCTCCAATTTATCAGCAGCACCTTGAAAATGTAGGTTACCTTTCCTGTCTCACAATCAGAATCAGGCTTATTATCACTGACTTATCTCGCAAAATGTATTGGTTTGCGGCAGCAATGCATTGCAATAGATTCAAATATGACTATTAGTATAATAAGAAATATATTAAAAATAAATAAGTAGTGTTAAATGAGAGTAGAACAGTGAGGTAGTGTTCATAGTTGAGGCAGATACAACAACAACATCCACAAGGCATTTGTCCAAGTACGTTTGTACATGGATTGGAGGGCCATGGGTGGACAAATGAGACTAGCTTGTTGGACACCATGGTCAGCATGGACCAGTTGGACTGTATTGCCTGCCATGTAACTTTATGACATGACATGATGAATAAGAAACTCTGCTGACATTTTAAGGTCATTGAACTTAATCAGACAAATAGTTTTTGTGCCTTAGGATTATGATGAAATTTCTCTCAGGAGTCACAATAGCGTTGAAGTTGATTTTCATCAACTGAAGTTAATGAGAAAGAAAATCAGCACAGCAGAAATTTCACAGCCAAGTCACAACAAACTTCAGCTTCACCCTCAATGAACCAGTATAAAAAAGCATTAGCATGAGAGATTCTGCAAATGCTGTAGATCTAGAGTAATACACACAAAATGCTGGAGGAACCTAACAGGTCAGCCAGAATCTATGGAGAGGAATAAACAGTCAACCTTTCAGGCCGAGACCCTTCATCGAGACTGGAAAGAACAGAAGAAATAGGAGCAGGAGTAGGCCATCTGGCGCGTCGAGCCTGCTCCGCCATTCAGCAAGATCATGGCTGATCTGACCGTGGACTCATCTCCACCCACCTGCCTTTTCCCCATAACCCTTAATTCCCCTACTATGCAAAAAGGAAGGAGGAAGAAGCCCCCTTATAAAAAAGGACTTTTACACATGCTCAAAGCTGCTGAGACAAGAGAAATAGTATAATGTTTTACTTAAAAGAAATACCCTTGGAATTCTATAAATAAGATGGTGTTAAGGAAGGTTGTGCGTGGTGAGAAGAAAGAACAATATATTTATAGTACATTTCCAAAGATTTATTTTTGAAACATTTTATTTGGTTTGATTTTTTCCATTTAGTATTATTCACTCATGCAACCTGAATGCTGTTTTCTTATTCATCCCAGGGATGTGGGTGTTGCTGACAAGGCCAATGTTATTACCCATGATGCTGAGCCTTGAGAAGATGGCATTATGCTGCTTTCTCAAATTACTGCAGTCCATGCCATTGAGACACTTTTATAATGAGTTTGAAGATGTTGACTCAAAATTTTGACTCATGATTTTAAAGCCACTGCTTCAAGCTCAGTAAGAGGCAGGAGTCCACTGCTGTACAATGACACGTGACACGAGAAGAAATTAGGCCACAGAATCAGGATAGTTTCTAGTCAAGAGGATTTCTTTCAATAACTAATCAAGTTGCTCACTGCCACACTTCAGCTGAAGACTAAAGTTTCTTTTCTTTCCACTATATATATTCAATTTCAAATTCAAAATACAAAATAACCCTGAAAATTCACGAGTAAATCAATGATGGGTGAACATTTCAAGCGTAAATTTTCCATCTGTGGTTGGCTTTCACATGATGACTCTCACACTCACACACTCATTCATACACACACACACACACACACACACACACTCATACACACACACACATTCACACACACTCATACACGCACACATGTTCACATACACTCATACACGCACACGCACACACATTCTATTATGTACAAGTTACAATATTATTTGCTTTCTTTCTGGATGTAACACTAGCCTTCTGCACCCTCTCAGAGGGGATTATGGTCAGAGATAATTTTAAATGTGTAATTGGCTTCTCTAGCCTGTGATCTGAGGAGCCATGATTATCCTGTACGTCATCTGGTTCAAGCATATCTTTTTAATTTTCTACACTATTACTCAGACCTCTTCAGGTGATGCACTGATACCAAATGAGAATAGTCAATGCAGGCAGAAAGGGTTAAATTTTTCACAGCAAACTCACCATACACAAACTCCAATAGGCCAACTTAAAGAGTATTTTTACAGTAGATCTGTGTTAGCTTTATGTTCTGTTGTGTGAGCACATTTTCGCCCTCATACCTGATTTCTATACTTTACAACTAAAATGTTAGAAAGGAACACGTTTAATTTTGATTTTGTTGAATATGTTTCTGCTTATTAGTTGAGGCTTAAGTGGAAAATGTTCTGCATTAAACACTTCAGAATCAGAATCAGTATTAGAATCAGGTTTATTTTCACTGACATATGTTATGAAATATGTTGTTTTGCAGCAGCAATGCACAAAATATACTATAAATTACAAGAAGAAATTTATATTTGAACTACGTAAGTAGTGCAAAAAGAGAGCAAAAATACTGAGATGGTGTTTAAGGGTTCATGGACCATTCAGAAATCTGATAGTGGGTTGGTGGTGGGGGGGAGACAAGAATCTGTTTGTTAAAATGTTGAGTGCATGTTGTCAGGCTCCTGTACCTCCTTCCTGATGGTAGTAATGAAATGAGACTCTCTCCTGGGAGGTGGGGGTCCTTAGTGATGGATGCTGCTTTTTGAGGATCGCATTTTGAAGATTTCCTCGATGGAGGGTAAGCTAGTGCCCATGATGGGGCTCGTAGAGTTTATGACGCTCTGCAGCTTGTTCCCGATACTGTGCAGTGGCCCCTGCATACCAGATGGTGATGCAACCAGATATAAACTGCTCCCCCTTTCCACTGCTGATCACTTGATGAGGACTGGTGTGAGGCACAGTAAGTCTTCACAACATTTCTTTATTTTCTATTGCAGACTCTACCACTGATTCCTGCTTAATGTCAAATAAGTGGTGATGTGTTCTTTGTGGGAACATTATACCCACTGAAGACAGGGATAAAAAAAAAGCTCAAACATTTTCTGGTGGAATGATATAAGTCAGCAATCACAAGCAAACTTAATCCCATTAATTTGTGTTAGATGCAAACTCAAACCACAAAGGTGACTAGGAAGATATTATTAATATCATATGATGGCTGCTATCAGAGTGAATTCAATTTAACTTAAGAAGCAGGTTAGAATTATACAGGTGCACAGGGCTCTCCAGGTTTTGTTTAGTGTTTTCATGCCTAAACTTGGATTCATATTCCATCTTGGTAGCCTCCAACCAGATGGTACGAATATCGATTTATCTAACTTCCGGTAATTCCTCTCCCCTTCCCCTTCCCCTTCTCTCTTTTTCCATTCCCTATTCTACGCTCCCCTCTTACCCTTTCCCTTTGCCTCACCTACCTGTCACCTCACTCTGGTCACCCCTCCCCTTTTCCCATGGTCCACTCTCCTCTCCTATCAGATTCCTTCTTCTTCGGTCCTTTACCTTTTCCACCAATCACCTCCTGACTTTTCACTTCATCCAATCTCCACCACCCACCCACCTTCCCCATCACCTGGCTTCACCTATCACATTCCAGCTTGTACTCCTCCCACTCCCTTACTTCCTTATCCTGGTTTCTTCCCCTTTCCTTTGCAGTCCTAATGAATGGTCTTTGCTTATTCCTCCCCAAACATGCTATGTGACCTGCTGAGTTCCTCCAGCATTTTGTGTGTGTTACTTCATTTTTAAAAAAATCCCCCTTCTTGTCATGATGCCATTTTCCATTCATTCACTTAAGTAAAATGTCAGTGTTCAGCAGAGATCACAGATTGTTTACAAAAATGTAAGGGAAACATTTGAGAGCAATTTTTCTCCCTCTCCTTTGATGTTTGGTGGATGACTGGTCACCTGTTTGTTGACAGTATCACCACAAGCAAATTGATTATTTTGTGTAGAAAAGGAAATGCTGACCTTTAGGACATAAGGACAGTCATTGTCATAACTAATTGATCCATGTGTTGGAAGATGTGGTTAAAAAATGGTTTCCTGATTTACGAACATTACTTAACTTATTTACTGTAAAAAGAGCCCGGTGCATTGACTGATAGCAAAACACCAGCTGAGTGGAAATCAGTTACAACAAATTGGTTTAGAAATCAAAGTCCCACAAAGCAGAAATGCAGTATTTTCAAGTATACTTTCAGTCTGTGAATTATGTTATTTTATTAATTCATAGGAGGCTGTCACCTGTGACAAAGCACGTGTTAATTCTGTAGTTCCGATGTTGACCCGGAATTTGCAGCCAGCAACCTTGTGTATAGCTGACACACATGACAACTTCAAACTTAGCTTGCTTTGGTAAAGGCACTGAGTCACCACATGCAGGCATGGGCTTCAGTTCTGTTAGTCTCATTCCACGTCCATGTCAAGGCCAGAAAAATATGGCAGAAACTGGGAAGGGAAGCACTGCCACACCTCACCTAGCTCATGCATCTGATTTAGCCTGCTGTCAAAGTGACTCTGAATATCCTTGACATTCAAAAACAGTACATGACGGACACAAATTTGTTTTTAAAAGAAATGAAAAATGACATCAATTGTAACAGTGAACTGTTTAACCAAAATGAATCAAAAAGTACCAATAGTCCCTCATGTCTGTTCAATAATTGAAGAGTGACCTGTTTCAGGTGGTTGAAATGGCTGTCCCATTGTGAGTACTGGGAATCTCTGTAATTTCAGCTTCTCACATTGTCCCCTGAACTGTCCGCAGTGGAGTGCAGATGGGAAACCTACAGCACCGAGCAAAAGTTCGGCACATTCAGCATACATAGCTGGGGTGCTTAAGACATTTGCACAGTTTGTGGATTAGAGAGCAAGTTTGTGCTGTACTTCAGTACAAAATAGGATCCAGGGTAGAGCGCAGATGGGAAGGCTAACTTGGGCGGGTACCTGCAATTTTAAGACTTCCGCGCTTACCAGTTAGTTCTGACATTTGCTGTTGCTAATGCAAGTTATTGTTGGCAGATATATGAGAATACCAAGATTTCTCTATAAAATCCAGGCCTTTATAGTAGTCATAAGAAATCTAATTTTCCAGTCAACGTTTGAAAACAACAACCACCTTTGTCAGCTACTTTACAGATGTTTTTTGTTCCAAATAAGTAACCAATGTGATTGAAATTGTAATGAAAATAGAGAATGCTGGAGGCAATCAGCGCGTCAAGCAGCATCCGAGGACAGAGTTAATGTTTCATGCCAACGACCCTACAGAGTAGCTGTTTTCTCTAACATGCACTGTGCTGCTAATATTGACTCCGGTGCTCCCTTCTCAGCACCTAGCAGAATTTTGGTAGGTTGAGCTTGCTGTGGCATTTTGCCCCTATTCTGGATTGATAAGAAGTCCAGCTTTGTCTCTACACATCAACAGAGAAAAAATAAATAATTTTTCCTACAATTGACGTAATCATGTTAGAAAATCAGTGAAATATTTTAAATTATTCATTGCCCATTAATGATACTAAATTAACTCTACTTCTGCTTATCAGAGAAATACCTCTCATATTCCAGTGATGTTATTTACTTGCGTTGTGTGTGTTCCAAAGATCAGAAGATAAACGGAAGCGTCCTTTTAAAAAATAGCAAAACAACTGTTGAAGCGACTTGGAGTGCAGGAATTTACTTCAAGATGATAAATAGTTTGACATTATTGCTACTAGAGGACAACACAGCATAAATTACATTGTAATATTTACAATTCAGCACTTTTTTGTCTCAGTTCCAAGGAATATACAGTACATAAGTATATGACAAATATTAGATCTGAATGTTAATTCTTCTAGCTTCATTGGGGTTGCAACGAAATGTACTGAATGATTCCAAGGCTGTGGGTTGATCTTGATAGGGTATTGACTAAGGCTAGTATTGATTAGCCAAGCAACACACACAAAATGTACAGTCGACGTTTTGGGCCGAGACCCTTCGGCCAGAAGGTGTCAGCCCAAAACATCAACTCTACTTTTTTCCATTGATGCTGCCTGGCTTGCTGAGTTGCTCCAGCATTTTGTGTGTGTTGCTTGGATTTCCAGCATCTGCAGATTTTCTCGTTTGCTTATTGATTAGCGAATTCTAAATATGGTTGAAAAGATAAAAACATGCCATGATCTTGATTTACTGCTATCCTGGTAAGTCTCTTCTACAGCAGGGGTTAGAAACACAGAAACATAGAAAGCCTACAGCACAATACAGGCCCTTCGGCCCACAAAGCTGTATTAAGCATGTCCTTACCTGAGAAATTACCAAGGATTACCCATAGCTCTCTATTTTTCTGAGTTCTTTATACTTTTCCAGGAGTCTCTTAAAAGACCCTGTCATAGCTGCCTCAACCACCGTCAACGGCAGCCTATTCCACACACTCACCACTCTCTGCGTAAAAAGCTTACCCCTGATATCTCCTCTGTACCTACTTCCAAGCACCTTAAAACAGTGCCCTCTTGTGCTAGCCATTTCAGACCTGGGAAAAAGCCTCTGACTATCCACATGATCAATACCTCTCATCACCTTATACACCTCTGTTAGGTCACCTCTCATCCTCCGTCACTCCAAGGAAAAAAGGTTGAGTTCACTCAACCTATTCTCATGAGGCATGCTCCCCAATCCTCTGCACCCTTTCAATGGTTTCCACATCCTTCCTATAGTGAGGCGACCAGAACTGAGCACAATACTCCAAGTGGGGTCTGACCAGGGTCCTATATAGCTGCAACATTACCTCTCGGCTCCTAAACTCAATCCCACGATTGATGAAGGCCAATGCACCATATGGTTTCTTAAACACAGAGTCAACCTGCGCAGCTGCTTTGAGTGTCATATGGACTCGGACCCCAAGATTCCTCTGATCCTCCACACTGCCAAGAGTCTTAACCATTAATACGATATTCTGTCATCATATTTGATCTACCAAAATGAACCACCTCACACTTACCTGGGTTGAACTCCATCTGCCACTTCTCAGCCCAGTTTTGCATCCTATCAATGTCCTGCTGTAACCTCTGACAGCCCTCCACACTATCCACAGCACCTCCAACTTTTGTGTCATCTGCAAATTTACTAACCCATCCCCTCACTTCCTCATCCAGGTCACTTATAAAAATCATGAAGAGTAGGGGTCCCATAACAGATCGTTGAGGCACACCACTGGTGACCGACCTCCATGCAGAATATGACCCGTCTACAGCCACTCTTTGCCTTCTGTGGGCAAGCCATTTCTGGGTCTTGCCTTTTTTATGCCATGGACCCCTTTGGCAGTCCGGCGGTCTATGGACCCCTTCTCAAAATAATATATTTAAATAAATAAAGTACACAGGATTACAAAAGAAACCAATTGTATTGAAATACAGTCATCAAAATATTAAAAAAACAGCTTTGTGAGATATGTGGTTTGTTGCCTACTTTCATACAGTAATTGAGAAAATGCTAAATTTCAGTTTGAGGTTTGTGAATATAAAGATATAAATTTTTTTCCCATCCAAGTTCACAGACCCTCTGGAATCTGTCCATGGACCCCTGGGGGAGGGGGGTTAAAAACCACCATTTCACAGCATTGCTGGTTTAAGAGTCATTAAATATTAACCTGCTGACAAAGAAACTGATATATTTCCAACGTAAGATTGTGTTTAACGGAATAAAACTTGTAAACAGTGGCATGCCTTCGCCTCCACCGCCCATCAGGAAGGTTTTAAAACTCTGCACTTCTTTTTCCATCAAAGATGCAATCAGTTTCACTCCTCCAACACTCTCATCTGCCTGGGTGAACCTTAAGTAAGTTCTGTTTTTACTCCTCTCACTTTCCACAAGTGAACACTCATGTGGGCCCCAGCTATGCCTGCCTTTTTGTTGGCCATGTGGAGCGGTCCCTGTTCCAAGCTTTCTCTGGTCCCATTCTCCATCTCTGTCTCTGTTACTGGTGCTGCTCCTTGCACCAATACAGAGCTCATTTTTATTACCTTCACCTCCGACTTCCACCCTGCCCTCAAATTCACATGAGCCGTTTCTGACACTTCTCTCCCTTTTCTGGATCTGTGTCTCCATCTCAGGAGACAAGCTATCCATTAATATTTACTATAAGCCCACGGGTACACAGCCACTTTGACTACACCCCTTTCTATCCTGTTTCTGGTAAGGATGCTATTTCTTTTCTCCCGGTTTCTCCATCTCCTGCTCTCAAGATGAGGCTTCATACACCAGGTCATCTGAAATGTCCTGTCTTTTCTGGAAGTGTGGCTCTCCTTCTGCTGTGGTTGCTGGAGCCCAATCTTGCATGTCCTCTGTTTCACTCCTCTGAGACAGAATAGAGACAGAGATCCCCAGATACTTGCCCTTCACCCTTTGAGATTCCACCTCCAGCATAACATCCTTCTTCAGTTTTGCCGGATGCAATGTGATTCCCACCGCCAGCCACATCTCCTCCTTTCCACCCCTTTCTGCCTTCCGCAGGGGCCACTGGTCCGTGACTCCATGGTCCACTCACCCCTCCCACCCATCTCTCCATAACAAACCCGCCCCCCCCCCCCCCAGCACTTTCCCCTGCCTTTGCAGTAGATGTAACACTGGTCCTTATTCCTTCTCTCTCACAACCTTCCAGCCCTTCCAGGTTCACATGCATCTCCTCTAACCTTGTCTACTACGTTCAATGTTCTTGATGTGGCCTCCTCTACATCAGAGAGACCAAGTGCAGATTTCGTGACCATTTTACAGAGCACCTACCCTCAGTTCACCATTGCCATCCCAAGGTCCCATGTCAACTCCCCTCCTCATTCCTACATTGACTTGTCCATTCTTCACCTTCTCTACTACCAACATGAAGGCCAACACAAACACTGGAGGAACAGCACCTTATATTCTGCTTGGGTTGGATGGTCTACAACAACTCATTGGCATAAATACTGAGTCTTCCAATTTTAGGCAGACACACTCACTCCCCTTTTATTTACCTCTCCTCCCATGTTGTCATTGGAGAGAGTCCGGAGGAAGTTCAGGAGGATGATTCTGGGAATGAAGGGGTTAACATATGAGGAGCGTTTGGCAGCTTCGGGCCTGTAGTCACTGGAATTTAGAAGAACGTGGGACAGTGAAACCTACCAAATGTTGAAAGGACGAGAAAGAGTGGATGTGGAGAGGATGTTTCCTACAGTGGTGGTAAACAGTACTAGAGGGCACAGCCTCAAAAGTGAGGGGTCCCCTTTTAGAACAGAGGTAAGGAGGATTTTTTTTGGCCAGAGAGTAGTAAATCTGTGGAATGCTCCACCACAGGCTACAGTAGAGGCCAAATCCCTGGGTATATTTAAAGCGGAAGTTGATTGTTTCCTGACCAGCCAGGGCATCAAAGGATATGGTGAAAAGGCCAGTGCATGGAGTTGAGTAGGATCTGGGATCAGCCATGATGGATTGGTGGAGAAGACTCAATGGGCTGAATGGCCTAATTCTGCTCCTATGTCTTAAGGTCTTCCTATCCACTTCTCCTTCTGATCCTCCCACTTTCTGTTCCCACCCTCTTCCTAGCTCCTCACCCACCTTTCTCCCCTTTCCCCTCCTCCATCCTACAACTTCACTCACAGGCGCCCTCCCCTGCCATCCCCACCTTCCAACTGGTTCCAACTGTTTTCCCTTCTCCTTTCTCCCATTCTCACGTACTTTACATATCACCAAGGCTGCTGTGTAAGCTAAATGTGAAGGGGTTTCAGAGGAGGTGTGTCAGACTGGATTGACAACAGGAAAAGTATTTTTTCCAGTCCTGAGGGAGGAAACCAGTGGAGCAGCCAGGAAATAGTTCTCAGCCTACAGTTGTTTGCTACTTACATTAATAACCTGGAGGAAGGAATGAAAAAGGGAGAAGGGCACGCTGTATGCTTCCGTAGTGGGATATAGATTGACTGAGTGAGTGGACAAAAGACTGAAAAATAGAGTTTAACATGGGTGAGTATGATGTCTTGCAAAACTTCTGCAAAACAAGGATGGCTGACTTCAGGAAGAGGGATGGACCAGATGTCCCTGTATGTTTCACTGGTGCTGAGGCGTAGATGGTTGTGAACTTCAAGTTCTTAGGTGTAAATATCTGAAACAAATTTGTTCCAGTCACATACTATATGCCATGGCCAAAGGTTCATCCCAGTGCCTCTAATTCCTCAAAGTTTGGCATATTGCTAATGACTCTTAGAAGCACCAAAGAAAACATCCTATCCACTCACCTCCGCTCTGTCCGCCACAACAGACAGGATCTCTCGGTTGCTACCCACTTCAACTCTGCTTCACATTCCCATTCGGATACGTCCATACATGGCCTCCTCTACTGCCATGATGAGGCTAAACTCAGGTTGGAGGAGCAACACCTCATATACCGTCTGGGTAGTCTCCAGTCCCTTGGTATGAAGATTGAATTCTCCAACTTCCGGTAATTCCCTCCCCCTCCCTTCCCCCATCCCAGTTTCACTCTGCCCCCTCCCCCAGCTGCCTATCACCTCCCTCATGGTTCCACCTCCTTCTACTGCCCATTGTGCTTTCCCCTATTCCTTCTTCACCTTTCCTGCCTATCCCCTCCATGCCTTTCCTCCACCACCCCTTTATCTTTCCCCTTACTGGTTTTTCACCTGGAACCTACCAGCCTTCTCCTTCCCACCCTCCCCCCACCTTCTTTATAGGGCCTCTGCCCCTTCCCTCTTCAGTCCTGACGAAGGGTTCTGGCCCGAAACGTTGACTGATCGTTTCCACGGATGCTGCCCGACCTGCAGAGTTCCTCCAGCGTGTGTTGAGTGTTACATCCTATCCAATCCCACTGCACTTTCTCTGTAGCTGCAACACTATTCTACCAAGAGATTCGCAATCTGCTGAGAGTCTGATCAGTGGCGTTCTGGTCAAGTAAAGTGCAGAAGTCCAAACACAACCTCTGGAAAGCCATCTCACATGTGAAGTGGCAATTCTGAACCAAACTGGAATCACTGAAGGACACTAGGTAGCTGTGGCAGGGCCTGAATGCCATCCCCTCCTATAAAGTGAAACAAATGACGTATGTGACAACAAGGTTTCACTCCCAAATGAGCTCAACACCTTTTATGCTCGTTTTGACCAACAAAACATGGAAACAGCTTCAGAAACTGCAACAACTCCCAATGACCCTGTGATTTCGGGCTCTCGGCTGACGTGAGGGCATCTTTCAGGGGAATGGACCCGTGGGAAGCATCTGGCCCAGTGGGGTACCTAGCTGTGTACTGGTGACCTGTGCTGGAGTGTTCACTGATATCTTTAACCCCTCGCCTTGGCAGTCTGAGACACCCACCTGCTTCAAGCAGGTTTCCATTACATCGGTGCTCTAGAAGAATGTGGTAACCTGCCTCAATGACTATCAGTCAATAACACTTATACCCAGTGAAGAAATGTCTTGAGAGGTTGGTGATGAAGCATATCAACTCTTGCCTGAAAAATGACTTGGAACCATTCCAATTTGCCTACCATCACAACAGATTCCATTCCTTTGGTTCTTCACTCAACCCCATAATACCTGGACAGTGAAGATGCATACATCAGTACAGCTCTGCATTCAACATTATCATTCCCTCAATATTAATCAATAAGCTCCAAGACCTAGGCCTCAGTACCTCCTAGAATAACTGGGTCCTTGGTTTCCTCACTCGCCGATCCCTGTCAGTACATCTTTGATGTGTGCGGCTTTTCCTTGATTCTATTGTGTTTCTTTAGCTTTACTGTGAATGCTCACACGAAAATAAAACTCAGGGTAGATAAATGGTGACCTATACTGTTTGTACTTTGATAATAAAATTACCTTAAACTTGAACATTCTGTTTTCTTTTACTGCCTCACTGTAATTACATTTGGAATGATCTCCCTGAATGACATGCAAACAAAATTTTCTTGCTACAGACGATGATAACAAGCCAATAAACCAACATCAATAGATGGCTTTGACTGTGTTGAGGAACATTTGCATGACATGGCTCTCAGCATATTGCTGAGCACCTAGCTGTCTCTCCATCCACCATTCCAGCTGACAGCGTGTGAATCATCTTGTTTGCATTTCATACTGCCGGTGTCCATCGTCCATCACTTTGCATTTTTAACTGATATTTGGCAGCTCATTATCAATTTATAACTCAGTACCTTACAATTACGTCTACATCTCTTTGTAATTCCATTTGCCTCCTCATCTATTGTTGCCACGTTCTCAAACTACTTCACACCTAATATCTGGAGACTCGGAATCATGATATTATGCATTGTTAAAAATAAGAAAGTTGCCTTCTGTTAGGTTTTATTTAATGTTTCGACAAGCATTTAAATTTCACACTTTTATTTTGCTGCTGAGTTCTTTCTCTCATCTTAACACTAAATCTGCTTTAATTAAGATTCAGGGATGGATAAATCTGTAATCCAGCTACCAGCATTTACACAGGTAAATTTGGCTCCATTAATCCACTGGTAGGCTTCTCAACATCTGTGCCACTAATAAAAGGGACCCTTGTATTTAGTTAATAGACATCCCCCAAAAGCACTACAGTCCTGCGGCTGGAGGACTGTCTACGCGTGTGGGTGGGGGGGGGGGGGAAGAGGAAAGGAGCTTGTTTTGCTGTTATTTGGCGACCATTGTGGGCATGCTGTGTTGGCGCCGCGATCTGTGGCGACACTTGCAGGCTGCCCCCAGCACATCTTTCGGTCGTGTTGGTTGTTAAGCAAATGACATAGTTCACCAAATGTTTCAAAGTACACGTGATAAATGAATGAATCTGAATCTATTGTTGCTTGTGGTGCTGTGCTGAACACTCTGGATGTTTCGATGTACATATGATAAATAAATCTGAATCTGAATTTACTGTAGAAGCAGTGAATTTATTCCTGATACAAGAATAAATTTATTCTTGATCTTGATCATATTAGGTAAATCACATATCCTTAACAGAATTTGCTCTAAAATCTTTCTGGTAATTTCCCTGGAATAAGATTTACCCCAGTTCTTTATTGGCTAATTGACCCTCCCACTTCCATTCTCCTGGTGATTTTTTTATGCCAAAGGTTAATGAGAAAAAATTAGACAAATGAAATTCTGTAGGTGCTGGAAATATTCAGCAACATACACAAAATACTGGAGGAATTCTGCAAGTCAGGCAGAATCTGTGGAAGGGAGTAAACAGTCAGTCGACTGGAAAGGAAGTCCCTTGGGTGGAGAATTCCAAAGATTCACCGTTCAAAAAATGGCAAAGTTAGTTCTCATCTCACTCCTAAATGACCTGCGCCTTACTTTGAAACGGAGATCTCATTCTAGCATCCACAACCAGAGGATGCATCCCTTGCATTTCCCCTGTCAAACACAAAAAATTCTGCAGATGCTGGAAAACCAGAACAACACACATAAAATACTGGAGGAACTCAGCAGGTCTGGCACTATCTATGGAAAGGAATAAGGAGTTGATGTTTCAACTTGAGACCCTTCATCAGCACACCCTGTCAAATCCTGTAGGAATTTGTGATTCTCAACTAAAGTACTTCACAATCCTCTAAGCCTTGAAAGTAGAGTCCTGCTTATCCATTTCTCCTCTTATGTCAGACCTACCATCTCAGGAACCAATTAAATGCACCTTTGCTGCATTCCCAGTACAGCTCTGAGACCACATTTGTACACAGTACTCCAGATGTGATGTCACTCAAGTCTTACATAACTGTTTCCCTCCTCTTGTCAAACCGACTTGCATTGAAGGCCATCATATCATATAACTGGTGAGATTCCAACCTCTGGAATTGTATCCCTAAAGCTTCAGCCCAATTCACTTATCTCCTTTAAGATCCTCCTCAAAATCCACCTTTTTGATTAATATTTTAATAATTTCTCTACTACTTGTTACCAAATTTTGTCAGACAACTTTCACTGGGAGCATCTTGAGATGATTTTCTATTAAAATGTCTGTATAAATACAGAAAGTGTCTTCTATCTACCAGAAAGTCCCAAATACTAGCAACAGGAAGAAAGATGACTGTACAATAAATCTCAAGGGCAGCTAGATCCTGTTTCCCTTCTGGTCTATATGTACCTAGGTAGGGTTAGACTGCCATTTGGAACCCTGGAAGAGACAGATAAATAGAATTAGGAGCGGAGAGAGGGTGGTAATCTAGTAATCTGACCCCTTGTGATTATCCATTATAGAGAAAATTCCAGTCCTCTGTACGGAGAGTGGGTTTTGGTGCATCTGCAGAATCCCTGAGTTTATGATTTGCTGCTCCACTGCAAAGCCTCTTCGAAATATGCCTTCCGTGAGGAAGTTTCAACCTTTTCTTTGACAGGAACTTGGTGAGAGCCCCTCTCACTGCTCCACCGGTGTGATCTCTGCTCTTCTGCTCCCTTCCTTTCCAGTTCAGCTGAAGGATCATGGCCTGAAACATTGATTGTTTACTCCCCACCACAGATGCTGCCTGACTTGCTGAGTTCCTCCAACGTTTTGTTGCGCAAGATTTCTAGCATCTGCAGAATCTTGTGTTTTTGGTGGGACATGCTCATTTGGACTTCTCGTATCACACATTTCAAAGTTCAAAGTAAATTTATTATCAAAGTACATATATGTCACCATATACAGACCTGAAATTCATTTTCTTGTGGGAATACTCAATAAATCCATAGAATAATAGCCATAGCAGAATCAGTGAATAACTGCACCAACTTGAGTGTTCAACCACTGTACAAACGACAATGAACTTTATACTTTATACTTTTATTGTTGCCAAACAATTGATACTAGAGCGTACAATCATCACAGCAATATTTGATTCTGCTCTTTGTGCTCTCTGGAGTACAAATCGATAGTAAAAATTAAAAATTTAAATTATAAATCATAAATAGAAAATAGAAAAGGGAAAGTAAGGTAGTGCAAAAAAACCTAGAGGCAGGTCCGGATATTTGGATGGTACGACCCAGATCCAGGTCAGGATCCATTCAGCAGTCTTATCACAGTTGGAAAGAAGCTGTTCCCAAATCTGGCTGTATGAGTCTTCAAGCTCCTGAGCCTTCTCCCGGAGGGAAGAGGGACGAAAAGTGTGTTGGCTGGGTGAGTCGTGTCCTTGATTATCCTGGCAGCACTGCTCCAACAGCATGCGGTGTAAAGTGAGTCCAAGGACGGAAGATTGGTTTGTGTGATGTGCTGGGCTGTGTTTATGATCTTCTGCAGCTTTGGAACTGTGCAAATGCAAAAAGAAAGAAATAGTAATTAAAGATAAATAACCAAATATATCAAGAACATGAGATGAAGAGTCTTTGAAAGTAAGTCCATAAGTTGTGGGAACACTTCAATAATGGGGCAAATGAAGTTATCCCCTTTAGTTCAAGAGCCTGATGGTTGAGGGGTAATAACTGTTCCTGAACCTGGTGGTTTGAGTCCTAAGGCTCCTGTTCCTTCTACCGGTTGACAGCAGTATAAAGAGAGCAAGCATGCCCTGAGTGGTAAGGATCCCTGATGATGGATGCAGCTTTCCTGCGACAGCAATTCATGTAGATATGTTCATTGGTGGGGAGGGCTTTACCCATGATGGTCTGGCCCACAACCACTACCTTTTGTAGGATTTTCCTTTCAAGGGCATTGGTGTTTCCATACCTGGCTGTGATGCAGGCAGTGAATACACTCTCCACCACACATCTGTAGAAGTTTGTCAACGTTTTACATGTCATGCCTCGTCTTTGCAAACTTCCAAGGAAGTAGAGGTGCTGCCATGCTTTCTTAATTGCACTTTAGTGCTGGGCCCAGGACAGGACCTGTGAAATAATAACCCTGAAGAATTTAAAGCTACTCACCTTCTCCATCATTTCCATTTCCACTCAGAAGTAGGCAAGAATACTGGGCAAGGGGGGAGAAAATGAGGGTGAAAAAGTGGAAGGAGGGTAGACATTTTGTACCTTTTGGTACAATGCTGACTGCTCACAGAAATGAAGAAATCTTATTCCAAAACAACATTGCTAAAAGACGTGGGCAGGATATTTTTTATTAATTGCCCAGGCTCGCATTATATTGTACTCTGCTCCTTGCATTCTTTTTTGTAAGGTTTTCAGTTTTTAAGAAGTGCTTAGATGTGTTTTTCATTTCATTCTGCTGAGACTCTCAGGTGTTTTTTCACCTGATGTGCCAGATCTCCCACTCACACTTTCCACCCACGCCTGGAGAGGGATGCAATGATTGCACAGAGATATATAATGTTTACCTTCACAGTTAGAACCTATGTCCTTTTTCCTTTCTTTTGACAGTCAAACTCCACAGCTATCACCAGCTTCTATGAAACTTAATTATATCAAATGTAAAAGAACAATTAAAAGCCTAAAGGCAGAGTAAATTTATCAGTTAACTTATTGGACTAGTAGTCAGATTTTTGAGCTGTTGATCAGAGACGAGTTTAAATCTTATAATGGCAACTGGAGATCAGCATGGTAGTGGAGCTTTACGGTGCGAGCGATTCCTGATCAGGGTTGTTTGCCGCTGCCTGTAATGAGTTTGTATGTTTTCCCATGACCTCATGAATTTCCTCCAGGTGCTCCGGTTTCTTACCACATTCCAAAGGCATACGAGATAAGTTTGGTGAGTTGTGGGCATGCTATGTGTGTTCAGGAAGCATGGCCACACTTGCGTTCTGCCAGTACAATCCTCGCTAATTTGATTTGACACAAGCGATGTACTTCACTGTATTTTTTCGATGTTCTGATGCACGTGTGACAAATAAAGCTAAAAAATTAATTTAGATAAATCTTGATTTAAAAAAACAATCCAATTGACAGTGACCATGAAACCCCCAGACTGTCATAGAAATCTTATCATCATTAATATCATCAAGGGAAGTAACTTTTCATTCTTTCCTTATCTGTCCTGCATTATACTCTATACCACAAATGTAGTTTACGCTGATCATGTAGATAGTCGGAGACTTTTTTCCCCAGGGCTGAAATGGCTAACACAAGGGGGCAGAGTTTTAAAGTACTTGGAAGTAGGTACAAGAGGGATATCAGGGGTTTTTCATACAGAGAGTGGTGGGTGCAAGGAATGCTCTGCCAGTGACTGTGGTGGAGGCAGGTCCATAGGGTCTTTTAAGGGACTCTGAGGTACATGGAGCTTAGGAAAATAGAGGGCTTTGCAGTAGGGTAACTCTAGGCAGTTTCTTGACTAGGTTACATGGTTGGCACAACATTGTGGGCTGGAGGGCCTGTAATGAGCTGTATATTTCTATGTTCTACATGGTCTTGTTTATGTGGGGCAATTGGGGATGGATCAGAAATGTTAGCATTGCTAGTGAATAATGAAACAGTTACTGCTGTGGCTTGGCAAGTTCATTACACACAGTGCAAAGTAACTGAAAGGTCAAGACCCAAGTATGAATTAAGATCCTGGCTGGAAGAAGTTTGAGGTTAAGTGGTAGCAATATTCAGGTCTTAAATTAACTTTAATGCAACTGGCTTTCATATATCATGGTGGTACACCTGAATCTGACTCAAGACACCAGCTCACAGTTATTACTAGAGGTATATTTGAATAATCTGATCCATTTTCCTAGTACATCATTGATTACACTATTGAAGGAGAAACATTCCAGCATGGAGACTGTAGAGGAAGTTTGATTATTTTCCAACTTCGGAAAAAACTTGGAATAATTTGAGAAAGAACGCCATAGTTTGGTTGTTACCAGTATCCGTACGGGGAGGGAAGGTGAGCAGGCCTGCTGTCACACTGCACAGGTTCAAAGCCAGACCAGGAGAGGCCTGTTAAGGAGACTGCCTCTTAGCCAGGGGAGTGGAAGTGTATAAAATATATAAAGTGTAAAAAAGAGGCAAGAGTAGATATTGGACTGCTGGAAAATGATACAGCCTCAGAATAGAGGGACGTCCATTTTGAACGGAGTTGAGGAAGAATTTCTTTAGTCAGAGAATGGTGAATCTGTTAAATTTGTTGCCACAGGTGGCTGTGGAGGAAAAGTACTTATATATACTTAAGGAAGAGTTAGATTGATTCGTGATTAGTCAAGGCACAAAAGGATACAGGGAGAAGGCAGGAAATTGTGGCTGAGAGGGAAAATGGATCAGTCATGATGAAATGGCAGATCAAACTCGATAGGCCAAATGGCCTAATTCTGCTCCTATTATCTTATGGTCTAATGGTCTTATGTGAAATGAGGTTGAAGTGGTCATGCTCATGTGAATTCAGTCTCAGGAGGCAATAATAAAAATGAAATCTAAAAACAATAGAACACATTTCAAAAGTACAAATACCACAGAGATGAGGGAGGGAGGGGGGAGGGCGGAGCGTCGACAGACTATGAGAGGCCTGTGTCGGGCATCTTCATGCCTTACAAGGTGCAGATTGGAAGTCTGTGTGGGGCACCACTCCTTGCACAGACATTAGAACAATGTGTGATTAGGTGCCTTGCTCAAGGACACAAGCACGCTGCCACAGCTGAGGCTCGAACTAGCGACCTTCAGATCACTAGACCACTTAACCTTTAACCACTTGGCCATGTGCCTAACACTATGAGAAATAGGTCAAATGCATTATCTTGTGGCTGGCCAGTGGTTATTAGCTTTATTTATTTTATGGGTCATGGGCAATGTTGGCAAGGATGACATTTTTGCTCAGCTATGAATCACCATCTTCTTGGCCACCACAGTCCTTCCTGTAGAATTCAGCTCTTTGGTCCATTGTTGGTCCAAGTCTGTGCTGAAGCTTGGAACTGCGTAAACCTGGTGAAATCGAAACAGATCATCAGTGAGTAATTTACTGGAGAATAACTATCACTTGATAAAGCTAGGGGAAACAAATCAATTATTTTTCTGATGATGAGAGAAGACTGATTTGGCCAATTTGAATTTGCCATGCTTTTTCCTCCTTTTGCATTTTGACTCTTCCAATAGTTAACTTCCCTGGACTATTTAATGCCAACAATTCCCAACCACAATAATTAATCAGACCAATTTCCAACCACAATAATTGATCAGACCAATTTCCAACCACAGTGATTGATCAGACCAATTTCCAACCACTGTGATTGATCAGACCAATTTCCAACCACAGTGATTGATCAGACCAATTTCCAATCACGGTGATTGATCAGACCCATTTATTTCTGTGTGACAATAATCTGTCTTGTTGCCATTCCTGCGTGCCATTAACTTTCTGCATTTTTATCCTTTATCATATTATTCTCAAGGTTAACATTTTACAATTTTTATTTGATTTAACTAATCAGAGGGATATTTGAATAATCTGATCCATCTGATACCTGGTTATCATTACCCACTTCACTCCTCTGCATTGTCTCCTTCTCCTTTCTGCTTGACTTTATAAATTTCCCCTCACTTGACCCCTCCCTCCACAATTTAGTTTAAAAACTCTTTCTACATGTGAACCTGCTGAAAACAGGTGGGTTTTGAGTGCTGTTCAGATTATTTCTAGAATGGTATGTAGCCTGGTCCATAATGCAAGGCTGTAACCTAACAAACATTGAAAGGCCTCGGAAGAGTGGACTTGGGGAGGATATTTTCTATAGTGGGAGAGTCTAGGACTAGAGGGCAGGGACTCAGAATAGAACAGAGATGAGGAGGAATTTCTTTAGCTGGAGGTGGTGAATCTGTGGAATTCATTGCCACAGATGGCTGTGCAGGCCAAGTCATTGGGTATATTTAAAGCAGAGGTTGATAGGTTCTTGATTGGCAAGGGTATCAAAATTTACAGGAAGACAGCAGAATGGGGTTGAGAGGCTTAATAAATTTGTCATAATGAAATGGCAGACACGATGGGCTGATTGGCCTAATTCTGCTCCTATAATCTCATGGTTACATTATCTGCACCTGATCTAAACAGCAAGAGGCTAATGTCAGCCCTCACAGTTGCTTAGAAGACCAGAAGTAGGTGCACCACTACTGTTAGTGACCAAACTTCTGTGTAGAAAACAACAAAGTTGTTTCAAATGATTGACAGGTGATAGCAGTAATGAAATCTGTAACCAACAGGAGCTGTACGGCAACCCACTGCTTTTGGTCTCATTGAATCCAGATTTGAATCTGCCCCTGATGGGATGAAAATCTCCCTCAGCTGCTTATAGCAGTCTCAGATTAAATTAGCATTACTAATTTTTGGATTAGCTTGTTAGTTGTATGGCTCAAGCCGCTCGTGGCTCACACAAACTGGAAGCTTTTTAAATTTTGCTTAAAATACATTTCAGATCAAAATGGACTGTACTTCACTGCCCATTTGATGCTTTCACAAATGCTTGACAGTTGCTTACACGAGGAACAAGATGTTCTAAAATAAATGGAGTTGATTGCTCTGAAGAAATAAAAGAAATAGGTATTTGGGTTTATACAGCACTTTTCACAACTTCATGATGTCTTCAATCATTTTAAAGCAAAGGCACTGCTTTTTGTAATAAAATAGAGTATGCTGGAATTATTCAGAAGGTCAAATAGCATCCATTATTGCGTCAGGTTGACGTCCTTCCAAATGCTCTGTGTCTCTGTCACTGATGGTGCAGAGCTACAGAGTGCTTTATATTTCAGGCATGTAGCACCTGCAGGACTTTGTGTTTGGAAATGTCTTCCATTGCAATGTAGAAAATCCAGTTGCTATTTTGTACGGTTGAGGCCCTCAAGTCTACCTCGAGGCAATGGCCAGATAACGTTGCAGCTTCTGCATTGTAGTGTCTCCTGACTGCAATCTGTATTCCAACCAGTACCCCAGGGTGGTAATTATTTCAGTTTGGTTGAGGGGTTCTCCCCCTTTTACGATGGGTAGAAGTGCATTGAGTTGGTGTATACCCAAGGGTTCCTGATGCAAGCTAATCAGTCAAAGAGTCAACATTAGGCTAAGCTTATAGACTTACACTTCCTGTATATCACAGATCCCTGATGTAGATAGTGGGCTCTAGGCCATCTAACATGACTGCTTTGGGCCTAATGTAGAAATAGATCCTGCTAGAGGCTACAGGATACTGCAGTAGTCTAGTGGACACCATAGTAGCTAATGGAACTCTGGTGCTGATCGTAGAATCTTGACCAATGATTGCTCAATGGACACGATCCTTGGCAGGAAGATGAGGAACGTCATAGATTTCTGCTGTAGCAAGCCGCTACATGTTTTATGTCCCAAGGTTTGCTGGTTGGCACGTTCATTTTCTGCTGAAAATCAGCTTTCACGTGGGTAATTTACAGCAACAACTGAACAGGGCTCTGCTATAGACCCTGGGATTGCTGTCCACCATGGCTTTCTAGGCAACTGGGGGCCGCAGGCGGCCACAGAACTCTGCAATACATCCATCCTAGGGTACTATGGTAACAATAACACAGTTAGCAGACTCTTGGACAATAGAAATACTTTGAAAAATGTGTTCACAACATTTAGGGCTTATAATATTTAAGTGTCCTTTCCAATATGTGTGTCCGAAATGCACCAGCCACTTTAAAGTAAAATAGCTTGTTAGAAAAGAATTGAAGATCTGCATTCAATGATTCAGGAACAGCTTCTTCCCCCCGTCTTTAGATTCCTGATCAGTCCATGAACCCATCAATTATTGCTTATTTACACTGTTAATTTACTTTGTATTTTATAGCAATGTTATGTTTTTGCACCATACTGCTGCCAGAAAATAATAAATTTCATATCATATAAAGCAGTGATAATGAACCTGATTCTGCCTTAGATAAGGATGTTAATTGGGACACATCGAGGCCAGTAGATTTAGGCTGCCCTAATATACTGAAGTTTTATAGAAATAGTTAAAAAAGTATATAAAAACAAATTACCATTTAACTGAGTAACAAATCAGGTATTTAAATGAAACACAGAACAAATTATAACACTATCATTACGACTACAGTACTATAAGATTGTGTATTAATTCCAAATTGCTTTAGACAGAGGAATTTATCCAATGTACATGTATGCTGCCGTGTTCTTTGGATTGATTGTAAATGAACAAAATTAGCACAGACACCTAGTGTAAATAATGGGCCGCCTTCATATAAAGCTATCAACAGTTGCATTCCCCAAGTCTTCATTTTCATGGTAACATTCAAGATGGTTGTAAATACCTTCAAATTCTTTGTAGAGCCTAACTTGTTGAGGTAGTGAAATTGTTTCATTTTCACTCCCGGCTGTTTCTGGCAACTCTCAAATCAATAATGCAAATAAGGAACTTGAAACGACAGTGAGCAAAACAGTTTTGAATGGTCTTACTGCTTATTTCTCGCCAACTATCACTGACAAATCTCATTGGTTTTCAAACACAAACACACAACTGACGCAATTTAAATACTGCCAAAGGGTTTCGGCCCAAATCATCGACTGTGCTCTTTTCTTCGATGATGCCTGGCCTGCTGAGTTCCTCCAGCATTTTGTGTGTGTTGCTCGGATTTCCAGCATCTGCAGATTTTCTCCTGTTTGCTATTTAAATACTACTTGTTCTAAGCACGGTGTAGTGTCTAACAGCTGCTGAAGTGCACATACCTGACGCTAGTTTGGAACTGTTCGACAACAGTCTCCTGCTCCAATTAAGCTGCACAGTGTCTCAAGTAGATGAAGGGAATCCTGGCTATTTTCTCGATTAGTTGTCTTCTTTAAGAGTTGTCCCAAGTAAGCAGTTGCTTTGATTACCAAATGGCCCAAATAACTGGAATCCACTGCATTGGGAAATAAGCAGGAAATTATGGAAGTTATTTTGGTTGTTGGAGAGCAGGTAGAACAGGTACCTGTAACTCTGCACATAATTTCTTCCTCTGCCTGTGGGAGCTACGTCATGAACTGGCATAACATTATCTTTTGTAACAATACAAAGACCAATCCTGAATGAATGAAAAATGGAATGACCCCGTTCTAAAATTAAAGAGGTTGATTTGAATCAGGGTAATTAGTTAAAATCCAGATGGGTGTGTGGCACCTCATTTGAGTCATTTGATTCAGACAATCCAGGATTAGTCTAATTCCCTTGTCAGGTCACATTGATGAGCTGAATTTAGTTGCCCTGATGTCACAGATAAAGAAAGGGAAGGAATTGAGATTAACAAAAGGTGCCAAATTAGCCCAAATGAAGAGACCATAAACAGGAAAGAAACTGTATTGAATGGATCTCTGTAATATATTGAAAATGAATACTATATTGTTTCATAACAAGATTCATATTCAGATGCATTTAATTATCACATGTACTTTACACCAAAGCATACAGTGAAATCTGTCATTTACGTAAAAAAGCAGCACAACCTAAGGATGTGTGCAGTCTGCAAGTGTTACCACACATTACAGCAGCAACATCAAGCCCACAGTATCCAGCAGGTATTCTCTTACCATGGGGAACAAGGCCATTGAGCCCTTCAATTCTAGTTCCCAGAGCGGGTCTCCCAATCTTATTCCCCCACATTCCTCTGTAACGTTTCTCACAGGACCACCAGCCCCACCCTGTTCTTCCAGTCACCCACCAACATGAAGGGGAACAGGAAGAATGAGGTGGAACTGATAATCACATGGAGAAGTTTAAGTTACAAAGAAATAATGATGCATCAAACGAGCATGGCCTTCAGCGATATTTGGAGTGTGTGGTGAGACCTGAGCACTCGGGAAAATCCCACATAGTCACAAAGAGACTATGCCTTGAGCTTATTTGGAAAGAACAATGAGGTATTGGAACTAGTTTGTTACTGTCACATGTACCAAGATACAGTGAAAAGTTTGTCTTGTATGCTGCGTATTACAAATCAAATCATTACACAGTGCAGTGAAGTAGGACAAAGTAAAACAATAAAAATAAAGAATAAAGTGTAACAGCTACAGGGAAAGTGCAGGGCAGATAAACAATAGGCGCAAGATCATAACGAGATAGATTGAAGGGTCAAAAGCCCATCTTTTTGGGGATTCTTAAAAGTTTTATAAACATGAAGTACAAACTGTCCTAGAGCCTGGTGGGACATGCTTTCAGACTTCTATATCTTCTGCCCAATGGAAAGGGGGAGAATTTGGGTCTTCGATTGCGCTGGCTCCTTTATTGAGACAGCAAGAAGTATACTCATAGAGTCAATGAAGAGGGGTCTGGTTACAGTGACGTGCTGAGCTATGTCCATAATCTTCCATAGCTTCTTGTGGTCATGTGCAGAGAAATTACCATACCAAGCCATTTTGCATCCAAACACTTTTTATGGTGCATTGATAGAAAATTGAAAGGGTCCTAAGACCATACGCACCGGATATGGTAGACAACAGGGGTAAGTGCCAGGAGGGAGATTAGTGGGGAGGGATGAATGGACAAGAGAATCAAGAGGATCACTCTGGAAAGTAGAGAGTGGAGGGAAGGATTTGTGTTTGGTGGTAGGGTCCCTTTGTAGATGGTGGAAGTTGTGCAGAATGATGTTCTGGATATGGAGGTTTGAAGGTTGGTAGATGAGGACGAGAGGAGCTCTATCCCTGTCAAGGTGACAGGAAAATGTAATGAGAGCAGATCAATGGTGGAGGAAGAGAAATGATGTCCTTTGAAGAAGGAGGACACCTCTGATGTTGTGGAAAGGAAGGCCGCATTCTGGGAGCAGATGTAGCAGAGATAAAGGAACTGAGAAAAGGGAATGACATTTTTTACAGGAGACTGGGTGGGAAGGGGGATCGTCAAAAACATCTTGGGAGTCAGTAGGCTTGTTTTCCTTGTGGTTTTCTTTCCCCTTAAGTTTGTAAACTCTGACATCTCTATAACCTAATGAGATATATGCAGTCCCCTCTTGTTCCACTCATTCATAAATTTAATTGCTTCATTCCTGGTGGCTCCATTCAGGAATCAAAGCTCTGAATTCTGGAATTCCTTCCCAAAATTATTTTACCTCCTCGTTACCTTCCTGTGGAACCTACCTCCTTGACAAAGGCTTTAGTCTTCAGCCCCACTTTGAGGCTAGGCATCATTCTTTTCATTTTTTAACAGGTTGCAAAACTCTTTTTGAAGTTTTTTTGCGGTGACGAAGACCGTCTATAAATAAAAGTTGTTGCTGTATTTGTGCCATTAACTGAGCCCAAGAAGGGGATGCCTTCCAAATCTGCTAAAGTATCGAGGGAAATCAAAACAGGAGGCAACTTACTTTTAAAAAAATCAATCCAAGGACATAAGCAATCTAAAGAAACCAACATTCACATCAGGTGTAAATTGCAAACTTCCCAATATGTTCTGAAAACTCTGTACTTGAGATCCGTGCTCTGTTGAAGGAACACCTTCCACAAGGTTCTCCTTATTTCATGTACCTGTGACGGCTAGCTGGCGTTAGAAACATGAGTAAAAACTTGGGAGCAGACATCCATCAAGATTATACTGCTAATGGAAGGAGTGTGAGTCATCAATTAGGAACACATTTCATTCAGGGACATTGTTAAAATGGTCCTAAGCAGACTTAATCATATTTTATTTCTGACTGTGACCCCTATATGCGATATACTTGTTCAATGTCAGTTCTGAAAGAGGCTGCTCACATTGCAATTTTTCACTGCTCCTGTCACTAACAAGCCACACCTGTTCTCTCTGTTTGTGCAATGCCCACTGGAGCTCATCCAAGTGAATGAAACCTCAGCAAAACAAAAGTCACCGGGGTCAGAAATTGGAGGGTTGTGGGTGGGAATTGATAATTAAATTTTCAGTAAGTCTAATGTCTCAGTAAGAGAAAACACATAGAGCTCACTTTATGGAAACTTGCTAAACGGGACTGCTGGGGTAGCTGGAGCAAGAGTGGACCTGAGAGGAAATTAGAACGGTAGGAAGGAACTAAGCTGATGTCTCGAAAATCAGAATCAAGTTTATCATCACTGGTACACACTTGATGGCTGCTTTTTTAGGTGCACCTGTATCCCTGCTCATTAATGCAAAACTTTAATCAGCCAATCATGTGGTAGCAACTCAATGCATAAAAGCCTGCAGACATGGTCAAGAGGTTCAGTTATTGTTCAGACCAAACATCAGAATGAGGGAAGAAATGTGAGCTAAGTGCCTTTGATCATGGAACGGTTGTTGGTGCCAGACGGGATAGTTTGAGTATCTCAGAAACTGCTGATCTCCTGAGACTTTCACACACAACAGACTGTAGAGTTTACAGAGGATGGGGTGAAAAACAAAAAAAAATCCAGTGAGTAGCAGTTCTGTTGGTGAAAATGCCTTGTTAGTTATACGGGTCAGAGGAGAATGGCCAGACTGGTTCAAGCTGACAGGAAGGTCACAATAATTCGAATAATCGTGCATTACCATAGTGGTGTGGAGATAAGCATCTCTGAATGCACACATTGAACTTTGAAGTGGATGGGCTACAGCAGCAGAAGACCACAAACATGCACACAATGGCCACTTTACAGGAGGTGCCAAATAATGTGGCCACTGAGTGTATGTTGTGGAATCTGTATAAGGTTGTGAAGCACAGACCAGATGGGTCAAAGGTGTAATTGTCTAAATTTGTCATAATCCTGCAGTAGCAGCACAGTGCAAGACATAGAATTGCTGTAAGTTACAAAAATTAAATAGTGCAAAAAGACAAAAATGGGAAAAAAAAACTTTTGATGGAACTTAAAACCTAAGAGATGATTAGGTGTTGAGTGTAGCAGTGATTTTCCCCTCTTGTTTAGAAGTAGTTGTTTGGCCTGAATTCCAATCGTTAAATATATAAGAAGAAGAAAATCATTAAGCAGATTGAATGAAGATGTCAAAAACTGAGAGAGCTTCGAAATCAAACTTACTTTAGGCTCTAATATGTCAACGTAGTATAGTCATGTTCTCCATAGGACAGAGAGGAAAGAAGTGTAGTGACAGTGAAAGCAGTTGTCCTGAACAGAAACTGAATGACACAAGATGGTGACAAGATGATCTCTTTTATGTGTGTTTGCACTTTGAACTTACCACTGTGCCGCCAGCCTGGCCTGAAAAAGCTGGGGTTGTTCTGTAGAATTTTGGGTGCATTGTTAATATGTTAAAATTTGAGCCATTGACGAGTTGGTGTTATTTTGTTAAAATGGCTTACATACTTACCGAACAAAAATATCAAATGCACAGTGTAATGGCAGGATAATGTAGGGGTCAGCATAATGCCATTACAGTGCCGTTGGCCTGGGTTCAGTTGCACTGCTGTCTGTAAGGAGTTTGTACGTTCTCCCTGTGACCACTTGGGTTTCCTCCGGGTGCAGTTGTTTGTTCAAATCAAATATCAGAATGGAGGAGGAAATGTGACCTACAGAACTTTGACTATGAATAATTGTTGGTGCCAGATGGGGTGGTTTGAGTAGTTCAGAAACTGTTGATCTCCTGGGATACTTTGAGAGATGCTGAGGCTCTGGTTAAGAAGAAGAAGAAAGGAGTTACACAGCAGGAAGGAACAAATGAGGTACTTGAGGAGTATAAGAAATACAAGAGAACACTTGAGAAGAAAATCAGGAGGGCTAAAAGAAGGCAAGAGGTTGCTCTAGTAGACAAGGTGAAGGAGAATCCCAAGGGCTTCTGCAGATATATTAAGAGCAAAAGGATAGTGGGGGTGGGGAGGATAGAATTGGTACTAGTGAAGATAGAGTGGTCATGTATACATGGAGCTGAAAGAGATGTGGGAGATCATAAGTAGATTTTTTGCTTCTGTATTTACTTGGGAGATGGACACAGAGTCTATAGAAGTGAGGCAAAGCAGCTGTGAGTTCGTGAACTGTATACAGATTACAGAGGAGGAGGTGTTTGGTGTCTTCAGGCATAAATTAGGGTGGATAAATCCCCAGGGCCTGACAAGGTGGTCCCTTGGACCTTTGGGAAGGCTGGTTTAGGGGTTGCAGCAGAGATATTTAGCAATGGATGAGGTGCTGGAGGATTGAAGGACAGCTAATCTTGTTCTGTTCTTTAAGAAAGGCTCCAAGAATAAGCCAGGAAATTGTGGGTCAGTGAGCCATATATCAGTAGTGAGTAACACACATCAAAGTTGCTGGTGAACGCAGCAGGCCAGGCAGCAACTCTAGGAAGAGGTACAGTCGACGTTTCGGGCTAAGACCCTTCGTCAGAACTAACTGAAAGAAGAGCTAGTAAGAGATTTGAAAGTGGGACGGGGAGGGGGAGATCCAAAATGATAGGAGAAGACAGGAGGGGGAGGGATGGAGCCAAGAGCTGGACAGTTGATAGGCAAAAGGAGTATGAGAGGATCATGGGACAGGAGGCTTAGGGAGAAGGAAAAGGGGGAGGGGGGAAAAACCCAGAGGATGGACAAGGGGTATAGGGTTTTTTTATAGGAGTATTGTGTGCTGTTATGGTCACCTACCTACAGGAAAGATAGCAATACTATTGAAAGAGTGCAGAGAAAATTTACAAAGATGTTGCCTGGACTTGAGGACCTGTGTTATAGGAAAAGGTTGAAAAGGTCAGGACTTTTTTCCACAAGAGCATAGGGGAATGATTGGTGATTTGACAGAGGTAGACAAAATTACAAGGAATATAGAGAGGGTAAATGCAAACAGGCTTTTTCCACCAAGATTGGGTGAGACCAGAACTAGAGGTCATGAATTAAGGGGAACATGAAGGGGGACCTCTTCGCTCAGAAGGCGGGGAGAATGCAGAACAAACTGCCAGTGGAAGTGGTGGATTTAGGTTTCATTTCAACACTTAAGAGAAATTTGGATAGGTACATGGATGGGAGAGGTCTGGAGGGCTATGGTCTGGGTGCAGGTTATTGAAACTAGGTAAATTAATAGTTTAGCTGAGGGTCTTATTTCTGTACTGTAATGTTCTGTGGCTCTATGACACTATAGCATTTACAGAGAAACAAAACACATCCAGTGAGTGGTAGTTTTGTGGGTGAAATCTCCTAGCTAATGCGAGAGGTCAGAGGAGAATGGCCAGACTAGCTCAAGCTGACAGGAATGTGATAGTTACTCAAATAACCTCACATTACAGAAGAGCATCTATGAACACACAACATATGGAACATTGAAGTAGATAGGCTACAGCGGAAGAAGACTATGAACATATCCCCCTGTACCTCTTGTACCTAATAAAGTGGCCACTGAGTGAAGTTTCAAAGCTGTTAGACAGACAAGTATGCTGAGTCAACAGACATGAGCACAGGGTGTCTGAGCAGAAGGAGCTACTTAGCAGAACTAAGACCACTTGAGAAGGGTTGGAGAAGATGGAGGATCATAATTATTTCACTAATTGGGAAGGATTTATTCAGGATACCTGTTTGTGGTTGGTTCATTAATAGCTAATGTAATTAGGATGGTGATGAACAGAAGTATTTACCAATATCTTGAAATGGGTAATTAGGTTTGTGTATGAAGAATAAAAGTTAGGTAACTATTCTTAGCTTCCCTTGACTTTACATACTGATTAGTAGAAGAGCGGAGGACTAAAAAGGAGAAAACTAATAAGGATAGTGCAGCTGCGGCAATTTGCTACTTACTGTTTGACTGACCAATTTACTGTGAGCACGACATTATACCCAGTTAAATTCATAAATTAGAATTATTCAACTATGATAATTATAATAATTTCCATTTCATAATGAACCAATTAAACCTATTCCTGGATCGTTTGGATAAAGAGTGATCTCTAGAAAAAGTTGAAAGCTTACTCTCACTGGACGGAGGGATGGGTAAGGAGAAGCAAGCATAGTCCAGAAGTATAAAGTGTATGATACAGAAGCCATTTAATAGAAAAAAGAACCAGCCTTCAAACTGTTTTCAAATGTAATCTGGAAATTTGACTGGTCCTGAAACACAAGGTGAGCTGTGTAAACGTAAAGAGAGAGCAGGCTCACAGGGGGTGGTCTCTCAGGGATATGGGTTGGAAAGTGGCATGACCAGGAGACATTCTCATAGGATCAGACTGTAGGGCAATGCTAAGTGGCCTGCATTGAGCCAGGCATTTACAATCCCTGCTAAGTTATTTTGCACTACAGTGACAGAATGTTCCAGAAAGACTGTTCTGCCACTTAGCACATCGATGTGTCTAGGGTGAGCTTTGTTCTGTCAATCAATATGAGGCGTTTGCACAGTCAGAAAGTGAGCACTTATAGTACAGCGATGAACAAAGACCTAGGTGGTTGTGGAATGTTGATATGAACAGCCTTTTTTCAGCAAAGCTGGTGTCAATGAAAATATACACCCAGTGGCCACTTTATTAGGTACACCTGCACACCAGCTCATCGATGCAAATATCTAATTAGCCAATCATGTGTCAGCAATTCACTGCATAAAAGCGTGCGGTCATGCTCATGAGGGTCAGGTGTTCAGGCCAAACATAAGAATGGGGAAGAAATGTGACCTAAGTGACTTTGGCAATGAAGTGTTTGTTGGAGGTTTGACTATTTCAGAAACTGCTGGTCTCCTGCGATCTAGACACACCACACTCTCTGGAGTTTACAGAGAATGGTGCAAAAAGCAAAAACAGTTCAGTGAGTGCCAGTTCTGTAGATGAAAACACCTTCTTAATGAAAGAGGTCAGAGGAGATTGACTGGACTGGTTCAATCTGACTTGAAGGCAACAGTAACTCAAATAACCACGCGTTAAAATAGTGGTGTACAGAAGAGCGTGTGAAAACTTGAAGTGTATGGACTAACGCAGCAAAAGACCACAAATATACACTCAGTGGCCACTTTATTAGGTACAGGAGGTACTTAAGTGGCCACTGAGTGTAAATGTTTAAGAGTATAGAAAAACTTAACTACACCCAAAATATTGAAGTGAGCGATGCAACTATTGAAATTTTATTCAATCATTCGCTGTATGTTTTTGCTTAATAAGTATGAGAACTCGATGTACTTTGAGTTCAGAGAAATTCTGTCGTGAGAGTCTCCCACCAGAGTTGAACGGTATGTTAGCTGAATAATGAGCTATCCCAGATCCTGTGTGTCTCATTCCAAGCCGCAACAGAGGGGCTTGAAGACCGTAGACAGAGGAGAATAATTAGGTCATCATATCTGCTCTACCATTCAATCATGGCTGATTTATTAAACCGCACAAACTCATTCTCCCACCTTCCCAACCCCCTCATAACCTTTGACACCCTTACTAATCGAGAACCTATCAACCTCCACTTTAAATATATCTAATGACCTGGACTCCTTGGCTGTCTGTGGCAATGAATTCCACAGAATCACCACCCACTGCTAAAGAAGTTCCTCCTCATCTCTGTTCTAAATGGATGTCCCTCTTTTCTGTGGCTGTGTCCTCTGGCCCCAGACTCCCCACATCCAGTCTATCTCGCACTTTCAATGTTCGATAGATTTTAGTGAGATTCCTCCCCGCATCATTCTTCTAAACTCCAGTGAGTGCAAGCCCAAAACTAACAAATGCTTCAAATACATTAACCCTTTCATTCCCAGCATCATTCTCATGAGTCTCCTCCAGACATTCTCCAATGCTAACACATCTTTTTTTTCAGGTAAGGGGCCAAAAACTGCTCACAATACTCCAATACATTTGATTAAGTTCTACACCTCCTCGTTATCTCCCTGTGCAATTGGATCCTTGATTTCCTCACTTACAGACCCCAGTCAGTTCAGATTGGCAACAACACCTCCTCCACGATCTCCATCAGCACAGGTGCACCACAAGGCTGTGTGCTTAGCCCCCTGTTCTGCTCACTTTATGCTTATGACTGTGTGGCTAAGCACAGCTCCGATGCTGTATTCAAGTTAAATAGGGGCCGTGGACAACTCTGATTTGATGGAGAATGGATGTGAAATCACAGAGGAACATCGGGAGAAATTTCTGAAATGCCCGTCCGCTGCTGTCGTTACTTTGTGGTCGGGAATCTTTTGGAGGGTAGGCCTCAAAATCCCCGGCCTGGCCTGCTTTTGGCGACCGAGAAAGAGGTCGAATCGTTCGGACAGAGATAGCGCTCAGTACTTGGTGTCGGAGAGCTGATCAGAGCTCGGAGTTTTCAGATGACTCAGAGTCGGATTGTGGTCGGCATGGCAGGGAGAGTTTTTCTACCTTCTCCCGTCTGCGTGAGATGTGGGACATTTGAGAAACTTTGAACTTTACTGTGCTGACGGACTTTCTTCATCAAGTTATGGTATTGTGCACTGTTGTAACTATATGTATAATTAATGTGGTTTTGTCAGTTTTTTCAGTCTTGGTTTGTCCTGTCTTTTGTGATATCACACCGGAGGAAATAATGTATCATCTCTTAATGCGTGCATTACTAAATGACAATAAAAGGGGACTACGTGTCTTCATAATCTAATCTAAATTTGCCGACAACACTGTCATAGGCTGGATCAAGGCTGGTGACGAATCAGCATATAGGAGGGAGATTGAGAATCTGGCTGAGTGGTGCCATAACAATAACCTCTTACTTAATGGCAACAAAAACAAGGAGCCGATCATTGAGCTCAGGAGGAGGAAACCAGAGGTCCATGAACATCAGAGGTGGAAAAGGTTAGCAACTTAAAATTCCTCAGTGTTATTATTTTGAAGAATACGTCCTGGCCCCAGACACGGCATGGTAGTGTAGTAGTTAGCACAATGCTTTACAATACAGGCAACCTGGGTTCATTTCCTGCGTCTGCTTCTAAGGACTTTGTATATTCTCCCTGTGACCTTGTGTGTTTCCTCTGGATGCTCTGACTTTCTCTCACAATCCAAAGAAGAACTGGTTGGCAGATTAATTGGTCATTGTAAATTGTCCTGTGATTAGGCTAGGGTTAAATTGGGGGATTACTGGGTGGTGCCGCTCAAAGGTCTGGAGGGGCTGACTGCACACTGCATCTCAATAAATAAATGAAGTACAAATATGAGCACCTCTATTTCCTTAGAAATTTACAAAGGTTTGGCGTGACATCTAAAATTTTGACAAACCTCCGTAGATGCTTAGTGAAGAGTATATTAACTAGCTGCATCACAGCCTGGTATGGAAACACCAATGCCCTTGAACAGAAAATCCTACTAAAATTAGTGGATACGGCCCAGATCCATCACAGGTAAAGTTCTCCCCACCACTGAGCATATCTACATGAAGCTTTATCTCAGGAAAGCAAGGACCCCTACCACCCAGGACACGTGGGGTACAGGAGGAAGGTACAGGAGCCACAGGCCTCATACCACCAGGTTCAGGAACAGTTATTACCCCTCAACCATCGGGCTTTTGAACCAAAGGTGATAACATCACTCAACTTCATGTCCTCCATCACTGAAATGTTCCCATAACCTATGGGCTCACTTTCAAGGACTCTTCATCTCACGTTCTTGGTAACTATTGCTTATTTATTGTTTAATATTCTTTTTTATATATTTGCACAGTTTGTGTCTTTTGCACACTGTTGAACACTCAGGTTGGTGCAGTCTCTCATTGACTCTACTATAGATTTATTGAGAATGCACACAAGAAAATGAATCTTAGTGTTGTATATAGTGACATAAATGTCCTTTGATAAGAAATTTACTTTAAACTTTGAATGCATTGTACAAGTTTAGGACAGGTTTAGACAATGTAAATAATTAAAATCTGTTCTCACTAATGAGAGTGCAAAGATTAAGTAATACAGACTTAAGATTTTAGGCAACAAAAACAGAGAGGTTGTAAGGAAGAACCTTATGCCGTGCCTTTAGTCACCTGGAACTGAGTGGCTTCATGGGTGGTGGAAATGGAGACAATCAATGATTTCAGAAAGGAAATGGATCAGTACCTGAGGAAAATAAACTTACAGGGTTATTGAGAAAGAGCGAATAGTTTCTTTAACAGACAAACAGTGTGGACCCAATGAACCAGAAACCTATGGACTCATTTCAGATGACTTCATCTCATGCTCTTGATATTTATTGTTTATTTAAAAATTATTACTATTTCTTCTTTTTCTTTTTGCAATTGCATCTTTTGTTGATTTTTGTGCGTTGATTGTCCATCCTGTTGGGGCCGGGCTTTCATTGATTGGATCGTGTTTCTTGTATTGTGAATGCCCACAGGAAGATGAATCTCAGGTTCTTTGATAATAAATCTACTTTGAATTTTGAATTTTGACTGAATTGTTTCCTTCTGGACTTCAGTGACTGCCTGAGTGACCCTAAATTGGATGGCACTGGATTTGAGTAGTGTGATGAAATGAATGCCCCTCTGACTGAACGCAGTGTGCACAAAATAATGTGTGAAACCTCAGTAAGTGAGATTTTAGCAATCAGCAAGGGTGAAGCACACTTTTCAAAATCGCAAAGCATGGGAAATATTTCCATGAATAGTTAACACCCATTCAATCTACAAACAAGATTAATCGGGCCTGTATCTCTCTCGAGAGGAGTGCTGTGCCTGCAACAGGTGGTGTATGATTTCTAGAGGCCTTAGGGACCTTGCTGGAAGAGGTGGAGGAATCGAAGCACTAACAGGTACTTCCGTTTCTTGATTGCTCCGAGTGCCTTCACAGAGGAGCTGAAATGGAGGAGAGAGTCTCCTCACTTAAAGGGGGTCAAGAAATCTAAGGACAAGTGGCAGTAAGAGGAGACAACCAAATGCTAAAGAATGTGACTAAAATGAGGGCATCCTGAAATGGAGCAGAAAGCTAACCTCACCAAATCTCCTTCCAATCAAACTCAGAGTTCAAGAGCCGTGAGGTAACGTTGCAGCTCCACAAAACCCAGGGTTAGACCACACTTGGGTTTTTGTGTTCAACTCTGGTCGACTCATTCCAGGAAGGATGCGAAAGCTTCAGCGAGTGTGCAGAGGAGATTTGCCGGGATGCTGTCCCGATTAGAGAGAGGAAAAGTTGAGCGAGTTAGAGTGAAGGAGGATGAGAGGTGACTTGATAGGTGTATAAGATGATCAAAGGCACTGATAGGGTGGACAGCCAGCACCTTTGTTCCCAGGGCAGCAAAGGCCAACACTAGAGGGCATAACTTTGAGGGCGATTGGAGGAATATATGCGGGGAGTGTCAGAGAATGCGGTGAGTGCGTGGAACATGCTGCCAGAGATGGTGATAGGGGCAAACACATTTTGGACATTTAAGAGACTCTTAGACAGGTACATGGATGAAAAAACAAAGGGTCTGTGAGAGGGCAGGGTTAGCTTGATATTGGAATAGGTTAAAAGGTCAGCACAACATTGTGAGCTGAAGAGCCTGTACTGTGCTGTGCTATTCAACATTGTATATTCTACCACTGCATATTATTGCTGACCCCTTAGAGTGGGGTTGTAAAGGTGGCGAGGTTGTGTCGACGCGCTGTATCTTCCTCCTGCTAAATGCTGGGGCCTAATGTGTTCCTAAAATATGGGATAGAGTGGATTGTCTTTCCATTTTGGGACGATTGGCATCCAACAACATTACAGTTGGACTGATGTCATGTTCTGCCTGTTGTGCATACTTCACACATGTACAGCTGCCTTCCAGCCATGGTGGGTGACATGAGTCAAACTAAAAAATAAATCTACATGTGCAATGTTGTATAACTGCTGCCAAATCCACACCCACAACACTCAAAATGGGAGAATTAATAGTCTGATCCTACAGCCAGTATCCTCTCAGTGAATGTTGTTTAAAATAATCATTGATTATTTTAAATGATATTCATTGAAAACATTTAACATACACCACTTTTTCTTGAAGCCATTAGAGCACTTGGGTTTTATCTGTGAGCAATTGAATAGCTGTGCGTGATAGAAAATACATGATATTCAAGGGAGGCCATGGAAAGACCAAGAAAAATAGTGCTTATCTGTTTTCCTGGAATTTTCCAGAGCTGTGCCTTTTGACCTTGTTTGGTATTGCAAGTTCTGCCTTGCTTTTTTTGTTGGACAATACGTCAAATGAGCTCTTGAATAGATTCTCCATTAAATATGGAGCACATTGTAGGAATTAATCTTAAACACATCACTGCTGCCTCCATAAAGCTGCCAGTATCAGGGAAAGATAAAAATATTGGCTTCTTTAATATCGTTTTATAGGGACTTCTGGATAAGTCTCCCCTTTCACTTTATGTATGAAGACCATAATTGTGTACTTTATGAAATGTTACATTTTACAAATTGGTTTTGGCTTCAGTCATATCCCACCACAACTTGAAATGAAACATTTGAATGGCTAAGAATTCCTAAGTGTCACATAAACATGAAAAATTAAAATAGAGAATGTTTAATATTTAACTCACTCTTTTCTTATGTAAAATAAAATCCCTGGGAAAAAATGGATTTAAACATAAAAACTGTAAGATATTTTCTCAGGAAAAACGTAGCATTTTAAAAAGATTCATTTGTGCTTTACTGATAGATACTGATAGGGCAAGGAAAGTAATTTTGTCACTGTACAATGTTGTAAATGTGCTAATCACAAGATAGCTGCCCATTCATATATCCCAATGTGACGGATATAAAGATGAAGAGAGATGTTAATGGGCTGCTGACTCACCTGCGTAAATGAGAATTGATATCTTCGTTATTTTTCAATCCGTTCATGATAATGGCCAGATTGCTACCAACAACATCAAAAACACTTTGAAATTTTGAAGACTTCAAAAAACTTGTTTAGAAAAATGGTATGCTGTCTAGGAGATAAGAAATGATTAGGAGGAAATAGCTGCAAGAATGTTGAAAGAGGAAAAAATTTTAAAGGCTTTTATAAAACAAGATGAAAATGAGTCAACTAGACGAAGAGGCTTTGGATGAAAATATCAAGTGTAGGGGTGTAATGACTTCTTCAGCTTCTAATGAAAGAGGAAAAGACGAAAAGCATTTCAGATTTGGGGAACTGGCTGGAGAAGTTTGCAGGATAAAGCAGGCAGATTCCATGGAGTTAAAAAGAAAAGAGAACTAAACTACAGTGACATTTGGTGTCATCAGTATACGTAAAACAAAATCTAAAGTTAATCACATACAATTTGAACCACCTGAAGGCCATCAGGAAAATTTTGGGGCCTGTTCTTTCACTGCAGTCTGCAGTGCATTGTACCTCCTGGTTCCTGCCACTCGGGAATCACACATCCTCGTGCAAGAACTACAGCACTGAGCTCGGCAGAACTTTGGGGCTGTGCAGCAGCAGAGTGTGAGGCAGCCTCGGGCAATCTGACTAAGAGGAGTTGGACTGATTGTTTATGAGGACACACAGTCCTCGTTTATTGTCATTTAGAAATGCATGTATTAAAAAATGATACAATGTTCTTCCAGAAAGACATCACAGAAACACAGGACAAACCAAGACTAAAACTGACAAAACCAAATAATTATAACATATAGTTACAACAGTGCAAAGCAATACCGTAATTTGATAAAGAGCAGACCATGGGCACGGTAAAAAAAAGTCTCAAGTCCTGATAGCCCCATCATCTCAGGCAGACGGTAGAAGGGAGAAACTCTCCCTGCCATGAATCTCCAAGCGCCGCAAGCTTGCCGATGCATTGGAAGCACCCGACCGCAGCTGACTCTGAGTCTGTCCGAAAACTTTGAGCCTCCGACCAGCCCTCTGACACCGAGCACTGAGCATCATCCTCTGCCGAGCACCCCGGCCACCGAGCAACGAGCAAAGCCGAGGACTCGGGGCCTTCCCCTCCAGAGATCCTGGATCACACAGTAACAGCGGCAGCGAAGCGGGCATTTCAGAAGTTTCACCAGATGTTCCTCAGTGCTCTCACTTCTGTCTCCACCAAATCAGGATTTTGCGCGGCACCCTACTTGACAGATTACAGATATCATTCACCAGAGTGGCTGCGCAAGCTGCGTCGTGCTGCCATCTTCTCCTCACTTCTGTGATTCAAAGGTTCTTCAGTATTCAAGAATGAGGCATAAAACTTATTGCTTGTGATTGTTTTATTAAGTGTTACAAGAGTAGAAAATAGAAAGAGGAACTGAGAGAACAAAGAAAAGGCAAAAGAAAAAGCAACTGAGGTTGTCTGATACTCAGACCAGAGATAACAAAATTCCAGTGATAACAATTGCCTTATAAAATAACCAGTTTGAGAGGCATGATACCTACCACTGAAGACTAAGTAGTTTCTGGAAAAATACAGAAACAACTGTACCATAATTAGTGAAAAATTCAGTGAACAATTAAACGTATATAGGTGATTACACATAAGTAAATACAAGCAAGCATGGGAAGGTTCAGCTACAAGGAAGGACGATGATGCCTAATGGCGATTCCTTTGCTTGCATCTTCAGAAACAGCTCTATTTCTATCTTTAATATCTCTATTTTTCCCTTTCAGGGTTCTTTTGAAGACACTGACCTGGAGTTACACGCTGACTTCGGTTCTTTGCGGGAATGGGTCCCACTCCCGGGGTCTCACGACTGTCTGCTATTCTATATACCAAAGACGCAGTCTAGAAGAGTAGCACGTCTTCAGGGTTCCGGGATTTCATGGCCCTGGAGGCGGGCGGACTTGAGGTCAGTGCCTCCGCAGGAAACTGGTGTGCCGTGGGAGATGGAAGATCGAAAGCAGCGAGCACACTATTTGGAGGAAAGTGTCCTCTTTGAGGAAATAAACAAGCCACTGGTTTTGGGGGCTTTCATTGCAAATGATCCTTCTTTTGATATAATTGATCATGAGGCCCCACACATATTTTTAATACTGTGAGCTCTCCGACTCCCATCTCCCACCTGTGGTGACGGTGACACTGGTGTTGCTTTCCTCCGAGCTTGTCTAATGTCCTGCTGAGGCCTTGAGATAGGAGACTGGAGAACGGAGGCCCAGAGGCCCGGAGTTGGAGGACTGTTGGTGTGTGGAGGTGGCCGGGAAAGAGGACGGGGGCTTGTTCTGAAGTTATTGTTTAGTTGCTTGTTAGCCTCTGCATTGTTCTGCTGAACATTGTGGGCATGCCATGTTGGTGCCAGGATGTGTGGCAATACCTGTGGGCTGCCCCCACACATTCCCAGGTGTGTTGGTTGTTAATGTAAATGACGCATTTTCCGATGTACACTCAGTGACCGCTTTATAAGGTGCACCTGTAACACCTGTACACCTGCTTGGTAATACAGTGATCTAATCAGCCATCTTCCGGTGAAGATGGTGCCAGTGTACAATGCTCTCTCGGTCAACATCTTCCGGATAGCTTGCGAAGTTGTCTTTTTTACTACTCTTCAAAGGTTCAAAGGTTCAAAGGTTCATTTAATGTCAGAGAGATGTATACATGAGCTGTTTTCCACCTTATATGTGCTTCTGGGGCTGTTAAGAACTTGTGATCTACAATTTGGAGATCGTTTGAGTGACCCAGCACTTTGCTGTCTCCGAGAAGGAAGCGAGCACACACTGGGATGGTCTCGATGTGAAGAAACTTCCAGGTGGGGATGGGACGTGAGCTGTAGTTCGACTCCATTTTGCAGGGTAAAGCATCCATTAAAAGCATTGCGCAAGATTGAGACGTTGAGGCAAATGCAGATGGCAAGTTTCAGTGCCAACTGCGTTCCTTTTGACCGCTGGTGAAGAAGGAGTCTGTGAGCAGCCTATCAGTGTGTGGCTTTCTGCGACACCACTCATGTGGTGTCCCTCTCTTTTGGTGAATGTCGGTCATATCAGAGCATGGTATCGTGTTTCTGCGTTTATGGATTGGACTATTGCGTTTATGGACTGTGGACTTTTTCAGACTTATGGTTTTTATACTCCGTGTTTTCTAGTCATCTGTTCCTTTCCCATTGTACTGTGCAAAGGGAATGTGTTTGGGGGTTGAAGTACTGTTAGTTATTTTTTGGAGGCTGATGTTCCTCTTCCGTTTTATGTGGGGGGAGGGGGCTTTGGGGGATAATGATCAGGATGCTATTTCTTTTTTGTGTGGAGGGGCTATGGGTTTGATACTCCTCTCTGACTTTCATGTTCTTTCTTTGTTTCATGGCTATCTGGAGAAGACAAATTTCAGAGTTGTATATGGATACATGTTTTGATAATAAATGAACCTTTGAACATTTGAGTCAATCATGCAGGAACAACTCAATGCATAAAAGCATGCAGACATAGTCAAGACATTCAACTGTTGTTCTGACCAAACATCAGAATTTGGAAGAAATATGATCTAAGTGACTTTGACCATGGAATGATTGTTGCTGCCAGACGGGGTGGTTTGAGTATCTCGGAAACTGCTGATCTCCTGCAACTTTCACACACAACGGTCTCTAAAGTTTGCAGCAAATGGTGCATAAAGCAAAATACATCCAGTGACCGGTAGTTTTGTGGGTGAAAACTCCTTAATGAGAGAGGTCAGAGGATTATGGCCAGACTGGCACAAGCTGACAGGAAGGTGACAGTAACTCAAATAACTACGCAATAAAACAGAGGTGTGCAGAAGAACATCTCTGAATGCACATCAAGTTGAACCGTGAAGTGAATGGGTGACAACAGCAGAAGACCATGAACATACACTCAGTGGCAACTTTATTAGGTACAGGAGGTACCTAACAAAGAGGCCACTGTGTGTATATGTGACAAATAAATGTATCTGCATCTTAATTACCACCTCCCTACTCCAGCACAAACCCTATCAAATGTCCACAGTCTGTAAGTTGAGTGGAGGTTTTCTCATAGACAACTCAGCTCCATCAAGTTCTTCCATTAACACAAGAGGGTCTCGTCCCGATACCTCGACTGTTGACTCTTTTCCATAGATGCTGCCTGGGCTGCTGAGTTCCTCCAGCATTTTGTGTGATGTTCCATCATTTCTCTTCTTCCGTGGCCAAATAATTACTTGGCAAGTGAATTTCAGAGTACCTCCTCCAACAAACATTCCCAAAAACGCTTTCCCTTATTAGATCTAACAACCCACGCTAAAGTGGAAAAAATTCAAATGCCTCTTCTTCAAGCCACATCTCCAGGGTTTCTCTGACCACACCCTCCACCCTCATCTTTGGTAAGTTTGAGCTCTTGACCTTCTTCTCGTCCAAATTAGGATTGCCCTCTTTGAAACCTTTTGCCCTTTCCCCTTTTTATTGATACTCTTTAGTCAGACCTTCACCACGTTCCCGGTTCATTTAGTGGCAAAATGTCAAAGCTAAGCGATTGTTACTAGGGTTCCCTATCACTTCTTCTGCCCTGACTTTTCCATGACAACGTGACAATATTTTACCTCTGATCCGTCCTGCTCTATGTGCGTGGTGTATCACAGAGCTCCCTCTGTACTCATTATTTATTTTGGTTATCCCTTAATGATGCCACAGGCAGGTTTCCAGCTTTACTGTGCATACTGATAATATTTAGCTCCCCTTCTCAGTTCCTGGAATCAGTCCCACAGCTGTCACCACTCATTCCATTTGCTTGGGTGAGTCAGTCCTTCTTCCAGCTAAATGTCAGCACAAATGAAGCTATCATCTTTGGCCTATAAACCATGATCTTCCCTACCCTCAGCATCACGATCTGCCACATTACACCAGATGGAAAACTACAGGAAATTTCCTTCTAATAATAATAACAAACCGATCTGGAACATTTACAAAGAAAGGCAAGAATTCAAATGACAAATTTTAGTATACACTGCGTACACTGAAATGATTAACACTACCGAGGACAGCAGGAGAAGGAGAAATAACAGACATACGCCACTGTCAGATAAAACTTCTAAGGATATATTTTCATCAAACAAAACAGGATCCAGCACTCTATTCTATGCAATTCTGATAAAAAGTACATACCACTAAATTTAAATGAAAGCACAGCACAGAAAAATGAAGAAATTATTATTTTTGAAGAAAAAGTTAACCAATGGAAGAGCATGACCCTCCTTAGAAGACATCCCCATGATCTGAGCAGACTAGATATCAACAAGGAAGCTCTGAATGTCTAGCTCAGAGTTAGAGACCTCTTCCCAGATCAGAATAGTTCCTCATGGCAATACAGGACCGGGTGATTTACACAATGAATGACCAAAAATGCACAATAAAAGACCAACAAATTCAAGATGATAAATGCAGAAAATGCCGAGAGAAAACGGAAACAATCCAACACATTACAGGATCCTGCAGTGGTTTAACTCAATCTGATTACTTACAAGGCACAGTCGAGTGACAAACTCCATTCTCCAGAATCTTGCTTTAAAATACAAACTCATAAAAGACAGCACACTTTACTACAAAAATACAAGCTTGCTCTCGTTTTAGAGTCAGAGTCCTTGAAATTATATTAGCATCAATCAACTATTACAAAAAGGGCAATGCATTTTATCCATTTGGATATAATATTACAGGATAAGCAAGCAAGAACAGATTATTTAATAGCTATAGCCGTCCCAAACACACATAACATATAGAAATCAATAGGTAAAAAACATAAGATATGCTGAATTAAAAGAGGAGATTGTAAGACTATGGTCTATGAACAGGGTATGCATCTACAATGGGTATCATTTCAAAAGTCTTCACACAATAGCATTAGACAATTAGGACTACGTAGCAATATTTATGTAAATCTCCAGAAAGCTACAATACAAAACACCGCTAAAATCATTTGCAAAGTTCCTAGAAATTGAGAAATGAGTGTGCTTGGCTATGCCCATACCTCAGGTTTTACCAGCTCGAGCTGAGAAAAAAATAGCAACTTAGTTGTAGAATACATTTCATACAAATGATGTAGTTCAAAGTGCTTTACAATGGGATAAAGTGCAAACATAATAATAAAAGACAAAATACTGTTAGTTAAAAGCAAGGTTAAATAAATGGGTTTTGAGCTGTTGACAACCGAATCGATATCCCTTATGGTTTTAGATATTGAATTCCACTGTTCAGCAGTGTAGTTAAAAAAAACTGACCTGCCAATTATCTTTTGAGGGAGACTCTAAGAGTCTGGTGGAATAAGGCCTGCGAGCTTGAGCAGGATTATAAAACAAAAGCGATTCTGTGATGTACTCCTGTCCCAGACTACTGAGAGCTTTAAAAACAAGTAAGAGAACTTTAAAATCAATTCTGAAAAAACAGAAAGCCAATACAGAGTGGTTAAGATAGCAAACCATCTACTAAAAGTCTTCCCTTACCTAAATCGCAGCACAATAGTGTGGAGTGTGGCATCTTAGTGTAGTGGTCAGCTAGTCAGCACGGTAGCATAGCAGTCAGTGTAACGTTTTACAACGTTAGCGATCAGGGTTCAATTCCTGCCGGTGGCTGTCAGGAGTTCCTATGTTCTCCCCGTGACCACATGGGTTTCCTCCCACATACATTCCAGTATTACAGCTCAGTTCCATTGTCTCGAATTCAATTCCAGGACTGTCCGTAAGGAGCTTGTACGTTCCTTCCGTCACCATGTGGGTTTTCTCCAGTTCCTCCGGTTTTCTCCCACAGTCCAAAGACGTACCAGTTAGTAGATTAATGGGTCATTGTAAATTGTCCTGTCAAGATGGCACCTGCATACAGTTCTCCTTCAGTCAACATGCTCTGTATAGATCATGAAACCATATATTTCACTTCGTTGATGTCTTTCATGTTTCTTTTTCGTATTGAATGTGATTCTGGAACTGCTGGAGCCTGTGCTTTGCAGTTTGGCGATCGTTTGGGCGTTTCGGTGCTTCCCCGGTTTCTCCTTCCACAGATGTTGCTTCAGTTTTTTAACTAGCTGATTCCGGATTTGCTCTAAAGTCAGTGTAAGAACGATGACCATTCTTCTAAAGTCTGAATTGTCTGTCAAGTATATTAGGTCATTTTGACCAACAGTGCTTATTTTCATCACTGGTGTCTTTTTCTTCCTCTCCTGTGTCTCAGTCAGAGACAATGACCTTCAGCTGATATCAGCATGACAGTGACTAAGAGAAATATGGGCAAAATGAGGAAATGTCTTCCCATTCTGGTGGTGTAAATCTCCTCTCAAGGCCAATGAATGTTCAACGAATGAGTGCATTCATGAGCAATATAGTACCAGCGTTGAAATCAAAGCAAAGGTTTTTGGGAATACTCAGTATGACAGACAGCGCCTGTGGACAGAAAAAAGATTAATGTTTTATAAGACCATAATAAGATATAGGAGCAGAATTAAACCACTAGGCCCATCAAGTCTGCTCCACCATTTCATTATGGCTGATCCAATGTTCCTCTCAGCCCCAATCTCCTGCCTTCTCCCAGTATTCCTTCATGCCCTGGTTTCAGATCAGTGACTTTCATCACAGCTTGTGGCTGTTGTTGGGTAATGAAGATCTGCCTCCATTGCATAACCTTTCCTAGGAGATGCACTACTCCTCCTGAGAATATCTAACATTTTTAAAGAGAGAATAATGGGTGTGTGGAACATGCTGCCAAGGGTGGTGTTAGAGGGAGATACATGAGGGACGTTTATGAGATCATAAGACCATTAGACATAGGAGCAGAATTAGGCCATCTGGCCCATCAAGCCTGCTCCGCCATTCAATCATGGCTGATCCATTTTTTCCATCTCCTCCTCAACCCCATTCCCGGCCTTCTCCTCATACCTTTGATGCCATGTCCAATCAAGTACCTATCAATCACTGCCTTAAGTATACCCAATGACCTGGTCTCCACAGCTGCATGTGGCAACAAATTCCACAAAGTCACCACCCTTTCGCAAAAGAAATTTCTCCGCATCTCTGTTTTGAAAGGGCGCACCTCTATCCTGAGGCTGTGGCCTCTTGTCCTAGACTGCCCCAGCATGGGAAACATCTTTTCCACATCTATTCTGTCTAGGCCTTTCAACATTCGAAAGGTTTCAATGAGACCCTTGGATAGGCACATGGATGAAGGTAAAATGGAGGTCTACGTGGGAGGAAAGCATTAGATGGATTTTGGAGTAGATTAAAAGGTTGGCACAACATTGTGGGCTGAAGGGCCTGTACTGTGCTGTATGGTGTTTAATGTTCTATGTTCACCAGAGCCTTTCCCTATAAATACGCCCAACTCAAATCACTCGGTTCTTATGTGCAAGTGAAAGTGAAAGAAATTGATCTTGTGATGAGAATGAAGTAATCAAGAATATACGCATCATTTGTCACTTAAAATGCATTTAACAAGCAAAAATTCTGTTGCTGCCAAGGAAGCTTTATGTAACAAGTCAATTGCACCATTCACATTACATTAGCCAATTACAGGTTTTCATCAAAACAAACTGAACACTGGTGATATATGAATAAAATACATTAATGTATAAATAATAATTTAATAGCATAGTACTATTGAAAGATTTGGAATGTTATTGCCTTGACTGCTAATTCAACACTATGTTTAAAACAAGATGGCACTTACTGATTGAAATTATATCTACCAATCATTAATTTATTTTGACAATATTCAAAGGAAAAACAGGTTGAAGATTTTGATGAAACCACTCCTGTGGTGTCATTTCAGAAAGATGGGTATTTTTGGAACAACTACATAACATTTACAAAAGGTCAATCTCAACTATGGCGATGTTTATCGGAGAGGATTGAACAGAAATCTAGGCTATCACTACAGGGATTTAATGCAAATTGAATGTACTTATTCCAGCTGAAGCCAAAACTTAAGTGGGCATACAAGACTAGAGATAGGCTGCTCATGTTCTCTTATACTGTGAGGCAGGGAAATTATTTTCATTTGTAAGACTGTGGATAGAAGTCTCAGCAATACTTTCTTTGCAAAATCGTTTGACTCAATTTGGATCACTTTGTTTAATCTTGACATTGTAATGAAATTGCATATTAGCATCTCTAAGCACAAGAGGTTCTGCAGATGCCAGAAATCCAGAGTAACACGCAGGTCAGTAACATGCAGGTCAGACAGCATCTATGAAGAAGAATAAACAGTCGATGTTTTGGGCCAAGATCCCTCGTCGGTATCTCTTTCATTGATTATGAATCTGATAGCTACACAGCAAATGAAATAAAAGCAAATAAGACCTGAACAAGACTGTAGAGGAGAAATTGAACTTTGTAGCATCTGTGTTTTAGGCACCATTGTTACCCTTAAAGCTGTACGTATGCAGACTCATTACCCAAAATATACTGAGCACAATTTTGGAGCATAGATTGTGTGTGTTTCTGAGTCTGCGTGGGTGGCATTAATGGTGATATTCTGTGTAATAATGGAAAAGAGGTAGATAATGTCAAAATTCAGAATACAACACTGACTGGATGGCATGAGCATCATTCGAGGCTCAACGATACAGTTCATATCCTCTTTTAATCCCAGGCAGAAGAGTGCAGCCCCTACCATAAGACCTAGGAGCAGATCTACCAAAGGAAGGTTGCTACTAATGGCTTTCTTTTGGATCGGGACTACAGAGCGGCGTGGGAGCTGAATTCTGAAGGAAGGCAGTTTTTTTAAAAACTTCTTCGAGTGCAAGAAGGATGAGACTGCGCAGGCACGTGACGTAACAGGACAGCACGGAGGGTTTAAAAAGGAGACCACCCCATACAGCGGGCAGCGGAGTGAGTGGTAGCAGAGTGTAGGGCTTTGGCTTCAACGGGCTTCAGCAGTAAACGGGAAGAGGCAAAAGCAAAACACCAACTCTTTTTTTTTTCTCCCCTCCACTTTGTGAATCGGCCCAGACAGACAGGAACATCAGGGCTCCCACAGCTAATGGTACAAGCTAACGGTTTAAAAAATTCGTCTGTTTGATGAGGTAAGTTGGTGAGTAGACTTATTTTTCCTGTTTCATTCCTGTAGAATTAGATAGCATGCCTGCAGGGTTAGTGCTTTGTTCAGGGTGTCAGATGTGGGAATCCTGGGAGACCTCCAGCCTCCCTGATGGCCACATCTACACCAGGTACACTGAGATGCAGCTCCTCAGAGACCATGTTAGGGATCTGGAGCTGCAGCTTGATGACCTACTGCTTATCAGGGAATGTGAAGAGGTGATAGACAGGAGCTACAGGCAGGTAGTCATCCCTAGGCTACAGGGGTCAGAAAACTGGGTCACTGTCAAGAGAGGGAAGGGAAATGCCCGGATAGTGGAGAGCACACCTGTGGCTGTCCCCCTCAGCAACAAATGCCTTGTTCTGGATGCTGTTGAGTGGGATGACCTGACAGGGGACGCCCACGGTGACTGGGTCTCTGGCACTGAGCCTGGTGCTCTTGTGCAGGAGAGAAAGAGGGAGAAGAGGAATGCGGTAGTCCTAGGGGATTCCGTAGTCAGGGGAACGGACAGGAGATTCTGTGAGCCTGATAGAGATACCCGCATGGTGTGTTGCCTCCCAGATGCCAGGGTACGGGATGTCTCGGATCGAGTCTAGAATATTCTGAAGGGGGAGGGTGAGCAGCCAGTTGTCTTGATACATGTTGGTACCAATGACATAGATAGGACAAGGGAGGAGGTCCTGAAGAGAGATTTCTGGGAGTTAGGAAGGAAGCTGAGAAGCAGGACCTCCAGGGTAGTAATCTCGGGATTGCTACCTGTGCCACGTGCTAGCGAGGGCAAGAATAGTAGGATCAGGCAGATGAATGCGTGGCTGAGAGACTGGCACAGGGGGCAGGGCTTCAGATTCTTGGATAATTGGGATCCCTTCTGGGGGAAGTATGACCTGTTCAAAAAGGACAGGTTACACCTGAACCCGAAGGGGGCCAATATCCTGGTGGGAAAGTTTAATAGAGCTGTTAGGGAGAGTTTAATCTAATTTAGCAGGGGGATGGGAACCGGAATGATAGAGCCGAGGAAGGGGAAAACAGAAATAAATCTAAAATAATGAGCATTAAAGATGTCAGGAAAGACAGGCAGGTGATGGAGCAAATTTGTAGCCATTAGGATGAGTTGCAGTGCAATAAAGTTGCAGTGAAATCAAAGTGAAAAGTACCAAATACTGGTCTTAAGGTGTTATTCTTAAATGCACGCAGCATAAGGAATAAGGTGGATGATCTTGTCATACGGCTACAGATTGGCAGGTATGATATTGTGGCCATCACTGAGACGTGGCTAAAGGATGCATGTCTCTGGGAGCTGAACGTTCAAGGATACAAGGTGTATCGGAAGGATAGGAAGGTAGGCAGAGGAGGAGACGTGGCTTTATTGGAAAGAAATGATATTAAATCATTAGAAAGAGGTGATATAGGATCGAAAGGTGCAGAATCTTTATGGGTTGAGCTAAGAAATCGCAGGGGTAAAAGGACCCTGATGGCAGTTATTTAAAGGCCTCCAAACAACTGCAGGAATGTGGACTACAAATTACAACAGGAAATAGAAAAGGCTTGTCAGAAAGGCAGTGTAATGATAATTGTGGGGGATTTTAACATGCGAGTGGATTGGGAAAATCAGGTCGGCACTGGATCTCAAGAGAGAGAATTTGTAGAATGTCTGTGAGATGGCTTTTTAGAACAGCTTGTTGTTGAGCCCACTAGGGGATTGGCTGTACTGGATTGGGTATTGTGTAATGAACTGGAGGTGATTAGAGAGATTGAGGTGAAGGAACCCTCAGGAGACAGTGATCATAACATGATTGAGTTCACTGTGAAATTTGAAGAAGAGAAACCGAAATCTGATGTGTCGGTATTTCAGTGGAGTAAAGGAAATTACAGTGGCATGAGAGAGAAACTGGCCAAAGTTGACTCGAAAGGGACGCTGGTGGGAAAGACGGCAGAGCAGCAGTGGCTGGAGTTTATACGAGAAGTAAGGAAGGTGCAAGACAGGTATATTCCAATAAAGAAGAAATTTTCAAATGGAAAAAGGATGCAACCGTGGTTGACAAAAGAAGTCAAAGCCAAAGTTAAAGCAAAAGAGAGGGCATACAAGGAAGCAAAAATTAGTGGGAAGAGAGAGGATTGGAAAGTTTTTAAAAGCTTACAAAAGGAAACTAAGAAGGTCAGTAAGAGGGAAAAGATTAACTATGAAAGGAAACTAGCAAATAATATCAAAGAAGATACTAAAAGCTTTTTCAAGTATATAAAGAGTAAAAGACAGGTGAGAGTAGATATAGGACCGATAGAAAATGATGCTGGAGAAATTGTAATGGGAGATAAGGAGATGGCAGAGGAACTGAATGAGTATTTTGCATCAGTCTTCACTGAGGAAGACATCAGCAGTATACCGGACACTCAAGGGTGGCAGGGAAGAGAAGTGTGCGCAGTCACAATTACGACAGAGAAAGTACTCAGGAAGCTGAATAGTCTAAAGGTAGATAAATCTCCTGGACCAGATGGAATGCACCCTCGTGTTCTGAAGGAAGTAGCTGTGGAGATTGCGGAGGCATTAGCAATGATCTTTCAAAAGTCAATAGATTCTGGCGTGGTTCCAGAGGACTGGAAGATTGCAAATGTTACTCTGATATTTAAGAAGGGGGTAAGGAAGCAAAAAGGAAATTATAGACCTGTTAGCTTGACATCGGTGGTTGGGAAGTTGTTGGAGTCGATTGTCAAGGATGAGGTTACAGAGTACCTGGAGGCATATAACAAGATAGGCAGAACTCAGCATGGACGACTTAAAGGAAAATCCTGCCTGACAAACCTACTACAATTTTTTGAGGAAATTACAAGTAGGCTAGACAAGGGAGATGCAGTGGATGTTGTATATTTGGATTTTCGGAAGGCCTTTGACAAGGTGCCACACATGAGGCTACTTAAGAAGATAAGAGCCCATGGAATTACGGGAAAGTTACATATGTGGATAGAGCGTTGGCTGATTGGCAAGAAACAGAGAGTGGGAATAAAGGGATCCTTTTCTGGTTGGCTGCCGGTTACCAGTGGTTTTCCACAGGGGACCATGTTGGGGCCGCTTCTTTTTACATTGTACATCAATGATTTGGATTATGGAATAGATGGCTTTGTGGCTGAGTTTGCTGACAATACGAAGATAGGTGGAGGGGCTGGTAGGGCTGAGGAAATGGAGAGTCTGTAGAGGGATAGATTGGAAGAATGGGCAAAGAAGTGGCAAACGAAGTACAATGTTGGAAAGTGTATGGTTATGCACGTTGGCAGAAGAAATAAATGGGCAGACTATTATTTAAATGGAGAAAGAATTCGAAGTTCTGAGATGCAATGGGACTTGGGAGTCCTCGTACAGGATACCCTTAAGGTTAACCTCCAATTTGAGTCGGTGGTGAAGAAGGCAAATACAATGTTGGCATTCCTTTCTAGAGGAATAGAGTATAGGAGCAGGAATGTGATGTTGAGGCTCTATAAGGCGCGGGTGAGACCTCACTTAGAGTACTGTGGGCAGTTTTGGTCTCCTTATTTAAGAAAGGATGTGCTGACGTTGGAGAGGGTACAGAGAAGATTCACTAGAATGATTCTGGGAATGAGAGGGTTAACATATGAGGAACGTTTGTCCGCCCTTGGATTGTATTCCTTGGAGTTTAGAAGAATGAGGGGAGACCTCATAGAAACATTTCGAATGTTGAAAGGCATGGACAGAGTGGATGTGGCAAAGCTGCTTCCCATGATGGGGGAGTCTAGTACGAGAGGGCATGACTTAGGGATTGAAGGGCACCCATTCAGAACAGAAATGCGAAGAAATTTTTTTAGTCAGAGCGTGGTGAATCTATGAAATTTGTTGCCACGGGCAGCAGTGGAGGCCAAGTCATTGGGTGTATTTAAGGTAGAGATTGGTAGGTATCTGAGTAGCCAGGGCATCAAAGGTTATGGTGAGAAGGCGGGGGAGTGGGACTAATTGGGAGAATGGATCAGCTCATGATAAAATGGCGGAGCAGACTCGATGGGCCAGATGGCTGACTTCTGCTCCTTTGTCTTATGGGCTTATGGTCTAGATATAATACATTGAGTCTCCTTCGTTGTTCAATCATGTCTGATTTATTTTCTTTCTCAACCCCATTCTCCTGCCTTCTCTTCATAACCTTTGGCGCCCTTACTAATCAAAAACCTATCAATGTCAACTTTAAATATACCTAATGGCACCATTCACTACTATTCTGTCACAGCCGGCATGCAGTAAATAAAGCAGTCCATCCCCACATGCAGCAAGATTCAGACAGCATGTGTTGATAAATGGCACAGAATATTCATACCAGCCGAACACCATTTCCAGCAAGGAGGAGCCTTCTCCTTGACATTCCATGGTAATACCATTATCAGATCTCCCACCATTAACATCGCAGGGTTGATATTGACTACAAACTCAACCGAGCCAATCATATTAAAATGGGGGCCACATGAGGCTAGAGAAGTGCTCACATTTTAATACCCAAAAGCCATTCCACCATCGACAATCAAGAGTCTGATGGCTATGTGTAAGGCTTAAAAAGCTTGCCACCATTGAAATCAAAGCTGTCCATTTAATTGGTTACCCACCCCCACCTTTATCATTCATTCATTCTTTCCAATGCAGGTACAATCTATAAAATGCACTGCAGTTACTTGTCCAAGCTCTTCCAATGGCACCTCTAGAGGTCTCAGCAATATCCTCCTCGGGAAAACACTTGAATCAATCTGACTTGATTTTTGATTTCTTAGTTCTATAATGAATGACAGGTTTTGATTTGATCTCCTCTGCCTGATGGCGTATCTCACATCTCCATATACATTTCTAATGGTCATTTGGAAATATCTTAATGCCATGTGAAATCTTCTAATTCGTTATATTTATAAAATCATTTACTATATGATTCTTTTGGGCATGATGACAGTATATTTTTTTCCTACTTCCACTCAACTATTGGTCCCCTGGTCCTTCCAAACTCTGCATAAGGTAGTAATCATCGGATGATCAGAGGTGGAGAGGGTCAGTAACTTTAAATTCCTGGGTGTCACTATCTCAGAGGACCCATCCTGGACCCATCATATACAAACGTAAATGTAATTAACCAGTAAGCACAACAGTGGCTCTATTTCCTCAGGAGTCTGTGGAGGTTCCGCATGTCATCAAAAACCTTGGCAAACTCCTATAGATGTGCAGTGGAAAGTGTATTGACTGGCTGCATTACAGCCCGGTACAGGAATGAGTGGAAAATCCTACAAAAGGTAGTGGATTCAACCTAGTACATAACAGGTAAAACCCTCCAAACTATTGAGCACATCTACATGAACCATTACTGTAGAAAAGCAGCATCCATCATCAAAGATCCTCACCTCTCTTTTCTCACTGCTGCCATCAGGTAGAAGGTACAAGAGCCTCAGGACTCACACCACCAGGTTAAAGAACAGTTACAACCCCTTAACCATCAGGCTCTTGAAGAAAAGAGGATAACTACACATTCTATTTCTAGTGTTCCCACAACCAGTGAGCTTACTTTAAGGACTCTTTATTTTGTTTTCTTACTCTGTTTATTTATATTTGCATTTGCTCAGTTTGTTGTTCCGTGATCCTGTTTACAGTTACTGTTCTATAGATTTGCTAAGTATGCCCACAGGAAAACGAATCTCATGTTGTATGTGGTGACATGTATGTACTCTGATAATAAATTTTACTTTGAACTTTGTACCCTGTGAATGGACATTAAGAAAATCGGACCAATTTATTCACCATCATTATGACTCCAGATATATGAGCGTCAGATTCTGAATCAAAATCTGGTTTAAAATCACTGTTTTTCAGCAGCAGTACAGTGCAATACATAAAAAAACTAAAAATTACAGAAGAAAAAATATATACATAACAATAAATTGTGAATTCATTGTACGTGAGCCAGGTAATCTATCGGTTCCAAGGGATTTTCTATCCACCATGTACAATTTCCTGTCTCTGTACTGCCCTGAATAATATCTACTAACTCAATCTAACAAGTAGTTTTGTGAACTGTGTCTCATCGTTTAATGCAGCTACCCACTAAATCATTTTAGCATTTATTTAGTGGTTTTAAATTTATTTTTAACTAACGAAATGGAAGGATTTTATTCTCCTTTTAGAAAATACCTAATATGAAAGAGAACCTTCTTAAAATTAATAACAGGAGGCAAAATTTACCACAGCAAATGGAACAGTCAAAATCTCTGGATATTCATAATCAGTTCGAAGGTACAGTTTGCTGCCTAAGAATCAATTTATTCTGAGTAATATTTATTCATGCTCATATTTTTCTCCTGTGCATCATATTCTTTTGATACAAAATTTCATAGTTTTTGTTCCTTTAGCTAAGTGGGCCAAATGGCCTACTTCTCTGTTCCAAGGAAATATGAACATAAATCTTTAACCTACTTTTAAGAACCAGATCAAGTCTCTATTAAGTAATTTCCCTCCATGATGCGTCCTGACCTGCCAAGTTCCTCCACCATTTTGTGTTTGTCACTTAAGGTTTCCAGCACTTCCAGAATCTCTTGCGTCTCTTTTAAATCAGCCATATTATATTTTCAAATTACACTCAGTGGCCACTTTATTAGGTACACCAGTACACCTCGTTAACGCAAATATCTAATCAATCATGTGGCAGCAACTCAATGCATAAAAGCATGAAGACATGGTCAAGAGGTTCAGCTGTTGTTCAGACCAAACACCAGCAGAAAAAATGTGATCTAAGTGACTTCGACTGTGGAATGATTGGTGGTTCCAGATGGGGAGGTTTGACTATCTCAGAAACTGATGATCTCCTGGGATTTTCATGCACAACTGACTCTAAAGTTTACAGACAAAGGTGCAAGAAACAAAAATCATCCAGTGGGCGGTGGTTCTGTGGGTAAGATGCTTTGTTATTGAGACAGATCAGAGTAGAATGGCCAGACTGGTTCAAGCTGATAGGAAGGCAAAACTAACTCAAATGACCACAGCGGGGTGCAGAAGAGCATCTCTGAACACATCAAACATTGAAGTGGGTGGACTACAGCAGCAAAAAGTCAAGAGCATACACTCAGTGGCTACTTTATTAGGAACAGGAGGTACGTAATAAAATGGCCACTGAGCGCGCCAGCTTCCAGTAAAGACAAAACATTGCACTGGCCATTCCTTATTTGTGTGCTTGAGCAAAGTGCATTGACAAATTTACCAACCGTGGAGCACCACAAGTATGTACGTCTTCCTTTCACCTGACGTCCATTCACATGAACCTCCAATGCAGTGGGAGTGATATTTTTCTTCACGATCACCATCTGAACATTAATAACTGCAAGCTCGGTCAATCTTTTGGATTTTACATTCAACAGTACCGACTCCAGAGCTTGAAACTCCAGGTATAGTCACACCTGTGATTCAGGTAGTAAAAATCTGCTAAATTAGTAACAACAGAACAAACTCTAATTAATACAACCAATCCTATTTTGTCTCTTCAAAGTCAAACTTCTTTTCAGTCGTTTGGCTCACGATTCTGATCACAACAAAATTCGACCTCATTATTTGTAGAAAGTATTGAGCGTGAGAGGCCACAATAAACGAAGCCTTGAAGTATTCTCCACCTGACACGCACCGTCCCCGTGCACCTTGGAACACAATATCCACCCTCAGCTCCACTATGAGTCAGTTTCTACTATAAATAAGTATACAAGAGCTTATTTATCTTAGGATAGATACCTTATTCTATAAACTGGTGCGGAGAGTATTCTTTTGAAGCAGTGGGCAGGCTTATTATCAAAGATCTGAAATCTTTCAAGACAGCATTGAGAGAGCATTCAATATTTCTATTATTTTTGTTGCTTGGCAACACAGATGCATTCAAGCACATTAGTGTTTTACCACACATTTAAGTCGTGATACTTGAGACTTGTGGTCGTGACTGACCTTACATGCATTTATTTGACTCAAGCTAATCCAGTATGTCTTGTGTTGTCGCATTTTGGTTTTGTTTTGATAGTGTATGTCAGTAGGACACGGTGCAGTGAAGGTAGGCCAGACTGATTCTTGGGCGTCCTTTTGTGATTCGTGAAGGTGGGTTTATCGCATGAGGAGAGACTAAGCAGACGCGGCCTGCGCCCTCTTGGGTTTAGAAGAATGAGGGGGCCATTTTCACAAAAGTGTGCAAATTTCGAAAGTTGCCGGCAGGACAGGTGGTGTCTCTGCAGGCTGGGAGATCAGGAACCCCAGGGCCGGAGTCTCAAAATGAGAGTCAGCAAACCATGAAGGAGAAGAGAGGGAATTCCTTCACACAGACGTGGCAGTTATGGCATCACTTCATCATGCCAGACAATGCTGAGGATGTTCTACAAGTCTGTGGTGGCCAGTGCTATCATGTTTCTGTTGTGTGCTGGGGCAGCAGGCTGAGGGTAGCAGACACCAACAGAATCAACAAACTCATTCGTAAGGCCAGTGATGTTGTGGGGATGGAACTGGACTCTCTCACGGTGGTGTCTGAAAAGAGGATGCTGTCCAAGTTGCATGCCATCTTGGACAATGTCTCCCATCCACTACATAATGGACTGGGTGGGCACAGGAGTACATTCAGCCAGAGACTCATTCCACTGAGATGCAACACAGAGCGTCATAGGAAGTCATTCCTGCCTGTGGCCATCAAACTTTACAACTCCTCCCTTGGAGGGTCAGACACCCTGAGCCAATAGGCTGGTCCTGGACTTATTTCCTGGCAAAAATTTACATATTACTATTTAACTATTTATGGTTTTATTACTATTTATTATTTATGGTGCAACTGTAACGAAAACCAATTTCCCCCGGGATCAATAAAGTATGACTATGACTATGATCGTCCATCAGGGATCAATTCCCACCGCTATCCATAAGCTGTTTGTACATTCTCCCCGTGACCGTGTGGATTTCCTCTAGATGCTCTGGTTTCCTCCCACATTCCAAAAACGTGTCGATAGGGCGAGTGAATTGTGGACATACTACGCTGGGCCTGGACACACTTGGGGGCTGCCTCCAGCACAGTCCTCGGACTGACATGGTCGTTGGTGGAAAACATTGCATTTTACCGTGTTTCTCGATGTTTCGATGTACATGCAACAAATAAAGCTAATCTTTATCTTTGAACTTGTGACTTCAGAGGAGTGTAGTCCCAGAGCACATTATAGGCTGAGACCAGGGCTGGACAGGGAGTGATGTCCTCAGGGTGCAGAGGTCAATAACAGTGCGGCCTGGCGGGGGAAAGGCAGGGGGAGAGGAACCCAATCAGAGGAAGAGCAACCAAAGAGGTAAAGGTGAAATACAGGAGAGCAAAGAAGCAAATAAACAATCTGCTGGAGCAACACGGTGGGTCGAGGAAACACCTGCGAGAGGAAAGAAATTGTCAATATTCTGGTTTGCATCGGGACTGTGATGGCCGGTGTACGGAGGAGAAGGGGAGAGGTGAGGCAGGAGTCCAAGTTGTTTGGTGGGCTGAAGAGGGATGTAAGATTGCTGGCCGGTCGGAGAGGAGAGGGGGGAGGTCAGAGTTGATACACTGGTGGTTGAATGGGAGATGGAGGCAGACAAAGAGATTTTTAAAAATGCGGTGCAGGGAGACAGCTGCTGAAGGGAGATAATAGGCAATATAAAAGCATACCTGTACTGGATTCTGATGAGTAAAGGAAGCAAATGGCAGATGGAAACAGAAGCAGATGTAGAGATGGAGGGGGTTAGGGCCTGTGTCTGATCAGAGGGTGTAGTAAGTATATTGGATGTATGAAACCAGGAGGGGGAAAGGGGAAAGGGGTGAAGGTGGATGATGAGGAACAGAGGGAAGGATTGTTGAATGAAGGACAAATACAAGAGAATTGGAAAGGACCAGAAGGAGAGAGGGAGAACTGGAGATGGGAGGGAAAGGAGTAGAGGACCCAGCAGAGAGAAGATTACTTAAAACTCAACGTTCATGCCATTGGGTTGTAAACTACCCAGGTGAGATATGAGTAACATGCACAAAGTACTGGAAAGACTCAATAAGTCAGGCAGCATCAATGGAGGGGGAATAGACTGTCAGCGATCCAGGCCAAGGCACTTCATCAGGACTGGAAGAAAAGGGAACAGAAGCCAGAATATGAAGGTGGGAGGAGGGGAAGGAGTACAAATTGGTAGGGTATAGGTGAGACCAGGTGAGGGGGGAGGTGGATGGGTGGGGGGAGGTGGTGTGATGTGAGGAGCTGGAAGGGAACAGGTGGAAGAGGTACAGCGCTGAAGAAGAAGGAATCTGACGGGAGAGGACAGTGGACCATGGAATAAAGAAAAGGAGGAACCAAACTGATGTGATGAGAAGATGCAGAGAAGACAAGGGGTGAATGAGTCATCGGAATGGGGGATGAAAAAGAGAGAAAGTGGGAGGGGTGGGGGAGAAATTACTGGAAGTTAGAGCCATCAGTTTGGAGACTACCCAGGTGGAATAGGAGATGATGTTCCTCAAACTTGGATTGGACCACACCCTGGCAGTGGAGAAGACCGAGGATGGAGAAGCCATTATAGGAATGAAGAGGGAAATTGAAATGGTAAGTTTGGGGTGGCCGATGAGGACCAAGTATAGGTGATCTGCAAATGGTTTACCTGCCTGTGCATGGCATCCTGACGCAGACGAAGATATGCTGGGAGCACAAAGTGCTGTAGATAAGGATGGAGGAGATACACGTGAATCTTTGCCTCACCTAGAAGGGCTTTTCACGTTCATGGTAGCGGTGAGGGAGGTGTGCCTTCTGCAGTTGCAGGGGAATGTGCCAGAGGTCAATATCTATTTTGTCACGGCAGATTTCACCACCTGCAGTCTCTTGTGTCTCCAAGCAAATGTGGAGGCTCTGTAAACAAATGTGAGAGGTGGAAAGTGCCACGGTGCATTAAAAACCCATGTGTGCAAATAATGTTAAACAAAGAAGCATTGTGCTTTGATACACAGGGCAGATATATGATAAGGACAGATGGATGTATGAGTTAATGAGATGTAAGCATTTATGATGCTAATGTGTACTCACTACTTAGGGAGGGCAGTCAAATGAGGAAAGGTGCTGGGTGGCAGTGGTAAAGGAGGAAATAAGTATGACGTTGGGGAAAGATATTTGATCAGAAGATCATGATGGTGGAGCTAAGAAATACAAAAACCCTTGGTGAGAGTTGGCAGTAGTAGTGACGTAGGTACGGTCGACGTTTTGGGCCGAGACCCTTCGTCAGGACAGTCCTGATGAAGGGTCTCGGCCCGAAACGTCGACTGTACCTCTTCCTAGAGATGCTGCCTGGCCTGCTGTGTTCACCAGCAACTTTGATGTGTGTTGCTTGAACTTCTAGCATCTGCAGAATTCCTTGTGTTTACGCGATGACGTAGGGGTGTATTTAGATTAGATTAGATTAGATTCAACTTTATTGTCATTGTACCGAGTACAGATACAAAGCCAATGAAATGCAGTTAGCATCTAACCAGAAATGCAAAGAATAGTGTTATTTACAAAATAACTACACACAAATATAAAAGTACTGAGACAGCACAATATGGGTGCAATATTGCTTAGAGCTGTGATGTGAGGTTCAGCAGGGTCACAGCCTCAGGGAAGAAACTCTTCCTGTGCCTGCTGGTGTGGGAGCGGAGGCTCCTGTAGCGCCTACCAGATGGGAGGAGAGTAAAAAGTCCATGGTTAGGGTGAGATGCATCCTCAATAATGCTTTTCGCCCTGCCCAGGCAGCGTTTATGGTAGATGTTCTCAATGGTGGGCAATTGGATGCTGATAATCCGCTGGGCAGTTTTCACCACACGCCGGAGTGCTTTGCGGTCCGATATGGGACAATTGCCATACCACACTGAGATGCAGTTGGTGAGTATGCTCTCAATGATACAGCGGTAAAAGTCCATCAGTATCCTGGGACAGAGGTGAGCTTCCTTGATGCTCTGCAGGAAATAAAGGCACTGTTGCTCCTTTTTGATCAGGATGGAGGAGTTCAGGGACTAGGTAAGATCCTCGGAAATGTGGACACCAAGGAATTTGAAGCTTGATACACGCTCCACTACAGCTCCGTTGATGTAGATGCAGACATGAGTGTGGTTCCTAGCATGCCTGAAGTCCACAGTGATCTCCTTGGTCTTCTGGGTGTTAAGGGCCAGGCTGTTGTTGGCACACCACACGGCCAGGTGCTGGACCTCGTCCCTGTAGGCCGTCTCATCATCCCCTCTGATCAGGCCAACCACCATGGTGTCATCTGCGAACTTGATTATGGAGTTAGAACCATGTACAGGAGCGCAGTCATAGGTGAAAAGGGAGTACAGAAGAGGGCTCAGCACACAGCCTTGAGTCACGCTAGTGTTCAGGGTGAGAGTGGAAGAGGAGAGGTTGTCTAACTTAACTGATTGGGGTCTGTTAGTCAGAAAGTTCAAAGTCCAATTGCAGAGGGATGAGCTGATACCAAGCTGGTGAAGTTTGGCGATCAGCTTGGAGGGGACCACAGTATTGAATGCCGAACTAAAGTCAATGAACGACATCCTGACGTAAGAGTTGGGGCTGTCCAGGTGGGTCAGGGCAGGGTGAAGTGCCGTGGAGATGGCATCCTCTGTTGACCTGTTGGTGCGATAGGCAAATTGATGGGGGTCCAGGGTAGTGGGCAGACAGGATTTCAGTTGTGACAGAACCAGACTCTCAAAGCACTTTGCAATGATGGGGGTGAGTGCAACTGGGTGGAAGTCATTCAGGCCCGTGGCAGTGGAATGCTTCGGCACTGGCACGATGGTGGCAATCTTGAAGCTTGTGGGGACAACTGCCTGGGCCAGGGGCAGATTAAAAATGTCCGTGAAGACCCCGACCAACTGCCCTGCACAGACTCTGAGCACACGGCCGGGTATTCCATCCGGACCAGCTGCCTTCCGTACATTCACCTTGATCAAGGTGGCGCAAATAGCAGAGGTGGAAAGTGAGAGAGGCAGTTCACCAGGTGGGAGATCCGCTTTGAGGGTGACCTCCTTGTTCTCTCGGTCAAAGCGAGCGTGGAAGTAATTGAGCTCATCAGGGAGGGAAGCAGAACTGGAAGGGGGCACAGTACTAGGTGGTTTGAAGTCTGTAATGACCTGTATGCCATGCCACATGTGCCGGGGGTCCGAGGAGTTGAAATGCTCCTCGATCCTCTGTTTGTATATGTGTTTAGCCTGAGAGATTCCCCTCCTCAGGTTGGCCCTGGCTGAGCTGTAAGCCTCCTGGTCTCCAGGCCTGAAGGCTGAATCTCTGGCTTTGAGCAGGAGGCAAACTTTTCTGTTCATCCATGGTTTCTGATTGGGGAAAACTTTTATTTGTTTTTGTGATTTAAACCAGATATTAGAGACATGTGCTATAAAGTTATTTTGGGATAGTATTCATTCCAAAAGCAGGGTATTAAAAAATGCCAGAAAGTCAGCAAACCTGAGAAAAAGAAGCAGTTTAGAATTTAACAAAGAACACCAAAAAGTTTTTTTTAAAAACACGGGTAAGATGAAATAACAGAGTAAACTTGTAGAGATCATAAAAACTGATCGTGAAAACATCAATAAATATGTGAAGAATAAAAGGTAGTGGAGAAAAGTAAAGATTTGTTACATCAGAAACGGGGCATTATAATGGGAAACTAAGAAAAAGTGGAACACAAATTAAACACAAATCTTCCTCATCTTCACAAAGGAAGATACAAAGACCGCAGGGTATGTTAGAGAACCTATTGGTTCTATTTCTCAGGTGGTGTGTGAGCGTGTGTGTGTGTGTGTGTGTGTGTGTGTGTGTGTGTGTGCGTGTGTGTATATGTCTGTGAGTGTCTGTGTGTGTATGTGTGTGAGTGTGTGTGTATATGTGAGTGTATATATGTGTGTATGTGTGTATGTGTGAGTGCGTGTGTGCATGTGTGTTTGTGTGTGTGTATGTGTGTGAGTGTGTATGTGTGTGTGTGTATGTGAGTGAGTGTGTGTGTGTGTGTGTGTGTGAGAGTGTGTGCGTATGTGTGTGAGAGTGTGTGTGCATATGTGAGTGTGTGTATGTGTGTGTATATGTGAGTGTGTATATGTGTGTGAGTGTGCGTATGTGTGTATGTGTGAGTGTGTGTGTGCGTGTGTGTGTATGTGTGTAAGTGTGTGTGTGTGTGTATGTGAGTGTGTGTGTATGTGTGTGTGTGTGAGTGTGTGTGTGCATATGTGAGTATGTGTGTGTGTGTATGTGTGTGTGTGTGTGTGTATGTGAGTGAGTGTGTGAGTGTGTGTGTGTGTATGTGTGTGTGTGTGTGTGTGAGTGTGTGTGTGCATATGTGAGTATGTGTGTGTGTGTATGTGTGTGTGTGTGTGTGTGTATGTGTGTGTGTGTGTGTGTATGTGAGTGAGTGTGTGAGTGTGTGTGTGTGTATGTGTGTGTGTGTGTGTGTGAGGGTGTGTGAGAGTGTGTATGGATGGGTGGGTGTGAGGGAATAAGGGACTTGTTTTGCTGTTGCTCTATTGTTGTTTTTGTTTATATTGTTCTGTAAACACGGTGGGCTTGCTATGTTGTTTCTGTTTATGTTGTTCTGTAAACACGGTGGGCTTGCTATGTTGTTTCTGTTTATGTTGTTCTGTAAGCACGGTGGGCTTGCTATGTTGTTTCTGTTTATGTTGTTCTGTAGACACGGTGGGCTTGCTATGTTGTTTCTGTTTATGTTGTTCTGTAAACACGGTGGGCTTGCTATGTTGTTTCTGTTTATGTTGTTCTGTAAACACGGTGGGCTTGCTATGCTGGTGCCGGGAAGAGTTACCACTCTTGAGGGCTGCCCCAGCACGTCCATAGGTTGGCTGAGTTGTGAATGCAAATGCAAATGATGCATTTCACTGCATGTTTTGATGAATCTGAATCTGAATCTCATGTGTTTATGTTTCTGACCAGTTTCTGATGGCAATTTCATTAGAGTGAAAATGTGTAATCCTTTCCACTGATTACGGTTTTATCAGAGCCGAACTGAGGCAAAGTGGAGGCGGTAGGGCCCAGCACCGAGAGTACCGATGTTTGACCGGGCTGAATTGGAAAACTAGGATATGGGCCAAATCAAGGCAGCAGGGTCTGGGACCAAGAGCATATCGAAGTAGGAGGGCCTGGGTCTGAGGGTTAGGAACAAGTCAATATTTGGCCAAATTAAGCACCAGGCCAGATTGAAAATACAATATCTGGGTGTCTGGGCCAGAGCTGAGGCACGAGCCAATTTCAGCTTGCTGCTTGGTGAAGTTTACTCATCCCTGCGCTGAACTGAGGCTGTGGCCTGCAACTAACAGGCTCCGGGGCCAGCTGCAGTGATGACTGGCTTCATGGCCGCGAACTCACTTTCGAGAACTTCAGTTCTGAATGTTATTTACTTATTTTATTGCGTGATTTATTCCTTTTTTAAATGCAGGTTGGTTTTTGACAGTCTTTTTTAATGGATTCTATTGGGTTTCTTTGTTTTGTGGCTGCCTGGAAGGAGACGAAACTCAAGGTCGTATAAATGCACTTTGAACTTGGACTTAACTCTTTGAGCTGGTTCACCTTTCTCCAACTTTAGTAACGACCTGACAACACATCTGTCCATTATTATCAGAACGGACAGTATTATATGTTCTTATGTCCTGATGAAGGAACTCAGCCCGAAACTTTAATTATTTATTCCTTGCCATAGATGCTGTCTGACCTGCTGAGATCGTCCAGCATTTTGTGTGTGTTACTCTGGATTTCCAGCATCTGCAGAATCGCCTGCGTTCATGTTTTCATTTACCTTCCATATTGTTGCTTTCTCACAGATTTCATCTCATTCCTGGAATATTACAGCACAGGAACTGGGCATTCAGCTTACCCATTGTGGTGTTTTGGCCCATGAATTCCCTGCGGCGACATTACTACCATGAGGCGGAATTTCCATATAAAAACATACATCTAACCTTTGTGCGTACATCAGCACAAAGCAGGCTGAAGTGGAATAGAAACATAGAAACATAGAAACATAGAAAATAAGTGCAAGAGTAGGCTATTCGGCCCTTCGAGTCTGCACCGCCATTCAGTACGATCATGGCTGATCGTCCAACTCAGAACCCTGCACCTGCCTTCTCTCCATACCCCCTGATCCTTTTAGCCACAAGGGCCATATCTAACTCCCTCTTAAATATAGCCAATGAACTGGCCTCAACTGTTTCCTGGGGCAGAGAATTCCACAGATTCACCACTCTCTGTGTGAAGAAGTTTTTCCTCATCTTGGTCCTAAAAGGCTTCCCCTTTATCCTCAAATTGTCACCCCTCATTCTGGACTTCCCCAACATCGGGAACAATCTTCCTGCATCTAGCCTGTCCAATCCCTTTAGAATTTTATACGTTTCAATCAGATCCCCCCTCAATCTTCTAAATTCCAGAGAGTATAAGCCTAGCCAATCCAGTCTTTCATCATATGAAAGTCCTGCCATCCCAGGAATCAATCTGGTGAACCTTCTTGGTACTCCCTCTATGGCAAGAATGTCTTTCCTCAGATTAGGAGACCAAAACTGCACACAATACTCCAGGTGTGGTCTCACCAAGGCCTTGTACAACTGCAATAGTACCTCCCTGCTCCTGTACTTGAATCCTCTTGCTATGAATGCCAGCATACCATTCGCCTTTTTCACCGCCTGCTGTACCTGCACGCCCACTTTCAATGACTAGTGTATAATGACACCCAGGTCTCGTTGCACCTCCCCTTTTCTTAATCGGCCACCATTCAGATAATAATCTGTTTTCCTGTTCTTGCCACCAAAGTGGATAACCTCACACTTATCCACATTAAATTACATCTGCCATGAATTTACCTACTCACCTAACCTATCCAAGTCACCCTGCATCCTCTTAGCATCCTCCTCACAGCTAACACTGCCACTCAGCTTCGAGTCATCCGCAAACTTGGAGATGCTGCATTTAATTCCCTCGTCTAAGTCATTAATATATATTGTAAACAACTGGGGTCCCCGCACTGAGCCTTGCGGTACCCCACTAGTCACTGCCTGCCATTCTGAAAAGGTCCCGTTTATTCCCACTCTTTGCTTCCTGTCTGCCAACCAATTCTCCATCCACATCAATACCTTACCCCCAATACCGTGTGCTTTAAGTTTGCACACCAATCTCCTGTGTGGGACCTTGTCAAAAGCCTTTTGAAAATCCAAATATACCACATCCACTGGTTCTCCCCTATCCACTCTACTAGTTACATCCTCAAAAAATTCTGTGAGATTCGTCAGACATGATTTTCCTTTCACAAATCCATGCCGATTTCCATAGAATCATGGAACCATGGAAACTACAGCACAGAAACAGGCCTTTTGGCCCTTGGCTTTGTCCGATGATTTCACCGCTTTCCAAATGTGCTGTTATCACATCTTTGATAACTGACTCTAGCATTTCCCCCCAACTGATGTCAGGCTTACCGGTCTATAATTTCCCGGTTTCTCTCTCCCTCCTTTTTTAAATAGTGGGGTTACATTAACCACCCTCCAATCCTCGGAACTAATCCAGAATCTAAAGAGTTTTGAAAAATTATCACTAATGCATCCACTATTTCTTGGGCTACTTCCTTAAGCACTCTGGGATGCAGACCATCTGGCCCTGGGGATTTATCTGCCTTCAATCCCTTCAATTTACCTAACACCACTTCCCTACTAACATGTATTTCCCTCAGTTCCTCCATCTCACTAGACCCTCTGTCCCCTACTATTTCCGGAAGATTATTTATGTCCTCCTTAGTGAAGACAGAACCAAAGTAATTATTCAATTGGTCTGCCATGTCCTTGTTCCCCATGATCAATTCACCTGTTTCTGACTGTAAGGGACCTACATTTGTCTTAACCAATCTTTTTCTTTTCACATATCTATAAAAGCTTTTACAGTCAGTTTTTATGTTCCCTGCCAGCTTTCTCTCATGATCTTTTTTCCCTTTCCTAATTAAGCCCTTTATCCTCCTCTGCTGGACTTTGAATTTCTCCCAGTCCTCAGGTGTACCGCTTTTTCTGGCTAATTTGTATGTTTCTTCTTTGGAATTGATACTATCCCTAATTTCCCTTGTCAGCCACGGGTGCACGACCTTCCCTGATTTATTCTTTTGTCAAACTGGGATGAACAATTGTTGTAGTTCATCCATGCGATCTTTAAATGCTTGCCATTGCATATCCACCGTCAACCCTTTAAGTATCATTTGCCAGTCTATCTTAGTTAATTCACGTCTCATACCTTCAAAGTTTCCCTTCTTTAAGTTCAGAACCTTTGTTACTGAATTAACTACATCACTCTCCATCTTAATGAAGAATTCCACCATATTATGGTCACTGTTACCCAAGGGGCCTCGCACGACAAGATTGCTAACTAACCCTTCCTCATTTGCTCAATACCCAATCCAGAATGGCCTGCTCTCTAGTTGGTGGATGACTTTTTAAGCTGTTTCTCTAGGATTTTCACATATCTCCCTCCAATGGTATGACAGTCTCCCTGCCATCAGGCAAAACATGGAGGCAGTTCAGGGACACCTTCTGTTTTTCGTTCACAGAGGTTTTTGCTGCCCAGCAGGAGAAGTAGAAAGTCCTTTGTTCTGTCTTTTTACTCCTTCACAAACTTTTTCTTTCCCTCTCTCTTTTTAGCCCTTCCCTCTTTCTCCTGTTCACTCTCCCATTTTGTTCTCTTCCTCTCTCTCCATTTGTCTCCTTTTACAATACTGTGCAAAAGTCTTAGGCACATGTATATAGCTAGGGAGCCTGAGATTTTTGCATAGTGCTGGAGTAATTTTATGTATTGCACTGTACTGCTGCCGCAGAAGAAAAAGAAACAAATTTCATGACACGTGTGAGTGATGATAAGCCTGACTTTGATCTGGGACTGAGAGTGGGAAGGGGGCAGGGAGAGGGCAGTCATGGTTAGGAAAAGGCGATGGGAGAGGGGGGAGTGGAAGGCACCAGAGAGACATTCAGTAATGATTAATAAACCAATTGTTTGGAACCAAATAACCTTGCCTGGTGTCTCAGGAATGTGTGTGTCTGCGCCAGCGCCACCCCCTGCCCCTGGCACTCCTTCTCTGCCACCTGCCCCACACCCCTCCCACGGAGTTCCACACTTGCCATTCCCTACATACGTTGCTCCGGCCAGATTTACAAACCTGCTCTCCGTTCCACGTTGACAAATATAGTACTGTTCAAAAGTCTTGGGCACCCTAGTTTTATATATATGTGCCTAAGGCATGTGCACGGTACCGTATATCCCCGATTCACTCTTTCTCTTTCCCAGGAGCTCTTGCTAACAGGGTATCAGAAATCATTGACAGCCATTATTATTTTCTATGGCTGGGCAGGTGGTAAGGCACTCTATGCCTCAGAATTAACACAGGCCATTCAGCAGTAAACTTCAGTCTAAATGCAGTGTGATCGTAGACAGCGGTGGCTGAGAACTTGCAACAGCTGGTTCCAAAAGATAATGCAATGGGACAAATGTGACCCCCCGCCCACCCCAGACTGTGGTCATGACCCACAGGTTCTTCAGTAGTTCAGCCACACTTCCTATCTCATGCCAACTAACTATCTTTGTCATCGTTCATCTCTTGAACCAAAATCACCAAATACTTAAGGCCAACATCTTACCTATTCCTACCCATTCACTTCCCAAAATCTGATAATTATTACTGTTTTTTTTCAGAGTTTAGCCAACTTTTCCATCAATTTTTTTTCACCACAGTTGTAATCTTTCTTCTGAGCATTATTACCTTGTGGTTAAACATATTCCACATGTTATTTTTAATTCCAAGGTTAATTAGATCAGATGATTTTGTTAAATTAGTGAGCACAGAAATTAAATACTAAAATTAGCACACGCAAAATCTTCAGCCACCTATCTATCAAAAGCATAGAAACATAGAAAACCTACAGCACAATACAGGCCCTTTGGCCCACAAAGCTGTGCTGAACATGTCCTTACCTTCGAACTACCTAGGCTTACCCATAGCCCTCTATTTTTCTAAGCGCCAGGTACCCATCCAGGAGTCTCGTAAAAGACCCTGTCGTTTCTGCCTCCACCACCACCGCCGGCAGTTTATTCCACGCACTCACCACTCTCTGCGTAAAAAACTTACCCCTGACATCTTCTCTGTACCTAGTCTTTTGTATAATTCCAGTTTTAGAGCACAGATTATCCAGTTAGCTGCAAAAGCATGGCACCTTTAGGGAAAGTGCTAGCAAGGATTTAGTAGGCATTATACTGTAGATTTCTCCAGTCTAGACAGAGATATGGGAAACTTTGTGTAAAAAAAACTTACCCCTGACATCTCCTCTATACCTAATAATCAAATGCTGGATTATTTGATACGTACCAGTTTTTCTAGGGCTATTAAAAGCTTAATGTTTCAGCTACTTCATTATTGTAAAAACTTGCATATTATTGAATATTATTGTATATACTTCAACCTCTCATGAAAGATTTAGGGACTATGGGACGAATGCAGGCAGATGGGACTAGCTTGGTTGGTTTGGGCACGCTGAGCCAAGGGGCCAGTTGCTATTCTGTATGACTCTCTGACTCTGTGGCTCCATTTATTTGGTCAATCCTAGAAGATACCAATCCAAAGTGACCAAATGCAGCAGCTTTCTAGAAGTGACATAGGAATCTTGACGCCATTGGAGATGTCTGGAGGAAGCCAGGAATTTATTCTGCCATCCTTTTGTTGCAACCTCCCGCCTGATGCTAGAGCATTGATAGGACAAAATGAACTGCAACTTACTTCCTAACAAATGGAAACGTGAGAAGAGTTTTTCTTAGGCTAAATCGCAGAGGAGAGCCTTCACTTTTAGCATCAGGCAGTGTTAGATTCCAGAGATCACTAGACACAGTTCAAATAAAAACATAATTTAAAACTTTGCTGCATGATGCTGAAAGTGAAGATTTATGGCTCTCATGTTTTCAAACCTTATCTTTTTTCTCACATGTAACTAACATCATCAGGGCTCAGCAAAGCCTCTGCTCTGGTGAAAGACCATCTACCTGAATGGGGTTCTCTCTTCATAGATGCTGCCTGACCTGCATAGACTTTCCAGAATTTTCTAGTTTTATCTCATCTGTGGTCAGTTTGTTCCAATGATGAATGGAAATGTGAAAGTGTCTCCTTTGTGTATTTCACAACGGCACCTCTTTCACTTCAGATGGTTGAGGAAGTTTGGTATGGGCCCCCAAATCCAAAGAACTATCTACAGGGGCACAACTGAGAGCATCCTGACTGGCTGCATCACTGCCTGGTATGGGAACTGTACCTCCCTTAATCACAGGACCCTGCAGAGAGTGGGGCAGACAGCCCAGCGCAACTTTCCACTATTCAGGATGTTTACAAAGACAGGTATGTAAAAAGGGCCCGAAGGATCATTGGGGACCCAAGTTACCCCAATCACAAACTGTTCCAGTTGCTACCATCCGGGAAACGGCACCGCAGCATAAAAGCCAGGACCAACAGGCTCTGGGACAGCTTCCTCCACTGGGCCATCAGACTGTTTAACAGATGCTGACACAACTGTATTTCTATGTTATATTGACTATCCTGTTGTACATACTATTTATTATAAGTCACTATAAATTGCACATTGCACATTTAGTCGGAGACGTAACGTAAAGACTTTTACTTCTCATGTATATGAAGGATGTAAGTCATAAAGTCAATTCAATTCAATTCCTAGTGCATAGCAGTTTCTCATTTGGCAATTCACAGAATTCTATACCACAGAGAGGGGCCATCCCTCTCATTATATCTGTACTACATTTATACAAGAATTACCAAAGTAGCCTTACTCCTCTATTTTCTATCTGCATTGTCCATCCCCTGTTGACTCAATTCATTGCCCAATTTTCCTTTCCAGATTGTAATGACGGATGAAGTGAGTAAAATCTGCTCTTTCTCCCATAGGTTCTTTTCTAATTATTTTAAGTCTGGTTTCTATATTTACTGACCCCCCCCCACTCCTATTCGGAACATCTAATTAATCCTTGCCTTAACATTTGCTCCAAGGGGGACAGTGCCTGTTACCCCACATAACATTATGAACTATCACTTATAAAGCTGATGCATTGTAAGGCATTGGTCAGACCACACTTGGGGTATTGTGAAGAGGTTTGGGCCACTTACTTAAGAACGTATGCGCTGGCATGGGAGAGGGTCCCGAGGTTCTCAAGAATGAATCTGGAGATGAACAGGTTAACATACGAGGAGTGTTTGATGGCTCTGAGCCTGTGCGCTCTGGTGTTTAGAAGAATGAGGGGGGATCTCATTGAAGCATATTAAATATTGAAAGGCCTAGCTAGAGTGGACATGATGAGGATGTTTCCTATAGTGGGGAGTCTAAGTCTCAGAATACAGGGACATCCCTTTAGAACAGAGATGAGGAAGAATTTTTTTTTAGCCAGAATCTGTGGAACTTATTGCTGCAGAAGGCTGTGCAGGCCAAGTCATTGAGTATACTTAAAGCTGGGGTTGTTAGGGTCTTGATTAGCAAGAGCATCAATGGTTACGGGGAGAAGGTAGGAGAAGGGCGTTGGGAGGGAGAATAAACCAGCCATGATTGAATGGTAGAGCAGACTTGATGGGCCGAATGGCCTGATTCTGCTCCTCTGTCTTATGGTCTTATAGCCCATGTGTCTTAGTCGTGGTAGCAATCTAGCAGATGTTCTTCACCACTACCAGCAAACGCTAACTTTTCTCCTGTCACATACAGTGGGTGTCACAGTGACTCAGTCACTGTCTCCCAGCTCCAGTGGCCCAGGTCCAAACCTGACTTTAAGGGGCTGTGTGTGGGAGTTTGCACATTCTCCTTGTGACTGTGTGGGTTTCTCCAGGATCTTTGGTTTCCTCCTACATTTAAAAACTGTGCTGGTTAGTGAATTAATTGCAAGAAGTTGGATTATTTGGCCACAAGATGCAGGCCACGTAATATACTGTATATCTGTTGACTTTAAACCAGCTTCAACAAATTGGGCCATGTCCCTTGAGGAAAGAGCTTCAGGAACTTGCATCTGGAACTGAAGCTGTCTCAAAAACTAACTGTAGCACAGAAGGTTTAACATAAACCTATGATTCCCCATGTAGCACATTATATTTTTAGCCTGTAAGTGAGGTAGAATTTGAGAGATTAGAACATAAGAAATAAGAGCTCAAATAGGTCACCTGTCCCCTCAAAGCTGCCCTGCAATTCAATACAATCTGCAAGCCCTTACATGTTCTTCTGTTCTTGGACCCCCCCTAGCCTTCAATACCTTGATGCTTGAAATAATTATCTGCCTCTTCCTTAAGTCCCCCCAGTGATCTCATCTCCACAGCCCACCCAGGTAGCAAATTCTAGAAATTCACTGCCCTGTGTAAGAATATAGGGAGAACAGGTTACAATGAAAATTAGAAGTGAAACTGGATTATTCCCTGAGGCACTGTGGACTCAGTGGCCTGAAATGGTCTCCCTCTACATTGCAAGCAAACATGATTAGAGATTGAGAGGGGATATGGGTCGAAAGTGGGCAAATAGCACTAGCTCCGGTGGGCATTTTGGTCAAAGTGGACAAATTGGGTAGAAGGGCTGATCCAAGCTGCATGACACTATGAAGCCGGTTTAACATCAATGAATAAACACTATGTTTGGCTCACTATGGTTAAATAATTTAGTTTTTATGGTCAGTCAAGCTGTAGGCACTCAGAAACCTTTCAAATATTTCTGTCTCTTTGAAAGATCATGGTAAAGTGGGGTAGCTTCGCCATGCAGAGATTCAAAACATTAGTTGATTTTCACCTTCTTAAGGAAAATAAGGGACGGGCAACAGATTCAAAGTCAAAATGGAGTTTACTGATCATGTCCACATGTATATGTATGCAGAGTTACAAAGAGAAAAATATCTGCAGCAGAATCACACGTACACAATGTTCACAAGGAGAAACATAAATTAAACATCAGCTATACAAATATTACAAGAAAGAACATGATTAAAACAAAGAGAAAGCCTATTGAGGTGAAAAGTGGTCGTAGTGCGCTATTGTGAGATAGCTTTGTTTAATAGACAATAGACAATAGGTGCAGGAGTAGGCCATTTGGCCCTTCAAGCCAGCGCGGCCATTCACTGTGATCATGGCTGATCATCCACAATCAGAATCCAGTTCCTGCCTTATCCCCATAACCTTTGATTCCACTATCTTTAAGAGCTCTATCCATCTCTTTTTTGAAAGCATCCAGAGACTTGGCCTCCACAGCCTTCTGGGGCAGAGCATTCCATATATCCACCACTCTCTGGGTGAAAAAGTTTTTCCTCAATTCCGTTCTAAATGGCCTACCCCTAATTCTTAAACTGTGGCCTCTGGTTCTGGAATCACCCATCAGCGGGAACATGCTTCCTGCCTGCAGCGTGTCTAATCCCTTAATAATCTTATATGTTTCAATAAGATCCCTTCTCAGCCTTCTAAATTCCAGAGTATACAAGCCCAGTCGCTCCAATCCTTCAACATATGACAGTTCCACCATCCCGGGAATTAACCTTGTGAACCTACGCTGCACTCCCTTAATAGCAAGAATGTCCTTCCTCAAATTTGGAGACCAAAACTGCTCACTGTACTCCAGGTGTGGTCTTATCAGGGCCCTGTACAGCTGCAGAAGGACCTCTTTGCTTTTATATTCAATTCCCCTTGTTATGAAGGCCAGCATGCCATTAGCTTTCTTCACTGCCTGCTGTACTTGCATGCTTGCTTTCAGTGACTGATGTACAAGAACACCTAGATCTCGTTGTGCTTCCCCTTTTCCTAACTTGACTCCATTTAGATAATAATCTGCCTTCCCGTTCTTACCCCCAAAGTGGATAACCTCACATTTATCCACACTAAACTGCATCTGCCATGCATCTGCCCACTCACCCAGCCTGTCCAAGTCACCCTGCATTCTCAAAACATCCTCCTCACAATTCACACTGCCACCCAGCTTTGTGTCATCGGCAAATTTGCTAATGTTACTTTTAGTTCCCTCATCTAAATCATTAATATATATTGTAAACAGCTGCGGTCCCAGCATTGAACCCTGCGGTACCCCGATTTGTGCGGGTTGGTTCGAGAGCCGAGTGCAGAGGGGAAGTAGCTGTTCTTGAACCTGGTGGTGAGGGACTTCAGGCTTCCAGATCTCTGGTCCTGATGGTAGCTGCAAGGAGATGGCATGATGCCGATAATGGGGATCTTTGAAGACAGACTCTGCTTCCTTGCAGATAGTACTGACGGGGGGAGGTGGGGAAGGTGCCAGTGACACCAGCTGACTCCCCTGCTCTGCCACTCCTTACTTATGCCCCTGCACGTTCGAATTGCCAGATCAGACTATTGTGTATTCAGTCAGGATACGTTCAACTGCACATCTGCAGAAGTTTGTTACAGAGTTCAGTGACATGCTGAACCTTCTTAACTTCCACAGAAAGTAAAGATTTTGGTGCATCTTCCTGTGACGTGGTTTTTCCTGTGACTTTCCCATCAAATGATTACTATCAAATAACTTGTCTATTGCAGTTACTTCTAATTCTTACATACGCTTTCACGTGATGGGAATTCACGTAGATTTGATCTACAGTATGCATCACAATAAAATAATCTCACTTGATCTGTTCTGTATTCCACCTTAATTCTAGTTCTTACTTATTAATTCTTACGAACTGAGAGTGAGTAATTCTGTGATCCCCTTTTTATGCTTTGTACAATATCTTTCTACAGTTTCCAGAAGGTGGCAGAGTTCATAATAAAGGAATTGTTGGAGAGATTGTTGGAAATCTAGATGATTCTCACAACAACAGCCGTTTCAGATTTAAGGAACCCTTTTTACATTCAGGACAATCTCATAGCTGCATAGCAAATAGGTGGGTTGATGGGTAACCACAGAACCAGGTCTGCTGTATGGCATGACTTGAGGACGACTTGTTTCCACAACTGCTGAAAATTAAGATGCGTAATTTACACCCAATTCTTGGTATGTCAGAATCTGAACCAGAATCAGGTTTACTATCACTGACATGTGTCATGAAACTAGTTGTTTTGTGAGCGCAGTACAGTGCAAGACATTAAAAAAATTACTATGTGCTTGCTTAAAAAAATAGAGGGCTATGGGTAACCCAAGGTAAGGACATGTTCGGCACAGCTTTGTGAGCTGAAAGGCCTGTATTGTACTGTAGGTTTTCAATGTATCTATGTTTCTATAAGCTACAATAAAAAATAAAATCAACTAGTGCAAATGAGGAATAGTGAGGTAATGGTCATGTGTTCATGGACTGTTCAGAAATCTGATGGTGGAGGAGAAGAAGCTGTTCCTAAACCATTAGCTCTGTACTTTCTCCCTGACAGTAGTAATAGAAGAATGCATGACTCACACAACCATATTCTGATGATTCCCTTTTTCAATAACCGTAAGATCATAAGATATACAGTAGGAGCAAAATAGGCCATTTGGCCCATCGAGTCTGCTCCAAGATTTCATCATGGCTGATCCATTTTCCCTCTCAGCTCCAATCTCCTGCCTTCTCCCTGTATCCCTTCATGCCCTGACCAATCAAGAGTTTATCAACCTCTGCCTTAAATATAACCAATGACTTGGCCTCCACAGCTGCCGGTGGCAACGAATTCCACGGATTCACCACTCTCTGGCTAAATCATCATGCATCAGCTGTAGATCAATTTAATTTAGTCAATTGTAGAGTCCAGCATGGAAGCAGGGTATTCAGCCCTTCAAGTCTGAACAGAACATCAACTACCCATTTTTACATTGATGTTATTCTAATCCCATAACGTACACTCCACATTTCCATCAAACCACACACTCTGACGACAGACTCTACCACTCACATACATATTAGAGGGAATTTCCTGTGACCAATTAATCTAAAGGCTGGGGTTAGGAGGAAAACACTGAGTCACAGTGAGAACAGAGTAAACACATTGACAGGACCACAGGTCAGCACTGAACGGCTGACCCATGTCTCTGTGGTCAGAGAGGCAGCAGCTCCACTAGCTGTTCCTGTGTTCTACCCTTTTCCTCTTGGGCAAAAATCCAGATTCGGGAAACACAGGAAATAAGACATAGAAATATTCCTCCTAGCTTCAAGTGTGTGATTCTACAAATAATTATTTTCCTTTCTTATGTAGCATGAGAAACAATTTATTGGAATTCCTGGAACTCTGCATGTAACAACTTGGTACAACTAGTTGGCTTACAAGGATTAGAATTTTTAAAAACTGCAATTTCAAATGACCAAACAACAACAAAACTTTACCACAAATTTCATCAGTTCTCTTCATTTTTTCTTATTTCCAACAAGTTCTTGCAGGGAGGACTAAATGGTGAGTTATATCATTTCTGAGTGTACTTTTCTATCATAAAACAGTTTTTCATTTCACCATATCCAAACAGATACTGACATTTTTAGTCACGTATATGAAGACACAAATCGTCAAGTTTGTTAATTTGTTGAGTTTTTATTCAGGTTTTTATCCAAAGTCAACAGCTAATGATGGCTCTTTGTTTAGAGTAGAGCTATCATTATGACAGATACTTTTGTGTGTTTGACAGCATAATTTGCTTGAGATCATCGCGATGAACTTTATTGCTGTGAGAAGCAATACAATCATGCAGCCTCAATTTTAATAATAGTTTTAATAAACACATTCCATCACAGATTAAAATGAATTTGAATGGAATAAAATCAATAATAATTTTCCAGTTCTGTTGAAAGGCTGTTCATGTTCTCTCCTGTTCTCTCTCCATGGATACCAGCTGACCGGCTGAATATTTCCAGAATTTTCTCTTTCATTTCTAATTCACTGATGTGTTTTCTCACAAATTACTGTATTGCAGAAATGCTTCTGTGAAACCTTTCTTTGGAAAGTCATGTTATTTTTTTCCCCGGGTGCAAAATTCTCAATGCATTAACTGCAATCGAACTGTATGGCCATCAACTGATGCTTCAGAATTAAGTCAATTATTGGGTTGAATAGATTTCATTTGTGATGTTCATTGCAAACGCATGAGACTGTTGCCACTGTTACTGAATCGCCTGAAAATGGGTCAGAGAATAGATATAGTGTTTTTTTTTGTTGCTTAATATAAATCCAAGGTACACTGCTCAATGGAATTCTGTTATATCCCTACCATTTCAGGGTTGGACCCAGATCAAGATTGTACTCAGAAAATGGGGAGAAGGATGAGTGAGATCACATCACTGGATATTATAAAGAATTCTTTCATCTCAGCTTGAAAAATAATGTGACTTGATTGATGAGGTCGAGCACAAGTTCTTTCTTTACTTGAAGATGAATACTGGATCATTAATGCAGGCAGTAATAGTTTCATCTGCTGCCTGAGAACTATATAAAGCTTTTGACGCATTTTTCAAATGATAGAAACACTATTTCCAAGATATAGCACACTATGAAGACCAGTCTTAAAATACAGAATGGTTTTGTTTTTAATTTGAGGATTCACCGGGACACAACTTTCCACATGCTGCCAAGGGGCAGCCTTCCATCAAACGTCCACTGAGATGGCTGGCTAATTAGTTTCTGAGCTGATATCTGCAGCAGTTTTTTTAGTCTTGCTGAACCTTAAGGCAGAGGCTTTGCTTGCATACTCACGGCAACACAGCCAGAGGCCTTTACACCCCATCAGTTCCACGTCGCTCTCTGCAAAACGATCCAATCACTCATTCTTCCTCCTCACATTTCCCTGTACCCCCACAGCTTATCATTCTCTCACGCCCATCATTACTTTGCCACTTTCCTACCGAAAATAGCAAATTAACCCCCCAGCCCATCTTACAGATTAAATCCAGCTCTCTGGATCTGTGCTACCATGTCACCACATGGTGCAGAGAGTGCTAGAATGCTTTCTGCAGATTCTTGTTGATGCATTTTTTGCTATAACTTCATTATGCCTGAGTGCTGTAATTGGCTTTCAAACTGAATTCTCTTATCACAGCTTCTTAAAAATCTGACACATATTTAATTCATCTTCAATTAAGCAGTCTGTTTCCAACAAGCCCCTTGCAACTGTTGATGCTCACTGCCATTATTTCCCACATTCTCTCCACCAGAGCTCTCTCCCTACCCGCCAGCCATCCAGACTTCCTTTGGTTCTTGAGCTCACCATCTTCTCTCCTCCCAGGCCCCGTCTGAGAGGGCGAGATTGAACGGGAAACCCAAAGGGCTGCTTTTTCACCCAGAGGATGCTCATTTTCTGGAACGAGCTGCCAGGTAAGTGGATGAGGCAAGGACATTGACAACATTTAAAAAGATAGATGGTAAGGAGAGGTTTAGAGCAGGGGATCTCAAGCTGGGATCCATGGGCTCCTCAGTTACTGGTAGGGAATCTCTTGTCTGAAGAGATATGGGCCAAATGTGGGCAAATAGGGACAGGCTTAGAGGGGAATCTTGCACTTTTTAAAAATGGAGCTTGGTTCTGTGGGCATCATGGACAGGGATCCCCCAGTGATTTGAAGGGGGATAAGTATTTTTGATGGCACTCAGAGGCTGACAGCTGTGAGTGAAATCTGCTCTTCCAAAATACATTGAAGAGGTTGTTTCTCAATGGAATAATGGTTTGAAAAAATGAAGTGATTCTTACAGTATCTTTCTATTGTAAGAACAGTACATGCATTCTACACATTGAGGTGCTGTACTGATCATTGCCATTGCTATTATGGCATTAGGTTTAAACAAAGAATTTCTCAGATACTCTCTGCACAAAATCTCTTTGCCAGGATGCTGGAATATATCACCACCATTGCAAATCAAAATGATGGGATGAGCCAATCAGACAATCAAGATGGAGCAGCATACCTTATATTCCGTCTGGGTAGCCTCCAACCTGATGGCAAGAATATCTATTTCTCCTTCCGGTTAAAAAAATTTCCCTCCCACCACCCCCCCCTTCTATTCCCCACTCTGGCCTCTTACCTTTTCTCACCTGCCTATCACCTCCCCCTGGGGCCCATCCTCCTTCCCTTTCTCCTATGGTCCACTCTCCTCTCCTATACGATTCCTTTTCCTCCAGCCCTGATTCCTACCTAGCCAGGTAGGTCTCCTACCTACCTGTCATCATCTATCACCTCCTAGCTATCTTCCCTCTCCTCCTCCCTCTTTTTTTTTATTCTAGCATCTCCCCCACCCCTACCTTTCCTGCCTTGAAGAAACATCAATGTTTATTCATTTCCACAGATGCTGGCTGACCTGCTGAGCTCCTCCTGCATTTCGAGTGCATTGCTTTGGATTTCTAACATCTGCAGAATTTCTGTTTATGAATTAGTGACCCTTTCCCAGCCCCGTTCCTAGAATTTCTTTGCATCAGCCTCAACTGTGAACTAAAATACAGAGAGGTGGCTGATTATTTGAAATTAAGTTGAAAATAAGACTCCTACATTTATACAATACTCCTTCCCTTTAACAGGGTTAGTTCTAACTTAGATCGTGGTGAAATAGTTAACTACTATGTCCTATATGATGAGTTGTCTGAGTATTTGATTTAACCAGGAGATGGACCCCTGTTATCTGTCTGTCGATTTTAAAAATTGAAGCAGGGACCACATTTGAAATTCGTATGGCATTTTCTACAGTCTCGTTTTAGGGGAAAGACTAGAATGCATGCGCTGTTCTTAAAACAGAAAGATACTGTAAGAATCATTTCATTATTCCAGACCATGGTTCCATTGAGAAACAACATCTTCAATTCTTTTTACACAAAATGGGAAGAAATGAGATATCATAAACTTATTTAGAATAAAGAAATACATTCAGTCATTATAATGTTTCCATTATTGGCTAAAAGAGGCTTATATTAACCAAACTCTCCAACGTAAGTAATTAGTGGTATAATTATACTTGGTGGTTATATGACAAAGACATTCTGTAAGTCTCGGGATAATCGTGTTATCGGGAGACATAAACAAAACCAGTTCAAAGTGAACAGGATTTTGAATCCCAGAGCTTGCAAGAGAACAGACTGACCTGTTTAAAAGAGACAGAAGAGGGTATTTTATCTTTGCAGCACACAACTGATGGGGCACGTCAGCTGACCGCCTCAGAACGTGACGTGTAACAGGAGGTCCAGAGCATTTTTTTGGGCCGGACCTCATTTACTGCAGAACTGCTAAACCGCCCTGCGGCTGCCGCATGTGGATTCAGGCTGCAGCCCAACGCAAGGTACACACTGGCTGGGAATCTGAATCAGAATCAGGTTTAATAGCACTGACAGGGATCATCAAATGTGTTGCTTTGTGGCAGCAGTACATCAAAATGCTATAAGTTACAGTAAGAAATATATTTAATATATTTTAAAATTAAACAGATCTAAAATAGTGAATGACATTCATGAGCTGGTTCTTCATCTCTTCAAAAGTCTGATGGTGGAGGCAAAGAAGCTGATCCTAAAATGTTGAGTGTGTGCCTTCAGGCTCCAATACCTCCTCGCTGATGATAGCAATGAGAAAAAGGGCATGTCCTCAGTGATGGGGGTCCTTAATGGTGGACACCACTTTTTGGGGCATTGCATTTTGAAGATGTCCTCAAGGCTAGTGCCCTTGCCAGCTGAGTTTGTAACCCTCAGCAGCTTTTTCTGATCCTGTGCAGTGGCCCTCCCCCAGACAAAACAGTGATGCCATCAGTCAGAATACTCTCCGCAGAACATCTTTGGAAAGTTGCTGTGACATACCAAATTTCCTCAGTCTCCTAATCAAACATAGCCACTGGTGTGCCTTCGTAATTGCAATTGTAAGGGAGTAGAGGGGCTGATGGGTTACAATCAATGGAATTTGGTTGGGAATTGAAACCACAGTTTGGTGACCTGAACCATTCCTATTTATGGATCATAACCTTGAAGACCCTAGTTCTGACCAACAATCCATGGTGCTGCTATATTATCCTGACCGTCGCAAACCAGCCTGAATTATGTGCACTGATAAGACAGCCATCTGTGAAAAAGACATCCTGCAAAGCAGAAATGCAGAGATACAGTTTGATTTTTATTCCTGTCATACCAGTGTCTGCTGTGCACAGAGTTAATATTCCTCTCCGAGTTGGCATGGGACACATAACAGTATCATTGCTTACTCATTTCCTTAATGGAGTGATAACTGGGTCTTGATAATTGCTGCTGACATTTTGTGAAGAGCACAAGTCAGTTGAACAGGTTATTTATATTCTGTCTCAATCTGAATTCATGTAGGCTCCATACAAATGGCAGTAATTGTACTGTGGAAAGTTTTAAAAAAGCATTGAATGATACAGCCTTCGACAGCATTTTTAGCTGACCATTATGTTCTATTCATAACATGGTGACATACCCTGTTCCCAGAAATACTACACATTGAAATGGCTCTGTCACATTGTAATGTGCAATTACATGGGAATAGGAAGAGAACTTTGATTTGTCTACCTGTTTCTGACACCCAGGTAATGTACGTTTTGCTCTATTTGTTCTGAGTACTATTTTGTTCTGACATTTATCTGGGAGCATGAAGATATGTGGTATAGTGCAACTGGGTATTAAGTAAAAGAAATGACTGCTTAACAACCTAATGCAGAAAGCTGCTGATTTCAGTGTAGGAATTCATCAATGTGACATTTCTCTTGATAACCAGCGTGATTGAAATAAGATGAGATCCATTAATTAAAGAATGATGTCAACTTAGTTTCCACCTAGATACTGCTTCTCTATTTAGTTAAGCAAAAGTGTGTTAGATATTTATAAATGCTAAAAAAAAGTAGGTCACCATAGAAAATAAGAAGTTTCAGAATGAGAGGAAAATGGTCATTTTAGATCAAGTGTGTCTAATATCAAAACTTTTTTTTTAATTAATTAAATCTTGCAAACTAAAAACTGAAGCTGTAATTATTTTAAATTCTGAATTTTTATGTTATCATTTTAGAGAAATGGTAACATAAAAAATCAGTATTTAAAATAATTCTTTTCCAACTGTGAAGCGACATAATCAGCTGGTGAATGAGCTCACTTCCATGTATGGATTTTTTTAGTTTCTCTGCTTTCTTTATGCAGCAGATGGCCTTGATATATGTAAGTATACTTTACCCCAAAAAAGGTATTAGCTTTAAAGTAGTAATGTCATCCCCTGGTTTATGAAAGGTTATATTCTGACAAAATGGTTTATTGAGCCAAAGTTTGTAACTGAAAGAAGTGCTTCCCATTAGTTTCAATACAAAGCCTTTGTGTAATGAGTTCTTCAGGCCTGTGTGAGGCGCCAGAGAGCATTGAGCGCCAAAGTTTTTAGAGCATCTGAAGCGGTTAATTTTTGTTCAATGATAGTTTGCAATTGCCTAGAATTCCTTGTGTTTTTCGAGAGCGACTCGCTGTTTGTAATGTGGTCTCCTGGTGCCTTCTATTTACATTTCGATACGGTTAGGGATTCTGTGTTACTTGCATTATTTAAGCGGATGCCTGATTTGCACCAATCACAGGGTCGCAATTTTGTGAATGTGACTTGGCCAAGCCATTGATATTCTTTTGGAATTATTATGAATAAACTCTCATCACCGTCTCTTTCCGCGGCACTTGGGTTCCGATATTGCCCACGCACATCGTGATACTTTAGTTGCATTTCAGGGCTCTAGTATTTCAGTAGAAAAGAAGCATAAATACATGAAATACTCCAGTGTCACTATCTGATATAGTAAAATACTGTTTTATTAACAATGTAATCTTAATTATCATAATGAAAACATATTTACATTTCTAAGTATGGGAAACTCACCAAGGGAAACATACAAGGCACTGAAAAAATGGAAACATCTTCTTGTTGGAGATACTGGACTTGGATAAATCGTTGCCTCAAGATTTGGGCTTGTCCATTTAAAGCAGAGATCGGATAAAATGTTTTCTCTCAGTGTGTCAAGATCCTTAAGATATCTCTTGCTTGAAGGGTGATGAAAGAAACTTTTTTAAAGATAGATTCTTGATAAGAAGTGAAAGGTTATTGTGAAAGAATATTTCAATGTAGTCTTTCACTTCCAAAGCTCTCCTCCCGTTTCTCCCATTCTCTGTGAACCTGATTTCATCCAAACTTTGCAGTCTGCTTCTGAATTCATTCTCTGTACTGATAACCCATCACAAATGAGATCAGTAACCTACACGGGGTCTAGGTGTTGAACCTCTAAATTGGACAACTTGATTGTCCAGTCTCTCCATGGTCCATTTTCTTCCACAGCCTGTAATCTCTTACGTCTCTCTGACGATATCACGCCCTTCCCATCTGTGCACTCCGCCACTGGCAATAATGCATTCAGATACCTGGCTCTGGATTTCCCTCTCCAAGCTGAGTAGTCCTCCCTCCTTAACATCACCTCACTAAATTCTTCTCATAAGGCTTGGTATCAAGTAGTTCTTTGTGATTATCCTACTTCATCTGTGTTCCCACCATTCACTTGTTTTAGTTAACTCAGCTGCAATGCCTGAAATGAAACCTATCTACCTACTTACTTAAGCCCGTTGCCCTGACTGAAGCATAGGCCGCTGACGGCAGCTCACCACGCTCCTCTGTCCTGGGCCAGTCTTTCATCTGAATGATTGGCCCTGTGGCTTCCACAGACTTACGGCTTTCACCACACAACTTCATACTGCTTCCAGGTGATGACTTTCCTCTCCCAGGGATGGGGTCTTTGGAGCTTCTGTTGGTGTTTCCGTAGCTCTGGGTTTTTCTGGGTTAGGGTTTCCAGCCCTGTGCCCAACTCTCCTACTTTTGCAGCTGGGCTTGGGACTGTCCATAATGGAGTTTAATCTATCTAACAAGAGAAAGAAAAATCATTAATGAAATCAAGTGAACACAATTTAACTTCGTAAGCATCTGATCCGCTCAATAGGTACTTGGAGTCACAATAATTCTCTCTTTATTTGGCTGGTTCATCCGCACCCAACCAAGTGAGTATCTCCTTGCACATAATTCCAATAGAAGTCACTGAGACATTTTATAAACTTGGGGAAGAACAAACATAAATTTTCAGTGCATACTTCCTGTGGATCAAGTTCTCCACCTAGAGCCTTGTTTCCAATATTGCCCAACAATTTAGAGTCGAGGCTGACAGTATTGTGCATCATGTTTGGCATTGCTCCCAGTGCATACTCAGGAGCAACAGGGTAAATGCATCATGAACAACACAACATTGTAAAAAAAAGTTACCAGAGAGTATGGAATGGAAGGATCAAAGGCAGGCCAGAAGACCAGAGTTAGAAACATTTGCTAAGGAGCTGCACTTAACAGACTTGGGAAGATAAGCAGTGAAGATCAACAGACTGTAATTGAAGGCAAGTTATGTCCTACTACTGAACTTTACAGAAACTCACCAGATATCTGAGATACATTAGCAGCAATACCTATTTTAATGTGAAGTTTAACATTTATAACATGCCCAAAACTCTTCATGAAAGATATTCCAATCCTCCTTACTTTGGTTCTGTCTTCACTAAGGAGGACATAAATAATCTTCCAGAAATAGTAGGAGACAGAGGGTCCAGTGAGATGGAGGAACTGAGCGAAATACATGTTAGTAGGGAAGTGGTGTTAGGTAAATTGAAGGGATTGAAGGCAGATAAATCCCCAGGGTCAGATGGTCTGCATCCTAGAGTGCTTAAGGAAGTAGCCCAAGAAATAGTGGATGCATTAGTGATAATTTTTCAAAACTCGTTAGATTCTGGACTAGTTCCTGAGGACTGGAGGGTGGCTAATGTAACTCCACTTTTTAAAAAAGGAGGGAGAGAAAAACCGGGGAATTATAGACCGGTTAGCCTAACGTCGGTGGAGGGGAAACTGCTGGAGTCAGTTATCAAGGATGAGATAACAGCACATTTGGAAAGCGGTGAAATGATCGGACAAAGTCAGCATGGATTTGTGAAAGGAAAATTATGTCTGACGAATCTCATAGAATTTTTTGAGGATGTAACTAGTAGAGTGGATAGGGGAGAACCAGTGGATGTGGTATATTTGGATTTTCAAAAGGCTTTTGACAAGGTCCCACACAGGAGATTAATGTGCAAACTTAAAGCACACGGTATTGGGGGTAAGGTATTGGTGTGGGTGGAGATGCAGGGTGACTTGGATAGGTTGGGTGAGTGGGCAAATTCATGGCAGATGCAATTTTATGTGGATAAATGTGAAGTTATCCACTTTGGTGACAAAAATAGGAAAACAGGTTATTATCTGAATGGTGGCCGATTAGGAAAAGGGGAGGTGCAACGAGACCTGGGTGTCATTATACACCAGTCATTGAAAGTGGGCATGCAGGTACAGCAGGTGGTGAAAAAGGCAAATGGTATGCTGGCATTTATAGCGAGAGGATTCGAGTACAGGAGCAGGGAGGTACTACTGCAGTTGTACAAGGCCTTGGTGAGACCACACCTGGAGTATTGTGTGCAGTTTTGGTCCCCTAATCTGAGGAAAGACATCCTTGCCATAGAGGGAGTACAAAGAAGGTTCACCAGATTGATTCCTGGGATGGCAGGACTTTCATATGAAGAAAGACTGGATGAACTGGGCTTGTACTCGTTGGAATTTAGAAGATTGAGGGGGGATCTGATTGAAACGTATAAGATCCTAAAGGGATTGGACAGGCTAGATGCAGGAAGATTGTTCCCGATATTGGGGAAGTCCAGAACGAGGGGCCACAGTTTGAGGATAGAGGGGAAGCCTTTTAGGACCGAGATTAGGAAAAACTTCTTCACACAGAGAGTGGTGAATCTGTGGAATTCTCTGCCACAGGAAACAGTTGAGGCCAGTTCATTGGCTATATTTAAGAGGGAGTTAGATATGGCCCTTGTGGCTATGGGGGTCAGGGGGTATGTAGGGAAGGCTGGGGCGGTGTTCTGAGTTGGATGATCAGCCATGACCATAATAAATGGCGATGCAGGCTCGAAGGGCCAAATGGCCTACTCCTGCACCTATTTTCTATGTTTCTATGTTTCTATGATCTTGTTCAACACAGAATTTGATGTTTCCATCTTTGTCAGTTGCTGAAGATTTCAATCTGGAGTTCCCTCACTAAACTTCTCCGACCTAGTCCTATTATCTTGATGTCATGTTCTTGTTTGCTAGCAATCCTAGGTTGAATCTTGAGACATCTCTGCATGAGTTTCTCAGTGTAGTGTACTCATCCAAACATATTCATCAATGACTATCATATAAGGTCAAGAGTTGAGGTGTTCATTGCTGGTTGTACCAAGTTCAGCATCACTTGTGGTTCCTCAGATAATGAAGCAGTCCATAACCAATTGCAGCAAGACAAGCCAAGGTAGAACATACAGGGTTAATGGTAAGGCACTGAGGAGTGCAGTGGAACAGAGGGATCTGGGAATACAGATACAAAATTCCCTAAAAGTAGCATCACAGGTAAATAGGGTTGTAAAGAGAGCTTTTGGTACATTGGCCTTTATTAATCAAAGTATTGAGTATAAGAGCTGGAATGTTATGATGAGGTTGTATAAGGCATTGGTGAGGCCGAATCTGGAATATTGTGTTCAGTTTTGGTCACCAAATTACAGGAAGGACATAAATAAGGTTGAAAGAGTGCAGAGAAGGTTTACAAGGATGTTGCCGGGACTTGAGAAAGTGAGTTACAGAGAAAGGTTGAATAGGTTAGGACTTTATTCCCTGGAGCGTAGAAGAATGAGGGGAGATTTGATTGAGGTATGTAAAATTATGATGGGTATAGATAGAGTGCATGCAAGCAGGCTTTTTCCACTGAGGCAAGGGGAGAAAAAAACCAGAGGACGTGGGTTAAGGGTGAGGGGGACAAAGTTTAAAGGGAACATTAGAGGGGGCTTCTTCACACAGAGAGTGGTGGGAGTATGGAATGAGCTGCCAGACGAGGTGGTAAGTGCGGGTTCTTTTTTAACATTTAAGAATAAATTGGACAGATACATGGATGGGAGGTGTATGGAAGGATATGGTCCGTGTGCAGGTCAGTGGGACTAGGCAGAAAATGGTTCAGCACAGCCAAGAAGGGTCAAAAGGCCTCTTTCTGTGCTGTAGTTTCTATGGTTTCTATGGTAAGACCTGGACAATATCCAGGCTGGGACTTATGGATGGCAAGTAACATTCACACCAGATGCCACACGAGTATTGGGCAATGACGATATGGAACAGGAGAGAATCTGGCCATCAGCCCCTGATATTCCATGGCATCACCATCACTGAAGTCTCCACGATCAATATCTTGGGGTTACCGAAGTCCTGTACACCACATTTACAGCATTACCGGCATCACCTCTATCCTCTATCTCATCATAACGGCCCATTGTTCTTTGTGATAATCAGGCCCTACGCAAAGTGCCCCAGTGGTCTGCATCCCAGGGTGCTTAAGGAAGTAGCCCAAGAAATAGTGGATGCATTAGTGATAATTTTTCAAAACTCGTTAGATTCTGGACTAGTTCCTGAGGACTGGAGGGTGGCTAATGTAACTCCACTTTTTAAAAAAGGAGGGAGAGAGAAACCGGGGCATTATAGACCGGTTAGCCTAACGTCGGTGGTGGGGAAACTGCTGGAGTCAGTTATCAAGGATGTGATAACGGCACATTTGGAAAGCGGTGAAATGATCGGACAAAGTCAGCATGGATTTGTGAAAGGAAAATCATGTCTGACGAATCTCATAGAATTTTTTGAGGATGTAACTAGTAGAGTGGATAGGGGAGAACCAGTGGATGTGGTATATTTGGATTTTCAGAAGGCTTTTGACAAGGTCCCACACAGGAGATTAGTGTGCAAACTTAAAGCACACGGTATTGGGGGTAAGGTATTGGTGTGGGTGGCGAGTTGGTTAGCAGACAGGAAGCAAAGAGTGGGAATAAACGGGACCTTTTCAGAATGGCAGGTGGTGACTAGTGGGGTACCGCAAGGCTCAGTGCTGGGACCCCAGTTGTTTACAATATATATTAATGACTTGGATGAGGGAATTAAATGCAGCATCTCCAAGTTTGCGGATGACACGAAGCTGGGTGGCAGTGTTAGCTGTGAGGAGGATGCTAAGAGGATGCAGGGTGACTTGGATAGGTTGGGTGAGTGGGCAAATTCATGGCAGATGCAATTTAATGTGGATAAATGTGAAGTTATCCACTTTGGTGGCAAAAATAGGAAAACAGATTATTATCTGAATGGTGACCGATTAGGAAAAGGGGAGGTGCAACGAGACCTGGGTGTCATTATACACCAGTCATTGAAAGTGGGCGTGCAGGTACAGCAGGCGGTGAAAAAGGCGAATGGTATGCTGGCATTTATAGCGAGAGGATTCGAGTGCAGGAGCAGGGAGGTACTACTGCAGTTGTACAAGGCCTTGGTGAGACCACACCTGGAGTATTGTGTGCAGTTTTGGTCCCCTAATCTGAGGAAAGACATCCTTGCCATAGAGGGAGTACAAAGAAGGTTCACCAGATTGATTCCTGGGATGGCAGGACTTTCATATGAAGAAAGACTGGATGAACTGGGCTTGTACTCGTTGGAATTCAGAAGATTGAGGGGAGATCTGATTGAAACGTATAAGATCCTAAAGGGATTGGACAGGCTAGATGCAGGAAGATTGTTCCCGATGTTGGGGAAGTCCAGAACGAGGGGTCACAGTTTGAGGATAGAGGGGAAGCCTTTTAGGACCGAGATTAGGAAAAACTTCTTCACACAGAGAGTGGTGAATCTGTGGAATTCTCTGCCACAGGAAACAGTTGAGGCCAGTTCATTGGCTATATTTAAGAGGGAGTTAGATATGGCCCTTGTGGCTACAGGGGTCAGGGGGTATGGAGGGAAGGCTGGGGCGGTGTTCTGAGTTGGATGATCAGCCATGATCATAATAAATGGCGGTGCAGGCTCGAAGGGCCGAATGGCCTACTTCTGCACCTATTTTCTATGTTTCTATGTTTCTATGTTTCTATATCACGTCATCACCAGAAAGCTGAGAAATACCCCAGTGATCTGCCCCCTCACCACACTCCAAGATCTCTATGTGGCTCATGGTGAACGGTGATAGTGACAGCAACAGGGAAGTGTTTCGTTACAGTTCAGATGCATAACACCTTTGAAAAACTAAAACTGCCTGCTTCATAGTTTTTCAGAGGTTTAGTTCAAAGTTCAAAGTTTAAACATCAAAGTGAGTTTATTATCAACGAACAGATAAGTCACCATATACTATCCTGAGATTCGTTTTCTTGTGGGCATTCACAGTAGATACAAAGAAACACACATGGAATCAATGAAAAATTACACACAAAGACGGACAATCAGTGTGCAAAAGAAGAGAAACTGTGCGGATACATGAACTGTGCATGAACTTATAAACTCTCCTACTCACAAGGGTATAGAACACAATCCTGACTAATGATCTTCTGGAACCACAACATAAATGGAAGGATGTAATGCTGTGGTTTCATTAGGCATTGGTCAGACCACACTTGGAGTGCTGCGGCAACACACATAAAAGTTGCTGGTGAACGCAGCAGGCCAGGCAGCATCTCTAGGAAGAGGTGCAGTCGACGTTTCAGGCTGAGACCCTTCGTCAGGACTGATGAAGAGTCTCAGCCTGAAACATTGACTGCACTTCTTCCTAGAGATGCTGCCTGGCCTGCTGCGTTCACCAGCAACTTTTATGTGTGTTGCTTGAATTTCCAGCATCTGCAGAATTCCTGTTGTTTGGAGTATTGTGAACAGTTTTCTCAGAAAGTTTATGCTGGAGTTGGAGAGGGTCCAGGGGACGTTCATGAGAATGATACTGGAAATGAAAGGGCTAACATTTGAGGGGTGTTTGATGACTCTGGGTCTGTACTCATAGGAATTTAGAAGAATGAGAGGAAATCTCATGAAATCTATTGAATATTGAAAGGTCTGGATAGACTGGATGTGGGGACGATGTTCCCTATAGTCAAGGAGCCTAGGACCAGAAGGTACAGCCTTAGAATAGAAGGAGATTCCTTTAGAACAGAGATGAGGAGGAATTTCTTTAGCCAGAGGGTGGTGATTCTGTGGAATTCATTGCCACAGACAGCTGTGGAGACCAAGTTACTGGGTATATTTAAAGCGAAGATTGATAGGCTCTTCATTAGTAAACAGACATCCCACCTCTCCCGGAAGTTCTGGGAGTCTCCCGCATATTGATAGTGGCTCCCTGATGCCCGGAAATTATATACAATATCCCGCAAACTGATTTTTTGAGAGGGGGAGGGAGAGCGAGAGCGAGCATCCTGATTGGTCTCTCTTTGTGCTAAGTAGACCTATCAGTTTTCTCTGTGGGCGGGCTTTACAGTCGACCTCAACAATAATGACGGTGTTGCTCGCTGCACTGTTTGCAACAGTGACTTTTCTATTGCCCATGATGGGTTAAGACTGTAAAAGACATGTTGAGGTGAGTTTAACAGGCGTCATTTGTTCATTAGCGTAGATAACATTATTTAAACTGGCTGGCTAGCTGCTAAGGAGCTACTCTATTGATGTCCTCTGTGATGACATCAAACTCCCTGTAGACATGCTTAAAGTTGTAATAGAATAAACATGATAATATATGTACATATTTTAATTGTCACATTTTCTGCATATATCCAACTTGGTTTACAGATTAGAGAAAATCACTAAACAAAGTATTACATACACCCTTGGAGATCGACCGGGGGGCGGGGGGATATGGGGTTGCAGGGGGCGGGGATGCTACCTCCCTGAAATGAGTTTTTGCAGGGCAGGATGTCTGAGTAAGGGTGTCAAAAGTTACTGGGAGAAGGCAGGAGAATGGTGTTGAGAGGGATAATAAATCAGCCATGACTGAATGGCGGAGCCGAGTGCTATAATTCTGCTCCTGGTATGGTATGTGTATGTTCTTATAATGTGTTCTACTAGTCTGAGGCTCTGCCCTCTGGTGCTAGACTCTCCCATGATTTGAAACATCCTCTCCACATCCACTGCCTCTAGACCTTTCAGTACTTGGTAGGTTTCAATGAGATCCCCCTCAATCTTCTTACATCTGACATTCAGCTGGGCCTTTCAGTCTTCCTGGTGTTTCAGTGCAGCTTCTGTCCACTGCAATGGTACCAGGACACAACTATCACATAGTTGGATTTACAGTCAATTGCTGTTCATTAGACAACAAAATCTGTTCATTACGAACAGATATAAAATTGTCGCTCTCTCTTGCTTAGGAGCCAGTTCTGTCTGTTGGCAGTTTGCCTAGAATTTTTATGAAGATGTATTAAACATGACTTGTAGCACACAGAAATAATCATATTATTATTCATTGTACTCACAAGGTAGTTACAAATGAGAAGAATTGGGAGCACAACATCATACAGCCTGTGAATTTATCGCCAAGGTTTCCAAGTGGATGTGACACCAAACTGAGTAACTGGTATTTGGTGTCACTGTCTAGTATAGTACAACCATTTATGTACCTGTTGCAGAACTGAATTGCAATAGATTGGTGAAGATTTTGTGAATGGTTCTCCTCACTTTTCTCACCATCTTCACCAAGCCATTGCAAGTCAACTTTGCCCATTCCACACACTGGTAAATAAAATAGTTGCATATTTACTGGTCACTTGTCAACTCAACTGCTAGAGAAGTACAGAAAGAAGATGATTACTAATATGGTGACCAGAAAATTTAGACTAGATCAGCCAATTTATATTTGGAAATTCCTTAAGTTTGTTTGGGTAAACAAAGCATATTTGAGGTAAAATTCATCTTCTTTTTGTTAGTTAGAGCAGAATGAAGAAAATCTGGACTGATTGTTTGACAGCTTGCTAATGCAATATTACTAACACAAGAGGTTCTGCAGATGCTGGAAATCCAGAGTGACACACAAAATGCTGGAGGAACTCAGCAGGTCAGGCAGCATCTATGGAAATGCACACATCATGAAGACCCCAGCGAGGCTGGTCCTGGTTCACCTCTGACCCTTGGTCAGATCAGCCCTCGATCCCCTGCAATTTGCCTACCAGGGGCATGTTAGAGTCGATGCTGCTGTCATCTACCTGCTGAACAGAGCCTACTCCCATTTGGATAAGCAGGACAGCACTGTGAGGACTATGTTTTTTGATTTCTCAAGTGCCACCTATAGCATACAGCCCTCATTACTGGGGAAAAGCTCTGTTCAATGCAGGTTGGCACCTCCATTGTATCCTGGTTAATGGACTACCTGACTGGCAGACTACAGTTTGTCCGGCTTCAGAGCTGTGTGTCAGACATGGCTATTAGCAGCACTGGGGCCCCACAGGGGACTGTATTGGCTCCTTTCCTGTTTACCCTGTACACCTCAGACTTTAGATATAACACAGAGTTATGTCATTTGCAGAAGTTCTCTGACTCAGCAATAGTTGGATGCATGATGGGAAGATGAATACAGGGCCCTGGTGGAGGACTTAGTGCAAGCTGAATCATCTGCAGCTCAACATTGGTAAGACAAAGGAGCTGGTGATGCACTGCTCCCTGTTACTGTTGATGTGGTGAGGACATGGATGTGGTGAAGTACATGGAGGTGCACCTGGACAACAGACTTGAGTAGAGCACCAACACAGAGACTGTGTACAAGAATGGACAGAGTTGCCTCTACTTCCTGAGGAGACCGAGGCCCTTTGGAGTTGCAGGCCTCTCCTTCACATGTTCTACCAGTCTGTTGTTGCCAAAACAATCTTCTATGCAGTGGTCTGTTGGAGCAATGGCATCAACACGGGTGATGCCAACAGGCTCAATAAACCGATTACAAAGGCTGGCTCTGTTATAGGAGTCAAAATAGACACGCTGGAGGCTGTGGTAGAACAAAGGACCCATTGGAAAATCCTGGCCATTCTGGACAATGTTTCTCGCCCTCTGCATGCCACGTTGGCTGAACAGAAGAGCACTTTTAGTCATAGGCTAAGACAACTGTACTGCTCCAAAGAGAGCTAGACTCTTACTCTCGGCCATTAGGCTCTATAATGAGTCAACCTATAGTTGCAGAAGTGTTGACGCCCTCCTGTTAGACTGCTTGAGGTAACTTAATTTTTATTCTTTCTAACTTCTCTTCTAATATTTGTATATCTGTGCAGTTGTAATATTACTGTGACACTGTAATTTCCCTTGGGGTGAATAAAGTATTTATCTATTACTTGTATTTTCAATTCCAAAGCACTTCTCTACACAAGCCTGCTGTCCCCAGCAATGAAAGTTACGGCATCATATCAGATCAATCTGTGTAGGAAAGCAGACTTAGACCTGGAAAATTCAAAGTAAAGTTTATTATCAGAGTACATACAACCTGTGGGCATACTTAGCAAATCTATAGAACAGTAACTGTAAACAGGATCACGGAACAACAAACTGTGCAAACGCAAATATAAATAAACAGCAATAAATAACAAGAGTATGAAACAACAAGATAAAGAGTCCTTAAAGTGAAACCATCGGTTGTGGGAACACCAGAAACAGAATGAGTGTAGTTATCTTCTTTTGTTCAAGAGCCTGATGGTTGAGGGGTATTAACTGTTCTTGAACCTGGTGGTGGGAGTGATAGGGTGCCTGTACCTTCTACCTGATGGCAGCAGCAAGTTAAAAAAAGTTTTAAAATATAAAAAATTTAAATCAGAACATGACAAATGCTACCAAAGTACTATAAAACTGTGCGTTAGTTCTGAATAGCTATCGAGTAATTAATTGATCCGATGTAGGATTGCCTATTACTTTGATTGACTGTAAATGAACAAAAACAGTGCAGACACCGAGTGCAGATAATGGACTGCCTTCATTGCCTTCCAAAATAAAAAGCAAAATGATCGAAAAGCACAGCTTTTTAAATCGGTCCGTTGACCCAAATGGATAACATAATACAAGCACACACTACTGACGCCATTTAAAAACTGTTTGCTCCATAGTGTCTAGTGACCACAGAAGTGCACATGACTGACACTAGTCAGAAATTGTTCTTTCATAGCTGTCCCAAGTAAGTGACTGAGCAATGAAGCAATGGCCCAATTAACCGGAAAGTTCTGTGTGTGTGTGTGTGTGTGTGTGTGTGTGTGTGTGTGTGTGTGTGTGTGTGTGTGCGCGTGTGTGTGTGTGTGTACGTTGGCTTAAGCCACCAACCCTGGATGAGGTCAAAGCTGCAATTTCTAAACTGAAATGCCATGAAGCCCCAGGAATTGAAAGGATCCCAGCAGAAGTGTACAAAATGGGGGAGACATCCTCCTGAGCAAACTCCCAAACCTGTTCACACTCTGTTGGGAGAAGGGTTCAGTCCCAAATCACCAACATGACGCTGTAATTGTCTCCCTGTACAAGAACACAGGAGAGAAATCGGATTGCTCAAACGACAGAGGCATTACCCTGCTGTCCACCACCAGGAAGATTCTTACCAGAATTCTCTTGGACAGAATCATCCCTACCATTGCCGAAGGCAACCTTAGGGAGTCGAGGTGGATTCAGAGTGAACAGGGGAACATCTGACATGATCTCCGTCCCGCACCAGATAGAGGAGATGTGTTGTGAACAGGACTTGGGACTGTACATGGTGTTCATTGACCTGACCAAGGCCAATAATGGTCTCTGGAAGATTTTGTCGAGCCTCAGCTGTCCCCCGAGGTTCCTCACCTTCCAGCAGAAGCTCCATGAGGCCAAAGTGACCAGGTTAAACACAACGGTGACCTGTCTGACCCTTTCCCCATCAGTACCAGCGTGAAACAAGCCTGTATTCTGGCACCAACACTCCTTGCCAACTTTTTAAGCATGATGCTACGGGAAGTGAAAGAGACCATATTTGGTTCCACACTGATGGAAATATCTTCAACCTCTGCCACCTTCTTCCCGAACCAAAGCTACTTTATGCAGATGACTGATCTTTGCAAGCAAAGAACAAGCCATTATTATTATTATTATCATCATGTGTGTGTATGTGTATATATAGACATACACACACACAGGAGGTACCTAATAAAATGGCCACTGAGTGTATGTCCTGAAATGTATTATTTTGTGGCAGCACTACAGACCAAGACATAAGAATTGTTATAAGTTACAATAAAATTTAACTAAATAATGCAAAAAGGGAATAATGAGTTAGTGTTCATGTGTTCATGGATATTTGGGAATCTGATGGCGGAGGGAAAGAAGCTGTTCTTAAAATGTTGAGTGTGTCTCTTCTGGCTCCTGCACCTCCTCCCTGATGAGGAATAAGGAGAGCGTGTGGACGCTGCCTGAATTTCATTGTAGTTATAGTGGAAGAAGGTGCCTCCACAGTGTACTGAGATCAAGTTCGACATTTTTACTGGTTTCAGCACAGCTTTTATTACCCAGTGGTGGTGTCACCACCAGTTTACTGGAGACTCTGAAAACTTGCACCCCCCCCAATCCCACTTTATTGTGCACAGGAACAGCAAACTGAACAAAGAAATGGCATTTTTATACAGATAAGTATACTAGCTGAATAGAGACATTGACCAATCGGTAACCTTGTGTATGCTTAAATTCCTTATTTGCATAATCAATCAGCAATCACACTAAGTTAATACAGCCTATAGAATCTATATGTTAATAATAATTATATTAGCATTTCTATTACTTCAGAATTATTGAAGTAGCTTACCAGTAGTAAATGCCACCCTAGATTCTTCATTTACATCCTTATCTTGTCTTGGTAAGCCTAATGACTCTTGTCCCCCGCTCTGCAAAGGAAGGCTAAGCTCTTCAAAGACTCTCTCTTTAAAGGGGTGACTGGGTTGGCAGCAAACTACCTGTAAACTATCCAGTCCTTACAGTAGGCCGGATGAACTCAGCAGGTCGGGCAGCATCAGTCAGAAACGATGAGTCGACGTTTCGGGCTGGAACCCTTTGTCAGGACAGGTCCAGTATTGCTTTGATCCCGGCATCTGCAGTTTATTTTGTGTTAGCTATCCAGTCCTGAAGAAGGATTTCAGCCCGAGACATTGACTGTACTCTTTACCTAGATGCTGCCTGGTCTGCTGAGCTCCTCCAGCATTTTGTGTGTGTTGTTCTGTAAGCTATCCTTGTCTGGGCATTACCTTAACCTTTGCTTTATGGCAGCTTCCACAATGGCTTACTTTAATGCTGCCACAAAATGGCAAATTTTATGTCATAAGACAGTGAAAATAAACTTGATTCTGATTCTGATATTAGACCCTTTCCTGCCCAGCGAGTGAAAATTCCCTTTATTGAATCTATTGCTCGGTACATGCTCCTGGGTGCTGATAGCTGGCTTTCACAGAAAACTGCAGTAATTCTCACTTGTAGTTTTTTTGCCCAATGAGAAGGCATTTGAACAGGGGCCAGGCTGTCCACCTTGTGCACAAGTAGATAAAGGAGTTGCCAGCGATACATGAGGGGAGGGATTTGCCTCCGAAGGCTGGCTGTAACCCACAAAGTGACAGATGAGGGTGGATCTGATGGATTCGCTATTGTCCATCCCGACCCACAAGATCTGCAACAGAGACCCAGAAAGGTTGGATTGAAAGCTAAGGTGCTTCATGGAAGACAATGACACAGTCAAAAGTGCCGGTTAGTAGATTAATTGTCACTGTAAATTGCCCCTTTCGTTTTGGTAAATGGTCGAAACTGTGTGTGTGTGTGTGTGTGTGTGTGTGTGTATGTGTGTGGGGTGGGGGGAGGGTATCGTTGCTGTGTGTGTGGGGAGGCTAAAATAGGACTAGTGTAGGATAAATGTTCATGACAGACTTGGTGGATCAGAGTCTGTTTCTGGCTGAATGTCCATGTGCCACATTGGAAAAAAAAAGACCCATAGAAAAGAGAATACAACAGCCAAAGGTATTGACCATTATCACACAGGACCTCAGCGACCTGCTCTCAAATAAAATTAATGGTCACTTGGAGTGAGCATGTTTCACTAATGGAACGGTGGATATGGGCTCAGTTCAATATGAACATACCCTCTCAGCAAACACTTAATCAGAACTGAACTGTCTGAGTGATCGCAGACCATGAGACCATAAGATACAGGAGCAGAATTAGGCCATTTGGCCCATCGAGTCTTCCCACCATTTCACCATGGCTGATATCTTTCCTCTCAGTCCCAGTCTCCCTGCGTCCCTTCATGCCCTGACTAACCAAGAATATATTAACCTCTGCCTTAAATATACCGAATGAGTGTGGCAACAGATTCCTCAGATTCACCACACTCTGACTAAAGAAATTCTTTCTCATCTCCATTCTAAATGGACGTCCCTCTATTTTGAGGCTGTGCTTCCCCCCCCCCACCCCCGGTCTTGGACTCCCCCACCACAGGAAACATCCTCTCCTCATCCACTCTGTTGAGGCCTTTCACCACTTGATAGGTTTCAAAGAGGTCACTCCTCATTCTTCTGAATTCCAGTGTATAAAACTCAATATTACTGACAGTTCCAAAACAAATACAACGCTACTGAAAAAAGTAGCAATCGGGAATCAGGTTTAATATCACTGGCATATGTCATGAAATTTGTTGTTTTGCGGCAACAGTACATTGCAATTCAACAAACAATATAAAACTGAAAAATACTTGTAAAATGAAATCTGTGGCCAAGTCTACTTTGTCACGCTTGGTGACCTTTTGTATTCCACTTTATCACTCTGGGTTATGGGATTCCTTTGAATGTTAGTTTTCCTATAGAAACAGTATTCTGCTACTTTTAGCTACAGTAAATCACCAGCATTCAATCACAAATGCAAAAGGGAAAAATTGCAGAAGTATACTAAAGTGCAACTTTATTTTGACATCGTGAGCTTTATTTTCAGCGGGATCTGGGGTATTCAGTCCCATAAGATTGAGATTAGTGTTTCCTGCTCTATTCCCATGGTATTTCAGCATTTCGATCCAGACAACAATGTTACCATAGCTTTAAATATAAATGTTTATAAATATTTTTAATTGTGTTCAAGACAGTCCCAATCACCTTTGCCTGGCATTCTTTTTCCCCACTCAAAAGGCAAAAGTTGTCATACATGAAACCTGGAGTTTAATTCAATGAAAAAATGATGCAGTCACACAAAGAAAATACCCATTCTTCTCTGTCGCTAGAGTGCTCAATACATCATTTATATTAGATAGAACACTAGAACACTGAAGGATATAACAATGTAATATTTCTATCACTCTCCATGAAGATAACAAGGAAATAATTAATAAATAAATTATGCATGAATCCAGCACATATATATATATATATATTTCAATGTTGTTAATGTCACCTATCTTCACCACCAGACATTTAGCATCAATCTTCCTGCAAACTTCTTTTAATTCAGTTGCACAGAAGTTACTTAACTCCTTCCAGAAAGTAACGATCTGAATAAATAATATAATTTGTTCATCGTGTCTTTTACGTCATGGTGCCTGATGCAGCGCAGGATGCTTTCCTTGCACTGTTGCATGTGATATGGTACAGGTTCAGACTCGGGTACAGATTTAGATTTATTCATCACATGTACTTCAAAACATAGAGTGAAATGTGTCGTTTGCATTAACAGCCAACACAACCGAAGGATGTACAAGTGCTGCCAGATATTCCAGCACCAACACAACATGTCCACCATGTTCAGCACAACACAGAACATATAAAGCAACACCAACCAACCAAGCCCCGTTCCTTCCTCCCTTCCTCCCAGCTAGAATTCTCTCCAAGATGCGTCTGTAGAAGTTTGCTAGAATCTGTGGTAGCATACCAAATTTCCTCAAACTCCCCATGAAGTATAGCCACTGCGGTGTCTTCTTTGAACTTGTATCAATATGTTGGGCCGAGGATAGACCTTGATCTTGGAGCACTATTTTCCACTTTTGACCACAGGTTGTCATGGTACATTAAAGATGATGGTGAATTTCATACCAATGTTTCTCATTAGAATACTTTGTACTTTCTGGAAAACTGAAACACTTAGGCAATCTTGCAAGCAGGAGACATTCTGAAGTATCAAATAGCAAAATTAAAGCAATTGGCAGATTTAATTATACATCCAGAACTTTGGCCTGAAAAATATAATTCATGTGCAAGATACTTTTTCTAAAAAAAATCCAGAATGGGCATTTTGAAAACATGGTAACCACTAGTTTAGTTCACCAGGCATTTAGCAATACTGAATGATTAGGGGGTTCCTAATTTGAACCATGCGTGTTGACTGACAGTTAAAACCATGTGATTGAAGGTGAAACCTTTGTTGTGAACTATTTATTGACACCTGTACTGAATCAGATTAGATCTACCTCTCAATGCTTACCTGATGAAAGTTGAAGATCAAAATTACTGCTGTTTTTCAGATACAGCTTCTTGTTAGTTTATCTTACTATGATTCTCTACCTCCTGTAGCAGTTCAGAGGATGACATTGCAGAAAGGGAGACATGTAATTGTCAGATGACAAACATTATTTACATAATTAAAGGTATAAAGTCCTTGCCCTTTGGGTTTTAAACTTAAGTTTCTAAGCCTAACGATCTCTCAGCATTTGTACGCCATACGGATTTGCACAGTGGAAACAGAAATCAGTAGTGATGTTTAATAAGCAGCTGAGACAATATCAGGTACCTCACACTCTCGCTAAATGTCAACATTACCCATATGTGGCAGGCTGCTTTTAATAAAATATTGCTAATCCACTCATACTTTAGTTTAATACCAGAAAGTAATTTCTATGTGGATTGAAGTGGTTTTTGCTTTGTGTTTGTAGTGCTTCTAATCTGTTGATTTGCGCTGACCTTTTCAAAAGCCCTTAACATTTCTGTCCGCACTTGACAACTGGCACAGACTCAAACAAAACTGAGGCCTTCTTATTTTCACTCACAAGGGTGGCTCTTCAAAAAAGGCAGATTTCAGATTTGGACTAGACTTGTAATTGTTAATTATTCACATAATCTGTGCAATTTTTCACTTCCTGACAGTGTTTTGGAAACTTAAGCAATACACAGCAGGCCAGGCAGCATCTATGGAAAAGAGCGCAGTCAACGTTTTGGGCTGAGACCCTTAGGGGCTCTGACTTTTGACTATGTCTGTTGAGTGACAGTTAAAACCATGTAAATGGGGCAAAAAGAGATCAAAATAATAGGGCAGTGTTTATGGGTTCTCAACCTGTTCAGAAGCCTTTGACGTGAACTATTTATTGACACCTGTACTGAATCAATTTTGATCTACCTCTCAAGGTTTACCTGGTGAAAGTGGATGATTGAATATGCTGCTGGTTTTCAACTACAGCTTCATGTTAATTTATCTTATTGGGAAACTTGCCAGAATGGATCTTCAGGTTTTCGTCCAGTAAGTTAGTCATTGAGAGAATTCCTTGTGGCCAAGTCTCAGATAGGAACAGGGAAGAAGAGGGGAAGTGGTCTTATGGGACTGGAGCCATGTGAGGGCAGCTCATACTGTCACAGAATCACAGAGGTGCTCGGCACAGAAAATGGCTCCTGGGCTGCCAGCTGGCAGCTAGAATCAGAATTAGGTTTGTTATCACTGACATTTGTTGTTTTGCAGCAGCAAGAGTGCAATAAGTAACAAAAATATTATAAGTTACAACAAGAATGTACAAAAAATAAGTAAATGGGGCAAGAAGAGAGCAAATTAATAAGGCAGTGTTTATGGGTTCACTGTTGGTTCAGAAAACTGATTGGCAGAGCTGTCCCTAAAACATTGACTGCAAACCTTCAAACTCCTGTACCTCCTCCCCGATGCTAGCAATGACAAGAGGGCAGGTCCTGGATGGTGATGGTCCCTCTTGATGCCTTCTTGAGCCATCGCCTTTTGAAAGTGTCCTCAACTGTGCGGAAACTGGTGCCCATGGTGGGGCTGCTGAGACTACAGCCCCTGCAGCGTTTTCGGATCCTTTGCACTGGAACCTTCGTACCAGATGCTGATGTAAACATGGCTCACAGCCACCATTTCAGATGCAGTGCTCCACCATTTTCCACAAAGACTGGGCATCTCAGTCTGTTACAGGCAGAGGAGGTGACGTATGCTTTAGGAGAATGGGCAAGAGAGCGGAGAAATTTCTTTAGCCAGGGGTGGTTGAATTTGTGGAATTTATTACCACAGGCAGCAGTGGAGGCCAGGTCGTTGGGTGTTTTTAAGGCAGAGTTTGACCAGTTCTTAATTGGACATGGCATCAAAGGTTATGGGGAGTGCGGCTGAGCAGGGGGAGAAAGGATCAGCCATGATTGAATGGCAGAGCAGACTTGATGGGGCTAATTCTGCTCCTGTGACTTATGACCTTATGGTCTTGTAGTCTTATGATTAACTCATCGTGGTGGACAAGCGGGGCGGTCCTGTCTCAGTCCTTCTCACCTGAGCTGGAACATTTAGGCGCCAGAGTCCACCATCTCCCTGGTAGCGGTGTACATTCCACCTCAGGCCAACATCAGGCAGGCACTGGAGGAGCTGAGCATCATAATCACGAGGCACGAAACAGTGCTACCTATCTTCGCGGGAGATTTCAACCAGGCCAGTTTGAAGAAGTTTCTGAACAACACATCACCTGTGGAGCCAAAGGAACCAACACATTTGACCACTGCTATACCACCATCAAGAACTCTGACCATTCCTTCCCACAGCCACACTTTGCAGAATCTGATATCTGGCTGCACTTCTACTTCCAGCATATCGGCAGGGACTAGACCCCAGCACCAGTGGTGAGGACCAAGAGAGTATGGTCAAGGGAGGTGGAGGAGCGTTTACAGGACTGCTTTCAGTTGGTGGGCTGGACAATATTCAGGAATTCATCTTCGAGTTTGAATGAATACGCCACAGTTGTGACCGACTTCATCAAGACCTGTGTGGATGAGTGTGGGCCTTTGAGAACATGCCACACATACCCAAACCAAAATCCATGGATGAACAAAGAAATCTGTGAGTCTTCTGATGGCTGGATCTGTGGCATTCAATACCAGTGGACCAGAACCACACATGAAGTCCAGGTACAACTTACAGAAAACTATCCTGAGAGTGAAAAAACAATTCTAATTGAGGTTAGAGACTGAATTGGATGCATGTCAGCTCTGGCAGGGCCTGCAGGCAATTACTTCCTACAAACTGAGACCTAACACCATGAATGGCAGCGATACCTCCCTCCCAGGTGCTCTCAACGCCTTTCATGCACGCTTTGAAAGGGAGAATAAAACTATAGCTGTGTGAATCCGTGCACCATCTGGTGACCCTGTGATCTCTGTCTCGGAGGCTGAGGTCGGAACATCTTTCAAGAGGGTGAACCCTCATGAAGCATCAGGTACTGACTGTATACCTAGAAGGACATTGAAAACCTGTGCCAACCAACTGTCGGGAGTGTTCAAGGACATCTTCAATCTCTCACTGCTGCTGTCAAAGGTCCCCACCTGCTTCAAAAGGGCAATAATCATACCAATGCCCAAGAAGAGCCTCAGTGACTCACCCAGCGGCACTCACATCTACTGTGATGAAGTTCTTTGAGAAGGTGGTCATGGCCAGAATCAACTCCTGCCTAAGCAAGGACCTGGACCCATCGTAATTTGCCTCTAGCCACAGTAGGTCTATAGGTCACGCACTCTCACTGGCTGTCCACTCAGCCGTGGATCTCCTGGACAATATTTACGTCAGGCTGCTGTTTATTGACTACAGCTCAGTGTTCAGCACAATCAATCCCTAGTTCTAATCGAAAAGCTCCAAAGCCTGGGCCTCTGTACCTCCCTCTGCAACCGAAACCTTGAATTCTTCATAGTCTGTGCAGTTCGGCGATGATATCTCCTCCTCGCTGACAATCACCACTGGTGCACCTCAAGGATTCATGCTTAGCCCATTGCTCTACTCTCTTTATACCCCCAATGGTGTAGTGAGGCACAGCTCAAAAGCCATCTATAAATTTGTCAACGATATAACTATCGTTGGCAGAATTTCAGATGGCAATGAAGGGGCGTATAGGAGTGAGATAGATCAGCTGGATGAGTGGTATAGCAACCGCACGTCAGTAAGGCCATGGAATTGATTGTGGACTTCAGGAAGAGTAAATCCAGGGAACACACACCATTCCTCATCAAGGGGTCAGAACTGGAAAGGAAGAGCAGCTTCAAGCTCCTGAGTATCAACATCTTGAGGATCTACAGTCTCCTGTGCCCAATGTGTTGTCGCAATTACAAAGAAGGCACGACAGCGGCTATACTTCGTTAGGAGTTTGAATCAATTGGTGTGTTACCACAGACACTCGCAAATTTCCACAGATACGCCGTGGAGAGCATCCTAACTGGTTGGGTGACTGCCTGGTGTGGAGGGACCACTGCACAGCATTAGGAAAAGCTGCTAAAAGTTGTGAACTCAGCCAACTCGATCAAGGGATCCAGCATCCCCAGCAAAAGGTGATGCCTCAAAATGACAGCCTCCATCATTAAGGACCCTCATCACCCAAGACATACCCTCTCCTCCTTTCTAGCATCAAAGAGGAGGTACTGGAGCCCAAAGACATACACTCAACATTTCAAGTAAGAGCTGCCTCCCCTCTGCTATCAGATTTCCAAATAGACAATGAATCCATGAGTACTTTGTCAGTAGTTTTCTCTCTATTTTTGCACTAATTATTTAATGTTTTAATACAGCATATAGTTCTTATTCTAATTTATAGGTTTTTATTATGTATTGCAATGTACTGCTGCTGCAAAACAATGAATTTCACCACGTATGCTGGTAATATTAAACCTGATTCTGATCCAGCCAGTTAGAATGCTCTCCACTGTACATCTGTAGAAATTTGCCAGAATCTGCCAGAGATTTGACATACCCCCCCCCCCGAATAAAATATTGCTGCTGAAATGTCTTCTTCGTAATTGCATCAATATGTTGGCCCTGGATAGGCCTTCTGAGATGCTGAAGGAACTTGAAGCTGCTCGCTCTTTCCTTTGCACTGCTGACCTGTCGAAGAGAAGCGCCATGTGTTCAGAAAGGCAGTGAACTGCAGCTCATCTGAAGTCTCAAGTGAACTCAATGCCAAAGTACATTGCAGCATCTAGAAATGGAAAGCGTTCAGTGCTTACTTTATTTGGTACCTCCTATACTTCATAAAGTGGTCTCCGAGTGTATGTCCATGGTCTTCTGCTGCTGTAGCCCATCCATTTCAAGGTTCAACGTGTTGTGCATTCAGAGATGCTCTTCTGCACACCTCTGATATACTGTGTGGTTGTCTGAGTTCCTGTCGGCTTGAACCAGTCTGGCCATTCTCCTCCAACCATTCTCATTAACAAGTTATTTTTGACCATAGAACTGCCACTCACTGGATTGTTTTTTTTTGCTTTTCACCTGTAAACTCTACAGTCGGTTATATGTGAAAATCCCAGGAGATCAGCAGCTTCTGAGATACTCAAGCCACCCCATCTGGCACCAACAAATCAATCCACAAAGTCATTAAATCACATTTCTTCCCCATTCCAATGTTCAGTCTGAACAACAAACTGAACCTCTTGACCATGTCTGCATGCTTTTATACATTGAGTTGCTGACGCATGATTGGCTGATTAGATGTTGGCATTAATGAGCAGGTGTACAGGTGTACCTAATAAAGTGGCCGATGATGGTAATTGAGTATTGCCAGTTCTCACACGTAACCTGGAGTCGAGGGAGTTCTTTGTGCCTGAGCCAGCCATTGTCAAGGTGCCAAGCCCAGAGGATGTGGCTGGAACTGAACACTTCTGGTGGATCATCACCTTCTGAGTGAGTTCTTGACTGGGTCACGCAAACTGCTCAGACAGCAGGCCAAGAACGATGTGGCATGCTGTTGTTTGAACATGTGTGAACAAATAATCGAATGAACCAAGGGCAGAATTGCAGCCAAGCCTGTGTTGTGTCACTTTGATGATAAGAAGCAGCTAATGCACTCTTCTTGGGGAAGAGATTTTCAGATGTGATCCTGCAGGAGAGTGAGCCACTACGGGCAGAACTCTGAGACATATTACTGGCCATGATATTAGGACTGAGTGGGCTCAGAATTCACAGACCACTCGAAATCGTTGTAGCTAAACACCTCCACAGAGGACCAAGAGTCATGGTAGCATAGTGGTTAGTGTGAAGTAATCAGGGTCCAATTCCCACCACTACCTGTAAGGAGTTTGTACGTTCTCCCCATGACCGCGTAGGTTTCCTCCTGGTGCTTTGATTTCCTCCCATGTTCTAAATACACACAGGGTTTGTAAGTCATTGGAATGCTGTGCTGATGCCAGAAGCACAGCGACACTTGTGGGCTGCCGCCAGCACGTATCCGGACTGTGCTGGTCATTGACACAAATGGCATACAATATTTCACTTTATGTTTCAATGTTTCGTAGTACATGTGACAAATAAAGCTAATCTTTGTCTTAAGGAAACTGGCTTCTTGTGTAATTTTGTATCATCTATGTATAATTTTTGCTGTTCTTGTTAACATGCATCTAATGCAATGTGACTGCGATACCGCTGCAAGTAAGTTTCTCCTTGCAGCTCTGCATCCACGTACTTGTGCACGTGTCGATGCATTCGATTTTGAGTTGATGAGGATGCAGGCATACAGCATAAAGATTCGCTACTCCGCAGGCAGAGGTATGCATGGAGATGACTGTCACACTTAACTAAACCTGTCTCAAGAGCATACGAAATACAAATGATGCAAAGCTGATTGTGAAATTCTCTGTCTCTGACCCAGAAAGACGAGGAAGCTACCAGACAGATGATGTGATGCAATGCTTAAAGCAAATAAGTCAGATGAGATTGAGAATGGCTCGGCACGCAGAGTGTATCTCCGTGTGGGCGGCCTTCTGCTTAAAGACAAAAGGTAATTGTTTCTAAGCTGCTCAGGAAAGGCATCATAAAATGCCTTCACTTGTCACATCTGGGAGCAAAGGTTTGCCTGTACTCTGAAAGAAGTGAGGGCTGGTTGAGGAGTTCAGACCCCGTTTGTGGACACAGCTCAGCACATCATGGAAACTAGCCTCCTCTCTGTGGACTCTGCCTAAACTCCTTACTGCCTCATGAAAGCAGCCAGCATAGTCAAAGACCCCACCCTCCCCGGACGTTCTCTCTTCTTCACCTCCCCCCCAGATCTCTTGTACAATAAGATGGACTCTTGACCTTACAAGATGTTGCATTTTATTATCTGCCTGCACTCTACTTCCATTGTAGCTTTTACACTTTATTCTGCATAGTTATTGTTTCACCTTTTTCTACCTCGGCACTCTGTGTAATGACTTGACCTTCATAACAGTATGAAAGACGAGCTTTTCCCTGAATCTTGGGGAATGTGGCAAAGGCAGGGCAACAGTAAGGGCACCATGGTAGTGTAGCAGATAGTGCAAAGCTATTACAGCTTAGGGCATTGGAGTTCGGAGGTCAATCCCGATGGAAGGAGTTTTTCCGCCTTCCCCGTGGAATGCGTGGGTTTCCTCCGGATGTTCCGGTTTCCTCCCACTGGCCAAAGATGTGCTGGTTACTAGGTTAATTGGTCATTGTATGTGCTGGTTACTAGGTCATTGTAAATTGCCCCATGAGTAGGTTCAGGTTAAATTGGAGGTGCTGGCGATGCAGCTCGAAGCGCAGGAAGAGCCTATTCCATGCTGTATCTCAAAATACTGACCAATACTAAACTAGGCATGACGACCCACCTCAGAGTACTGAAATGTTACGTTTATCCAGTTATGTTATATGGCTCAGAATGCTGGACAATATCTAGTAAAATGAGGAAATGAATTGTAGCAGCAGAGATGTGCTTTTTGAGGAGGATGCAAAGAATATCATGGACGAAATGAATATCTAATGAGGATGTCATGAACAGAGCAAACACAAAAAGAGAAATAATGTATGAGATCATGAAAAGGCAACGTGACTTCATTGGACATGTGATTGGGAAAGAGGAGTTAGAATGCACGGTAATTATGGGAAAGATTGAAGGGAAGAAAGCAAGAGGAAGACAAAAACAAATGATGATGGAGACAGCAGCCAGAGAACTGGAAATGAATACCAATGAATTGATCCACTTGACCCGAAACAGGAGTGTGTGAGCCATGGCAGTCAAAGCTCAAACCGGGCATGGCACCTGATGATGATTATGATGATCTTGAAATAAAAATAAAATAATAAACTAATATTAATAATACTAATCAACCAATACAAATCACGACCTGAATATCTTTAGACAGGAGCCTACTAAGGGAACTACTGGGATTCATCAAATCCCATTTCTTCACCGGGTGATTTTGGGCCAGATTGGGGAAATACATCTGACGGCAGTTGATAGTTTCTAAATGTCCATGAGTCAGACTTCCTTGAAAACATCTGCTAACTGACAGACTCTTAGAAGCACACAGGACCTGTTGATGGATATGACATTCCCAAGGAGATGAGCATCACAATAAGTCCAAGTTCACAGAAGACAACTTTGTTGAGGTTCTCAAAGGACAACATCACCTCATCTTCCTAATCGGAACGCAGATGGGGGCCATATTACTCATGTTACTGCCGACAACAGTTAAATCGACACTGCCTTACCCCTCCTTGAGCATCTTAGCCTTACACAATACCCAGTCCGAGCGCTGTTGAACTGCCCTTTGCGGTGACATGGGTAGATTCACCGAGGTCTACACTAATAACAGAAAGGAGACTCGATCTGCAGGGCAAGGTGCAGGAATAGGAGCGTAGAAGGCCCTTCAAAGGCAGACACTTTGCTACAACTGAAGTGCCATGGACTTGAACTTCATTGTGAGGATAGTAAAAACACATCAGATAGGACATTACGGCAATGAGGGCCTTCAATGTATTACAGCGGCGAAGTTTTTATTTTGCAGCCACAATACAGAATCAGGTTTATTATCACCGGTATGTGACATGAAATTTGTTAATTTAGCAGCAGCAGTTCCAGCAGAAAGAAAAAATAATATTAATAATCAATAAACAAGTAAATCAATTACATATATTGAATAGATTTTTAAAAACATGCAAAAACAGAAATACTGTATATTAAATAAAATAGTGGAGTGGTGTCCAAAGATTCAATGTCCATTTAGGAATCGGATGGCAGAGGGGAAGAAGCTGTTCCTGAATTGCTGAGTGTGTGCCTTTGGGCTTCTGTAACTCCTACCCAATGGTAACAATGAGAAATGGGCATGCCCTGGGTGCTGAGGTCCTTAATAATGGACGCTGCCTTTCTGAGACACCACTCCCTGAAAATATCCTGGGTACCCTATAGACTAGTACCCAAGATGGAGCTGACTAGATTTACAACCTTCTGCAGCTGCTTTCAGTCCTGTGCAGTAGCCCCCCCCCCCCCCCGCCTACACCAGACAGTGATGCAGCCTGTCAGAATGCTCTCCACGGTACAACTATAGAAGTTTTAGAGTGTATTTGTTGACATGCCAAATCTCTTCAAACTCCTAATAAGGTATAGCCACTGTCTTGCCTTCTTTATAACTGCATCAATATGTTGGGACCAGGTTAGATCTGCAGAGATCTTGACACCCAGAAACTTGAAGCTACTCGCTCTCTCCACTTCGGATCCCTCTATGAGGATTGGTATGTGTTCCTTCATCTTACCTTTCCTGAAGTCCTCAATCAGTTCTTTTATCTTACTGACGTTGAGTGTCAGGTTGTTGCTGTGGCACCATTCCACTAGTTGGCATATCTCACTCCTGAATGCCTTCTTGTCACCACCTGAAATTCTACCACAATGGTTGTATCGTCAGCAAATTTATAGATGGTATTTGTGCTATGCCTGGCCGCACAGTCATGTGTATATAGAGAGTAGAGCAGTGGGCTAAGCACACATCCCTGAGGTGCACCAGTGTTGATCATCAGCGAGGAGGAGATGTTATCACCAATCCACACAGATTGTGTTCTTCTGGTGAGGAAGTTGAGGATCCAATTGCAGAGGGAGGTACAGAGGCCCAGGTTCTGCAACTTCTCAAACAGGATTGTGAAGTTACAATGGAATACATAAAAATTACTATAAATTACAATATGAATATTCACTCAGTTGCCACTTTATTAGGTACATCTGTACACATGCTCATTACTGCAAAGGTCGAATCAGCCAATTATGTGACTGCAACTCAATACATAAAAGAATGCAGACATGGTCAAGAGGTTCAATTGTTGTCCAAACCAAACATCAGAATGAGGAAGAAATGTGATTCAAGTGACTTTGACCATGGAATGATTGCTGGTGCTGGATGGGGTGGTCTGAGTATCTCAGAAACTGCTGATCTCCTGGGATTTTCATGCACAACAATTTCTGGAGTTTATAGAGAATGGTGTGTGAAACAAAAAAACATTCAGTGAGAGGCAGTTCTGTGGGGGAACCCAACTTTTAACGAGAGAGATCAGAGGAGAATGGCCAGACTGTTTCCAGCTGACAGGAAGGTGACAGTAATTCAACTAACCACACATTACAGCAGTGGTGTGAAAAGAGTTCTACTGAACGCACATGTCAAACCTTGAAGTGCATGGGCTTCAACAGCAGAAGACCATGAAAATACACTCTGTGGCTACTTTAGTAGATGCAGGAGGTTACTTCCTCCAATAAAGTGGCCACTAAGCATATAAAAATAAACAATTAGTATAAAAAAAGAACAAAATAGTAAGGTTCTGTTCATGGGTTCATAAAACCTAAAACCTCTTCCTAAATGGTGTTCCTAAATGGAAGAGACAGATGTTGTCTCAGGGAGATCACTCTGGAGGCTACTTGATGTATGCAGCTGTGGAGATATGAGGGGATGCGACACTGACGTTGTAGACGTGGAACTCTACCTCTTCACAACGCCCAGAGAATGGACAATTGGCGAGGAACTCTGCACAACACAGGCATCTAGGGGACTTTACACCAGAGTAACACAGAGACCAGGGAATTGCTCTCGATGTTTGGTCTCCCATTTTGTTTTGCGGCGTTAAAAAGGGCTGTGACATACTTGCTATTCACAATATTGATTTGCACTGCTTTGAGGATTGCTTCATGAGTCTAACTGCTCCCCCACTGTATGCAGCAATAATATTTAGTGCAGAAGTTTCTGGAAATCTGCCTAATTCCTTGAAATTAGCACACAGTTGATATGCTGCCCTGTTTCTCAGGAAGTTCTTTCATTAATAAAGTGAAGTTCTTTCATTAATAAAACTAAAACTAAATTTTAGTACATGGGTGTTCATTCCTGTAATGTGGCCTTTGCCCATACATGAATTTTTGGACACATAAGAAGGCTGAGTGTTAACGAGAGGCAATCCCTAGCCCTTTGATTCTAATGCAGTTTCAGAAGTGTTTCTGAGCTTGCTTTAATTTTCTGTCAAAAAGGCCATGATTCAAATGGGAATTTAAAATGCCATTGCGCTTGGAAAAGTACAAGCCAATGGACTTGTCTGATTCTACAGTATGTCATCAGAATTTTGAATGTTATACAAATGCAGGAATAATGTTTCTTTTCTAATGCAACACACGCAAAATGCTGGAGGAACTCAGCAGGTCAGGCAACATCTATGGAAATGAATAAACAGTCGATGTTTTGGGCCAAGACCTTTCTTCGGGACTGGAAACGAAGGGGGAAGACGACAGAATGGAAGGGCGGGGTGGGGGAGGGGAAAGAGGACAGCTAGAAGGTGATAGGTGAAGCCAGGTGGGTGCGAAAAATAAAGAGCTGCAGAGGAAGGTATCTGAAAGGAGAGGAGAGTGGACCATAGGAGAACGGGAAGGAGGGGACCTGGAGAAGGTGATAAAAGGTAAGAGGCTGGAGTGGGGAATAGTACAAGAGGGAAGGGAATTTTTTTGTTAACCGGAAGGAGGAATCAATATTCATGTCATCAGGTTGGAGGCTACCCAGATGGAATATAAGGTGTTGCCCCTCCACCCTGAGGGTAGCCTCATCTTGGCAGAAGAGGAGGACATGGATGGACATGTCGGATTGGGAATGGGAATGGGAATTAAAATGTCACAAGAGGAGGCCATGGTTTCCTTTCTGTTGCTATGTATGTTTTTTCATATTCAGACAAACTGATACTGTACTCCCAGGGGAAAAGAACAAAGAAACTTCTATATTTTTACGCGTTTTTTAACATTCTCATTTATGCTTAGCTGAAAACCTGGAATTACTGCTGACATTTAACAACGAGAGCAGAAGTATAAAGGATAAGAACATGCGGATAGTGGTGAGGATGTGTGGTATAACTTCGCACCTGCTCCTGATTCAACGCAACATATTGCTGTCAGTGGGAGTCAAATTTGGTGACTGAAGTGCGATGGGTGGACACGAGTGCTGCTGATCTTACTAATACTGGCATCAGGACTTATTGGCAGAGCGAGCCCTGCTTCCAACCTCATGTAAAAACAATGTGATATGTTGGCCCCTATACATCTTTCCCTCATGACCGGTACAGAGAGCCGGAATGCCCTGGAACAGACTCTGACATTTATCCGCTGGATTAATGGCAAAGCTTGGTCAGACTGCCAGAGGCTGCACAGTCTCTGTTGTCCTGTCTCCATGAGACCCTGGCATTGTATATTCTTTCAGTTGCAATAATTTAATCTACAATGACCTGCTTTGTCTTTCCCCCTCCCCACCCCCACCGTTTCTGAACTTTGTTACGACATCAGTTGTTCTTACTCTCATTTCCTGGCTCCTTGCATGAGAAAAACCCTCAGAGCTTTACTTTTGGACTAAAAACAGTAATATAGCGTGAAAACTGGTAGGAGTTTGCTTTCAATAATCACTCACAATCAAAAGATTAGTCCTGTTAAGCATAAAAGTATTAGTTTAAAATATATTGTTTGTCCTAACTGCAGTTGAGTCAGGGCAAGATTGAGAGACTTCAGCCACTGGTATTTTTAGCACAGCTATAGTATAGTCAGAGTTGGTAGGTTAGCGTTAGAAGCATGGAGAGCTGCCTCCAACACAATACTTGCTGATTTTATTTGCCTCAAATAATGTAATTCACCGTATGTTTTAATGTTTCACTGCACATGTGACAAGTAAAGCCACTCTGCTTATGGGCATGCTATGTTGGTGCAGGAAGCATGGCAACACTTGCGGGCTGACCCCAGCACAGCCTTAGAGTTCACAGTACGCTTTGATGTTTCGATGTACACATCACAAATAAAGCCGATCTTTAATCTTTTCCGGATCTATCTTTCCAAGCTGCCTCTGAATAATTACATAGGGGGAGGGACTGACCAATCAGCTCATCAAGCCCATTCCAGCATTCACTTTCATCTATTCTCATTAATTTCAGAATCCTTAAAAGTAAACTAATTTCAGATTAGTAATGCCCAAGTAACAATCTCAAGTGCATTTGGAGGAAAGAATTACTGGTTTTCTTTGTGTGTTCATTTGCATTCCGAGCATCACCTAGAAATGGCCATAAAACTTTAGATTATTTTCCCTTGTAAAGGACTCTCCCTTCAAGGAAATAACTTGTTTCCATCTACTCTATCAATTTGTAGAATCATTTTACAATCGACGAAAGAAATGGAAATCAATTATCTTTGGCCTTTGAATATTCCCTTCGTAGCTAAGCAGCAAATAAATTATTCAGCACTATTGATTAAATCAGAGCAGTTACAGTTCAGTGTTACACAGCACTCGCGATTCGGGGCGTATTTGTCATGACAGTGATGTCAATGAAATAGGGTCGGAGATGAATACTGTCATCTTCAAATAAATCTTCAAAATGGCAGTAAAAATTCAGATTAGACACAGCTACGTACAATTATTTGCAAGAAAGCTTGAAGTTAATATGGCATTAAACCACAAATGAAATAGTACAAACTGATTCTTGTTCATACTTAATTGTACAGTGCATTTATAAATAAATCAGGGTTGTACTGAATGCAAAGTCAGGAAATTGTAATAATCTGGAATGTATTTACATTATCTTTTCAAAGCTCGAGCTATTGCAAATGATTTTCCAGCCTTTTTTTAAATTTAGTAACTGTTATAAGGAAAAGCAATAGGCAAATTAAGTCACATTGAGATTACTGTCATATAACTTGCCCACCAATATTGGTATATGAGGTATCTTACAATGTAGTCGGTTAAGATATACAGTACTATGCAAAAATCTTGAGCACACATATATAGCTAGTGTGCCTAAGACCTTGACACAGTACTGTATTTGTTAATGTGGAGTGCCGTGGGAGGGATATGGGACAGGTGGCAGAGGAGTGCCGGGGCAGGGACTGGCACAGGTGCAGACACACCCAGCCTGAACACCAGGCAAGGTCATTTGATTCCAAACAATTGGCTTATTGATCATTATAGAATGTCTCTCTGGTGCTTTCAGCTCCCTCTCCTTTCCTTTCCCCCTTTCCCAACCATGATTCCCCTCTCCCTGCCCCCTTCCCCCTTCCCACTCTCATTCCATAGTAGAGACCCGTATCAGTCATCACTCACATATGTCATGAAATTTGTTTTTTCTTGCAGCAGTAGTACAGTACAATGCATACAATTACCACAGTACTGTGCAAAAGTCTTAGGCACCCCAGCTATATATACATGCCTAAGGCTTTTGCACAATACCGTCATTGTTTGTCGGCTCGCTGGGGAGAACGTTCTGCTCCTCTTCCAATATTGTTTACATTCAGCTGACAGAATAGGCAAGGGTTCTTTAATTGTCCTGCTGCTCATTATCAGTCTAATGTCATAAAAGTGAACTTCATCTTAATGACAAATCGAACTGCTTTATAAAGCCAAAGCTGCACCTAATTTTCCGACCTCAAACTGAGAGAGCAAGATCCCAATGGCTTCAAATTCATATGAAGTAAATCATTAGGCAGGTCCCAGAAGATCTGAAGTCGTCATTGCTGCTCAATTTTCAGGGCACTAGACCTGCAATACTTTCTTAAGGCTTAAACTTTACCTTCACCATTTACTGTCCAATATTCTCCAGCAAGAGCACCATGCAGGTGCTTCTATCGGGTTTGGATATCTCAGATTGCTTCAGTTTTATGTTATAATCCAAGGTAATCTAACAGGAGTGTCTCTTCCCCAGAAGTGGAATATCTCCCCTGTGCCCCGGTCACACAAAAATATAATCTCAGTACTCAGGCGTGACCTGATTACAGCACTGTACTATTTTATCGTGGCTTTGAGTTGTGCTGTGCAGTTTGCTATTTTACTTTCATTGCCGATTGCTGCTTCACAGAAACTCAACATATTGGCCATCAAGTCACTGATATCCAAGGCTTTTATCGATTGTGACGTTGTGCCCCACATTGTCCTTTTATATGTATGTTCCAATTATCTGCAAAGAATTTATCTGACAGAAGTTCCATTCAAATCTATTTTCTACAAAATTTGATTTTCTTTCAAGATTTTCAATTTTCTCTTCAGATTCCACTTCTGAGCTCCCTTTTACAGCACAGTATTGTTATTGAGAAGAGTCCTTTGCACAAAATAGCCCGGTGGAAAATGAAAGATTCATTTGTTCCAACAGTTGGGATAGAAAGAAATTTTACAGCCATGTGCCTCAAGCCAACCAAATAACATATCCATCAATAATTCTGTTCTATATCTGGTGCAATCAATAGGTTTAGAATCAGGATCCATTACAGTGAACATAGTAACCAAACACAGGATTACATTCTTGTGTTTGCATCTTGTGCTGTAAATAAGCCACTATGCTCTGAGCAACTTTGTTTTTTTTAATATTGAACGTACTCTAATTGTATAGGATCAACATGCCACATAGAACAGAGGCAGCTGCAAGAAGCTGTAACATTCCACACAGTTAAATATAGAAAGCCGATTTGGAGACGTAGTTTACAGCCAAGTAAGATGTATTTATGGCCATATCTGTGGGACAGGCAAAGTTTTGTAACAATATCTGGCAGAGATGATCACTAATTCTTTGTGCTGTAAGGCTCTGTATTTTTTGTAATTACAGCCTTACTGTAATTGCATCGCTTTAAGTGACTTCATTGCTGGTGACATGTGCCGTGTGGTGCATAGAACTCAGACCATAAGACCATAAGGCACGGGAGCAGAATTAAGCCATTCAGCCTCTTGAGTCTGCCCCGCCATTCCATCATGACTGATTTATTACCCTCTCAACCCCTTTCTCCTGCCTTCTCCCCCTAATGCTTAACACCTTGACTAATCAAGAAACTATCAACCTCCACCTTAAATAAAGTGTAAAAGCAGCGAGAGGAGAGAGAACAGTGCGCCGCACGTGCGCAGCCCTCTGGTGAAAAATGATATCGTATCCATTAAATAGGGGCCATGGACAATTCTGATTTGATGGAGACGGACATGAAAGCACAGAGGAACATCCGGAAGAATTTCTGAAACGCTTGTTCGCTGCTGTCGTTACTGCGCGGTTGGGAATCTTTCAGAGGGAAGGCCTCAAAATCTCTGGCTTTGCCTGCTGTTGGCGACCGAGATGGAGGTCGAATCGTTCGGATAGAGATGGCGCTCAGTACTCGGTGTCGGAGAGCTGATCAGAGCTCGAAGTTTTCGGATGACTTTGAGTCGGACCGCGGTTGGGTATGGCAGGGAGAGTTTTTCTTCCTTCTCCCATCTGCGTGAGATGTGGGACATTTGAGAGACTTTGAACTTTTTACTATGCTCATGGACTTCTTCATCAAGTTATGGTATTGTTGCACTGTTGTAACTATATGTTATAATTATGTGGTTTTGTTAGTTTTTTTCAGGCTTGGTCTGTCCTGTGTTTTGTGATATCACACCGGAGGAAATATTGTATCATTTCTTAATGCATGCATTACTAAATGACAATAAAAGAGGACTGCGTGTCCTCATAATCTAAATAATCTAAATAATATACCCACTAACTTGGTCTCCACAATCATCTGTGCAAATGACCTCCACAGATTTACCACTCTCTGGCTAAAGAAATTCCTGCTCATCTCTTCTTTAAAGGGACATCCTTCTATTCTGAGGCTGTGCCCTTTGGCCCTTGACTCCCTCACTCTAGGAAACATCCTCTCCACATTCTACTCTATCTAGGCCTTTCAATATTCAATGGGTTTCAATTAATTTCCCCTTCATTCTTCTAAACTACAGTGAGTCCAGGCCCAGCGGCAGCAAGTGCTCATCATATGTTAACCCTTAAATCCCGGGATCATCTCATGAACCTTCTCCAATGACAGCACATCCTTTCTTAGATAAGGGGCACAAAACTGCTCACAACACTCCAAGTTTGCTCTGACCAATACCTTATATACTGTAGCTTCAGAGCCAGTGAGAATGAAGACTGGCCTCAAACAAGATTGTGATGTCTCACTGCTACATCCCACTTCTGGAAAAAAAATTCCTCTGGGAGTGGGGATGATCTTCGGAACTAAAGGGGGAACTCTCCATCCTACAATTACTACAATCCCTGACTGAAGTCACTGGACTTCAATCTTCAAGCTGCGGAGAGCAGTTGGCCGAGTTCCGAGTCATCACCCAGACATTCAGTGAAGTGCGTGAGGAGGTGGGCCTTACTCTTGACGTGTGTAAGAACAGGTCCTTTACCAACCTGCCCCTGCAGTATAACAAAAGGGGTTGAAAGCTCAACCCTGGGAAAATGGACCACACAACCTACCTTGGGAGCCACCTCACAGCAAAGGCAGACATTGATGAGGAATCTTGCTTTTGTTTTCAATTAAGCAACACAATTCCTGCTCAGTGCTGAAAAAAGGCACAACCTCAACCACACAGACTCAAACTTCAAAGTCTACCAGGTGATAAAGGTTTCTAAGACCTAAGCTGATACCTCAAGGCAATGGAAAAATATCACCACATCGTCCCTGCAAAAATCCTCTAGAATCAGAATCAGAATTAGGTTTAATATCACCGACAGATGTTATGAAATTTGTTCTTTTGTGACCGCAGTACAGTACAATAGATAAAGACAAACTATAGATAATTAAATTAACAAAGTAGTGCAAATGGTGAGAAATCAATGGGAAGGATAAGTAAATCAACATTATTCCTTACCAAGCCTTCATCCCCACCCCTGAGGCCATAATTACACATGGCCTGATCCACTGGGGAGGTTAATTTGTTCACTTGCCCAGGATCAGACTCCCAGAACAGATATTGTATCCCGAGCTCTGCCATGAGAGGAGCTTTGCACACAAAATGCTGGAGGAACGCAGCAGGTCAGGCAGCATCTATAGAAATGAATAAGCAGTCAAAGTTTCAGGCCAAGGCCTTTCTTCAGGACTGGAAAGGAAGTCGGAAGATGCCAGAATAAAAAGGTGTAGGGAGGGGAAGCAGGACAGTTAGAAGGAGATAGGTGAAGCCAGGAAAAGGTAAAGGGCTGGAGAAGAAGGAATCTTGATTGGAGAGGAGAGTAGATCATGGGAGAAAGGAAAGAAGGAGGGAGATGATAGGCAGATGAAGAGAAAAGTTAAGAGGCTAGAATGGGGAACAAAAAGAGGGAAGGGAATAAATTACCAGAAGACAAATTAATGTTCATGCTAGCAAGTTGGAGGCTACCTAGGTGAAATATAAGGTGTTGTCCCTCCACCCTGAGCGTAACCACATCATGGCAAAAGAGGAGACCATGGACTGACATGTCAGAACGGGAACGGGGACAGGAATTAAAAAGGTTGACCTCAGGGAAACTCTGCTTTTGGCGGATGGAGTGGAGGCTCTCGACAAAGCAGTCCCATGATTTATGTCTGGTCTCTCCAAAGTAGAAATGGCCGCATTGGGAGCACCGGATACAATAGACGACCTCAGGAAGTTTGCTTTAAGATGTCATTTGAACATTCCCTGATTATGGTATAGTGCAGCTTTCTGATACACTTGAGTCAATTCTTATTCCTTCTTTTTTGAAGTAACCGCATTTGTTCAAATGGAAGCACTGATGGGTAATGATTAAACACTTGTCATTTATTCATAAGATTTCATTCTTGTTTTGTCAAATAAGCATTGGGAACCACAGCTACAATGAAAACTTGTGTTACAGAGAATCGGGATGAATGCTATTTTTGCCTGTCCTTCAGTCTTGTTGAAGACAAAGATATGGTGAGATGAATGACTCATTAAACATCTTTGGTTCACACAAAGGTGAACCTAAGAACAAGCATTATGAGGAGACCCACAAACAATCATCCAATTCATTAACTTTCCTTTTGACAATAACCAACAATGAAAAACATTCCATTCAAGCCCACATCCATGGGTTATCTTACTTGATATAAACAGGACAGCTTCCAACTGTTCTAACCTCTTTGCCTCAGTAAAATATTTTTCAGATTTCCTAGCTTCCTGTTTCAAAAAAATATCAGCACACATTTCCCACAACTTTCTGTATAATCTCCCTCTGTCATTGGCAAAGAGGAGTCAATGAAGTTTTTGAACTAAGATCTACCCTATCATTAGGCAGACTTTGAGCCATTTTGAGTCCAGCCACATTCTAATATTGCCACTGAATTACAAGGCACTTACAATTAACCCAAATTCTCAGTTGTGTGCAAAGTACATTCAGAAATAGAAAATAAATCTGGAATATTACTTTGAAATACAGAAACTGTTAGGGAAAATTACACAGATTGATATATAAAACAAGAGGACATTCTCCTACATTAAAGCTGCCAAACAAATGCATTAGTTATTGAGTTAGTACAAGGTATATTTAGGAATGACCATTTTTTTCTGACTGAAAGAACCAATATGTATCAGTAGTGACAAAAACTTCGGATTGTAATAAGAGAAATGTGAAAATGTAGAAGTTTTTGGATGTTTCTCAGTTTAAAAATTGAGCTGCTTCATGGCACAAGGCAGAAAGTCTGCAATTACAGATACCCTCTTCCTGCTTTCTGCTTCCCCCTTGTCCATTCGTCCCTCCCCACTGATCTCCCTCCTGGTACTTATCCATGCAAGCAGAACAAGTGCTACACCTGCCCCTACACCTCCTCCCTCGCTACCATTCAGAGCCCCAAACCGTCTTTCCAGGTGAGGTGACACTTCACCTGTGAGCCTGTTGGGGTCATCTACTGTGTTCGGTGTTCCCGGTGTGGCCTCCTGTATATCGGTGACACCTAATGCAGATTGGAAGACCACTTCGCTGAGCACCTATACTCCATCTGCCAGATAAAGTCGGATCTCCCAGTGGTCTTCCAGTTCAATTCTACTTCCCATTCCCATTCCAGCATGTCAGTCCGTGGCCTCCTCTACTGCCGTGATGAGGCCACACTCAGGTTGGAAGAAGCAACACCTTATATTCCAACTGGGTAGCCACCAACTTGATAGCATGAACATCGACTTCTCGAACTTCAGGTAACTGCCCACGCCCCCCCCCCCACATCACCATTCCCCCATTCCCATTTCCCTCTCTCACCTTACCTCCTTACCTGCCCATCACCTCCCTCTGGTGCTCCTCCCGCTCTCCCTTTCTGCCAAGGCCTTCTACACTCTTCTATCAGATTCCTCCTTCTCCAGCCCTTTACCTCTTTCACCAATCAACTTTCAAGCTCTTTACTTCACCCTTCCCCCAGTTTCACCTATCACCTTTCTTCCTCCCCTCCCTCCACCTTCTTACTCTGACTTCTCATCTTTTTCCCCCCAGTCCCGATGAAGGGTCTCGGTCCAAAATGGCGACTGTTTACTCTTTTCCAGGGTTGCGGCCTGGCCTGCTGATTTCCTCCAGCATTTTGTGTGTGTTACATTTGGATTTCCAGCATCTGCAGATTTTCTTGTCTTTAAATTACAGATACCTGCCTGAATTACACTCTGCTCAATTCAGACGCGATACCGCAAGGGGAAAAAAATCCTGCTGTCATTTAAGAAAACCACAGCAGGAGAGGAAATCAGGAAATAATCCACAGATAATTAGAAGGAGCTTCTGTTCCACTTAACTTTCTGATACCATTTCCAGAGCCATGGAAGAGCTAAATTCCTAAGCAATCAGACAGCGTGGGAGCTTAGTGGGTGGTGCTTTACAGTACCAGCGACCCAGGTTCAATTCCCACAGCTGCCTGTCAGAAGATTGTACATTTCCCCGTGACTACATTGGTTTTCTCTGGCCGTTCCAGTTTCCTCCTACATTCCAAAGACGTACGGGTTATCCAGGTTAATTGGCCACATGGGTGTAATTGGGTGGTGAGGACTTGTTGAGCTGGAAGAGCCTGTTGTGACTGAATAAAATGTAAATGTAAATCAGGAGGTGCAGACATGGCATCACATGCATTCCCTTTCTCATTTCTGCCTTAGTTACATTCAATTGTGTTGTCAGTGTGCACCCGGCATCCGGATTTGACCGGCCCAAATGATGAAGAAAAACATAAAAGAATCAACATTTGAACTGGTAGCATTTCTAGAAAGCTTGAGGTGAATTTTCACTGCCCCTGCTTGTGGAATGAACTAGTAAAACTGGAATTTCCTTCACAGAGTATGGTAAATCCTTGCTTAAAATGAGCTCTTGAATTCAACAGGAATATACTTTTGTTGGCTTTTCATACACCAATAATTTACTTACTAGAATAACAAGTAAAAATAAAGACTGAATTTACTTCCCGTTATACTGACTCAATTGGTTATCTCAGAACTTTTGTCACTGGTAATCCACTTTTCAGGAGTGACGTGTGGTGTCTCCCTGTGATGGCGTGGATCTCCTCTAGGTGCTCCAGTTTGCTCCACATTCTAAAGATGTGCAGTTCAGTCGGGGTTCATAAGTTGTGGGCAAGCTATATTCTGGGAGAAGAAGTTGCAGTGATAGAGGAGTGTTCACCTCGACAACAGGCTTGACTGGAAAACCAACACCAAGGCTGCTTACGAGAAGGGAATGAACAGACTCTATTTTCTAAGGAAGCTGAGATCCTTCAATGTGTGCAGAAGGATGCTGGAGATCCTCTACCAGTCTGTTGTAGTGACTGCAGTCTTCTTTGTGGCTTTATGTCGGGGAAGCAGCTTCGGAACTAGTGATGCAAAAAGACTACCTAAACTCATCAAAAAGCCTGGATCTATCCTTGGCTACAACCCAGACTCTCTTGAGATGAGATGAGGATACTAAACAAGCTGTTATCCATTATGGACAATCTGGCACATCCTCTCCATAACTGACTGAAGCAACCTTTCAAACAGGCTCATTCAGCTCTGCTGTCACCAAGATCATCACAGAAAATGCAATATGCATATACAACAGTTCATCTCTGTACAACAGGAGAACACACATAGTACAACAGTCTCTGTTTTATTATTTTGTACATTATTATTCTGTACTTTTTCCATCAGTTGGGTCTGCACACTGCTAAGTGTGTTTTTAAATATTTCTGCTGTAACAAAAGAATTTCCCACTCGAAATCAATAAAGTTTTTATTATTATCATTATTATTATTTTTATTATGTTGGCACTGGAATCTTAGTGACTTGGATTGTGTTAGTCGTTGACACAAGTGGCACATTTCAATGTATGTTTCAATATCTTAGAGTACATGTGACAAAATAAAGCTAATGTTTATCTTTGTCTTTATAAGATTTCATCACAATGCTCGAGGGAGCGAATTCTCCAACTAATATTGCAATGAAATGCCACCTGCATTTCTAATATAGAGTAGATGATGTGGTCATTATCATTGTTTGTTGTAAGTTTCTGTATGCAGTTAGCTTTGGTTAGTTAACACTTTGCTTGCTCTGTGGTGAAGAAATGGCATTTTAAATAAATATATGGTTCATGCGATCTTTTGTCCACTGCACTAATATTCCTCACAAGCAGGCCTCATCCTGGAGGTTCTGCAAGAAGAGAACTGGTGGAGTCAATCATCAGAACAGCGCTCTCAGGCAAATCTAGAACAAGCCGATTGTCGTGTGCTAGACTTGCTTTTGATTTTGATAATAGCCGTCATGTCTTTTGTGTTGTTATCCATTGAGGCAAGTAGCAAAGAAAGATCTACCAACAAAGCATTCTTTATGGAAGGCAATCAGCACTCAGCAGTATCATATCAAAAACCCATACCACATGGTACACACAGATCTGTAGGATACTCACACATTCATTTGCACCACACTGGTTCCATATAAAAACAAGCCCATGCAAACCAGCAGCCATCCGCATATATGATGTTATTCCAGCAATTAAGTGCTTACATACTTGTGATTTATACAATCAAATTATTTACAAATGCACATAAATATACATACAGTCATAAATTTACTCAGTGTTTCATCCTCCTGACTGCAACATTTACCTCATATCTATATTTAACATCTCCAGAGTATTCGTTGCTAGTTCTGATAATACCAAAGAAACACTTTTCCAAGATTCATTCATGGAAAACCATACATCCTGTACAATCAAAGTTGCTGGTGAACACAGCAGGCCAGGCAGCATCTCTAGGAAGAGGTACAGTCGACATTTCGGGCCGAGACCCTTCGTCAGGACTAACTGAAGGAAGTCTTGTTGCCTGGCCTGCTGCGTTCACCAGCAACTTTGATGTGTGTTGCTTGAATTTCCAGCATCTGCAGATTTCCTCATGTTTGCGTTATCCTGTACAGTAATTGTTACCTTGTCCGCAGAAAATCATCAGATTGTCTAACATACTTTCCAACAAACACCTGTAACACTATGCATTATGCAATCATTGCAATAGTTATGTACTGTTTTCAGTATCTTCCTAATTATTACAGTAGAATAATAATAATCTTAATTTAATTCCTTCAAATGCCTTCCAACCTCTGTGCTCTCCCTGACTCACACACTTACTTTCACTTGGGCTTCTCGTGGACCCTGCATCATTTTTGTTTCTCTACCATCCTTCTTGAGTTAGTAGGCCAGTGCCTCTGAATCTTGTAGAAAGAGTATTGAACTGTAATATTAACTGTTTCTCTCTCCACTGATCTTTACTGCTCTCCCGATTAAGTCCAGCATTGTTTTTATTTCAGATACCCTGCATCTGCAGATTTTGGCTTTTCATCATCTATGACTTTTCCTCACTGGTGTATTTCCATTGTAGGTCCTTTGGTCAGAACTGTATTCAGCCTCTCCTCACACACGTTAGCCCATGCTTCATTGATCTGACATCAGTTATCCTGGGGTTAGGGTTAGGGGACATGGCATCTTCGTTTTCTGTGAATCTCCTCCACGTCATAACACTATTCTTCCACGAAGCACCTGGTTGCTTCTGAGCTTCATTCAGAATGGAGAAGCCTACAAAAGGGTGCTGGATACAGCCCAGTCCATCACAGGCAAAGCGCTCCCTACCACTGAGCACATCTACAAAAGTGATGCCACAAGAATGCAGCAGCCTTCATCAAAACCCCCACATCCTGTTGTACTTCTTTGTTCTACCATGGATGCCTGCCAGAAAGCAAATATCAGGGTAGTATATAGTAACTTATATGTACTTTGACAATGAACTTACTTTGAACTTAGAACTTTGAGCAACACTGCAAACAATATAATTTTTATCAATGACATGCATCCTCAAAACTTGTGCAACTTGTGCAGTGGATGAAAATGGCTTTACCACTTACTCTTTTCCAACCTTCTCGTCTTCCACTTTAGTCAAACCAAGTTCAAGTTTATTGTCATCTGAATGTACATATATATGCAACCAAGTGAAACAATGTTCCGTTGGACCATAGTGCACCCACAAAGCATAAGTCACACACAGCACATAAAACACTATTTACCACAAATAAGTTAATATAATATAATTCCAAATGCTTGTAGTGAACAGTAAACAGTAAATAGCTCGCTGTCCTAGTGACAAGAATTCAGCGGTGGCAGGGTATTCATTAGTCCCACAGGCAGAGGGTAGAAGCTGTTACCCAGTCTAGCAGTCCTAGTCCTGATGCATCCAACACTTCAGAGAAACTCCTGTTGTCCAAATAAACCAGAGACTCCTCCTTCAAGCTCCTTGATGCTAAGAACAATGTGTATTCCCATTTCTCTGGGAAACAAAGACTCATAGCATCCATCCCTACCTGTGATTCAAATTGGAACGCTCATGAAAGGCATGTTCACCACTCCAGGACAAAAGAACACAAGGATTATGTTAAAGGTTAATAAGAATTAAGGGCGAAAAGTGAAATATTTAAGGGGAACTTGAGCCAGAACTTCTTTGCCCTGTTGGGAATGAGCTGCGAGTGGAGGTGGTGGACATGGGTTCAGTTTCAGCATTTGAGAGAAGTTTGGATAAGTACATGGATGGAAGAGGTATGGGGGGCAATGGTCTAGGTGCAGGTTGATGGGACTAGGTAGAATAATAGTCCAGTATGGACTAGATGGGATGAAGGGCCTGTTTCTGAGCTGCAGTGCTCCAGGATTCTATGACTCAAAATAGCAGGACTGGGCCAGTCAGTCTTTTGTGCCTACTCCTACGTATGGTTGGCACAGACACCGTGGCCTGAAAGGATTGTTTGTGTGTAGTACTGTTCTATGTCCAATATCAAGGGGCTCATGCTGCTCTCTGATTTCAGCTCCGCTTCCCTTCACTAACCTCATATCCATTGACCTGCTTAATATGTTGAACTTTATTGATCTTTGCCTTGAATGAACCCAGTGACCGGGCCTTCGCAAACCTCATTGCAAGAGTATCACAAAGATCCATCACTCTCTGGGTGAATGCTTGGTTTTTTTTTCCCGTAGACTGTGAAATCTCATGCTGATTTGCTTCTCTAGCCTGCTTGTTACTTCTCTCCAAAGACCTGCTTGTAGCCATGCAGTGGCCTCCGGGGACTCTTGCACAAGGGATCTTCCACCCTCTCTAATGCCTGCTGCCCTCCAGCAAAGTAAACATGAGCAACCCTTTCGCTGGCAGGTACCTGAACAGTCAAGAGCCACTAATGATCCTCAGCTGTCTGCTGAGCTCCGGCGTGCAAGATATCTTGTCCTTGTTAGTGATGTAGAAAACCTGTGAACAAATAAAGGCCAACACTATAAATCTGTGGGCTTCAATAAGCTACAGATTAAAGGTTAGCTTTATTTGTTGCATGAACATCGAAACATACGGTGAAATGCGTCAACGACTAACTTGGTCAGCATGTGTGTTAGAGACAGCTTGCAAGCAGGGCATTGCTCCTGGCACCCACATAGCACGCCCACGATTTACTAAACCTAACCGTATGTCGTCAGAATAAGGGAAAAACTGGAGGACCTGAAGGAAACCCACTTGGTCACGGAGAAAACATGCAAGATCTTTACACAAGAAGCAGTAAATAAACCCCAATCGCCGATTGACGGTGCTGTAAAGCGTTATGCTACCCTGCTGCTAAGTTGATACTCCCTTTCTGACTCAAAAACCATATTCTTTGTTGATACCCATTTTCAACCCAGCACTTGACTCTTTATCATTTGACCTTCTGGCCTTTAAAGCACGCAACCGTAGCATGTACTGACCTTTGTTCTGGCTCGTTTCCTCTTGGGAAGGTTCAGAATACTCGTCAGAATTTACCAGCCTGCTCACCAAATGATTTGAGTCCCAAAAGGCTCTGTAAAGGCTGGAAAGCTTTGGCTAGTGTCTTTAGATAGTCATGTATTCAGCAATCAACCTGTTTGTTCCCTGGTTGCACAAGACAGATTTGTAAATGACAGAAATCTCCATATCAGGTTAACATCTTCTTTCAGGATTTATAAATATCTGCACGAAAGACCTCTTCCTGTGGCTTGTGGCACCATTCAACACACAAAGTGTCCGTGGGAATGTTTCAAACATCCATGAAGAAAGCTCACGTCACTCTGAGAATATACCATGAGAATTTCCCCTCAAATACCCCAGAGCCAACACCATGGTGGACTACTGTATGTACTTAACAGAGGACAGGAGTGTGCAGGGGATATCCAGCATGTTTTACATGCTATGTTTTGAAAATGAAATAGAAAATTTTTACACATTCTCTACAATATTATGCTGCCAATCCCTCACTACAGCAGATAAGCTGCGCATTACAGACAATATATCACAAATCCCTATATTACAATGGCTTAGTCAGTTTTTACAGCAGATCATTTGCAAGTTTCAGGCTACATTCAAAAGCTACTATTTCAATAAAGAACATACAAATCCCAGAATTACAAAGAAGTGTGGGGAAGTTACTGGAAGGGATTCTGAGAGACATACAGTACAGGTGTCCCCCACTTTTCGAACGTTTGCCTTACGAAACCTCACTGTTACGAAAGACCTACATTAGTACCCTGTTTTCGCTTTAAGAAGGTGTTTTCACTGTTACGAAAAAAAAATACAGCACGCAATAAAAAATCAGCGCACGATAAAAGGCAGAGCACACCCCGAGCAGCCGCTCTTCCCCGGATTTGGAACGGCATTCCCACCGGCATTGCTGAAACACGTGCCTGTGAGCAGCCGTTTGCAAGATGAGTTCTAACGTATCGGAAAAGCCTGAAAGAGCTCGTAAGGGTGTTACACTTACGGTAAAACTAGACATAATTAAATGTTTCAATCGTGGTGAACGAAGTAAGGACAACGTGAGTTTGGCTTGTGGAAGCTGACGAACATGATGTTGAAGAGGTTTTGGCCTCCCATCACCAAGAACTGACAGATGAAGAGCTGATGCAATTGGAAGAAAAAAGGATAACAATCGAAACCTAATGAGTAATGATAAAGTACGACTTCAATTTTGAAAGGGTACGTCAGTTTAGGAGATATTTACAGGACGGTTTGAGTCCTTATTAAAGAACTGTGTGATAGAAAAATGTGCGAGGCTCAGCAGTCAAGCAAGCCTTCCATATCAGCCACAGCAGACGACGAACCTCGACCTTCGACATCAAGGTGGGCAGAGATAGAAGAAGATGAGCTGCCTGCTCTAATGGAAAGAGACGATGAGATGACACCCCAGTATCCCACCACCCCAACCCCCAGGCCACGGACAGATACCAATTCGCGGAGAATGCAGCGGTAGCCGGGACGCACACAGCACATCATTAAGAAAAAAGCCGAAATAAACATGCTAATTAATTAGGTGCCGCCGACACGTAATTGTCAGCCCAGATCAGAGACGACACAATCGGAAATCGGCACTGATCTGGGCTGACAATTATGTGTCGGGTGGCACCTAATTAATTAGCTTGTTTATTTTGGCTTTTTTCTTAAAGATGTGCAGTATGCCTCTCGGCTACTGCTGGACCCCTGCGTTCTTCGGGGCAATGTATCACTCAGCGGCCTGGAGGGTGGGGGCCACTGCACCACCCAAACTCCAGCTCAGAATAACACACCATCATCAGTGTGTTCAGCAAGCTGTCTTCCCAATTCCGGTAAGTGATACCACACTGTACATACATTATTTCTACTTTATATCGGCTGTGTATTTTTACATATTATTTGGTATGATTTGGCAGCTTCGTAGCTTAAAGGTTACTGGAGAGAGTGTTCTTGCCAACAATGCTTGTGTGAGATTTTCTGCCGATGGCGCTTGCGTGAGATTTTCGCTCCGGAGAACAGTTCAGTAATGATTGTGGAAAAGTATTTCTACTTTATATAGGCTGTGTATTTATCATATCATTCCTGCTTTTACTATATGTTACTGTTATTTTAGGTTTTATGTGTTATTTGGCATGATTTGGTAGGTTATTTTTGGGTCTGTGAATGCTCACAAAATTTTCCCATATAAATAAATGGTAATTGCTTCTTCGCTTTACGACATTTTGGCTTACGAACAGTTTCATAGGAACGCTCTGCCTTCGGATGGCGGGGGAAACCTGGGTATTGTGCAAAAGTCTTAGGCACCCTAGCTATACATATGTGCCTAATCGAGTGGGAGTAGAGGATGTTGGGAATGGTGAGGGTGAAGTGCCATGGGAGAGGTGTGGGACAGGTGGCGGAGAAGGAGTGCCAGGGGTGCAGAGTGTTGCAGAAGCAGACACACCCAGCCTTGAGATACCAGGCAAGGTCATTTGATTCCAAACAATTGGTTTATTGATCATTGCAGAATGTCTCTCTGGTGCTTCCTGCTCCCTCCCCTCTCCCTTCCCCTTTTCCCCAACCACGATTCCCCTCTCCCTGCCCCCTTCCCACTCTCAGTCCACAATAGAGACCCATATCAGAATCAGGTGTATCGTCACTCACATATGTCATGGAATTTGCTTTTTTTGTTGCGGCAGCAGTACAGTGCAATACATAAGATTACTACAATACTGTGCAAAAGTCTTAAGCACTCCAGCTATATATGAGTGCCTTAGACTTTTGCACAGTACCTCTTCTCACTGCATTTGGAAAGGCAAGGATTGATTAGCGATAGTCAGCATGGATTTGTGCCTGGGAAGTCATGCCTTGCAAATTGAATTGAGTTCATTTGAAGAGGTGACCAGGAGGACTGATGAGGGCAGGGTGGTAAAGGTTGTCTACATAGACTTCAGCAAAGCTTTTGACAAGCTCCTGCATGGTAGGCTATTCTGGAAGGTTATATCAGAGTAATCTATCCAACTGGATCCAAATCCTTGGTAAAAAGAGTCAGACAGTGGTAGTGGAGGGTTGCTTTTCAGACTTGTTACTGTGAGCACTGCTGTGTCGTGTTATTTGTCATATATATTAATGTTTTGGAATTTGCTTGATTAATAAGTTGATTATTTTGATGAGTTGGTGAATTTGCAGATGATAACAAAATTGGTGGTGTCGTTGACAATGAAGAAGAGTATCTAAGGCTGTGACGGGAAACACTGGGAAAGTGGGCACAAAGATGACAGGTGAAATTTAACTCTGAAGAGGGTTTTGGGAAATTAAACCAAAGGAGTACTTACACAGTAACTGACAGGGTACTGGAGAGTGTTGTAGGTGTACAAGTACATAGTTCCCTGAAAGCAATACATAAGATTACTACAATACTGTGCAAAAGTCTTAAGCACTCCAGCTCATCGGATGGAGCAATGAGTACCAGAACTGGGAGGTGATATTACGTTGGTGAGACCACACCGAGCGTATGGTGTTCTGTTCTGCCATCAGGCTAATGGAAAGGGTTGATTAACCTAGTGAGACTGCAGAAATAATCCACAAGAGCTTGAGTTAAACGAGAGACTGGAGTGAAGGGGTGACTGAATTTTCATCTATGTGGGGGATTTAAGAATTATATTATGTGGCAACACACACAAATTGTTGGAAGAACTGAGTAAGTCAGGCAGCATTTATGGAAATAAATTAACAGTCGACATTTCAGGCCAAGACCCTTCTTCAGGATTATATATCCCCTATAATGCTCATGATCACAGGCTTTTTCCCAGTGTAGGGGACTCTAAAACAGAGGCATAGGTTTAATGTGAGAAGAGAAAGATTCAAAGGAGATCAGACAGGCAAGTTTTTCCATCTGAGGGCAATGGACATATGGATCGAGCTGCTGGAGGAGTGATAGAGGCAGGTCCAATTGCAATGTTTAAAACAGGTACATGGTTAGGAAAGGTTTAGAGAAAAATGGGCCATAAGATGGCAAAACAGACAAGCTGAGAAAAACATCTTAGCTGGCAGGGACAAGTCATGTGGATGGATCTGTTTCTATGCTGTATAGCTCTATGATGCCATGTACAAGGAACAAATTTAAGATTAAAGTAGTTAAATCACAGATTACAACTGCTAAGTAGCATATCCAAGTAGCGTAGTGGCTAGCAGGACTATCACAGCTCTGGGCATCGGAGTCAGACTTCAATTCCGCCATCCTCCATAAGAAAGTTTATGTGATCTTCCCATGTGCACGAATCTAGCACTGGAGGACATATCCTCAGAACAGAGCAGCATCCTTCTAGAACAGATATGAGGAGGAATTTCTTTAGCCAGAGAGTAGTGAATCTGCAGAATTAATGGCCACAGGCAGCCATGGTGACCAAGTCTTTATGTTTATTTAAGGCAGAGTTTGATAGATTTTTGATTGGTCAGAGCATGGAAGGATCGGGGAGAAGGCAGGAGATTGGGACAGATGGGAAAATGGATCAGCCATGATGAAATGGTTGAGCAGACTCAAAGGGCCAAATGGCCTAATTCTGCTCCTATATCTTATGGTCTAAATATTAAGGGATCTTTTAAGGAACAGGAGAATTCCAAAAGTTCGAATTGCAATCCCATGGAGAGTCTTATCTGAGCTTGGTTTTGCAGCAGTTAAATGAGACCCAACAGGAAGGAATGGAGCCCACTACAGCGTGACCTCGGGACTGTTTCAGTTCCCTAAAGCTTTCCTGCTTGAGACCCCACCCAGTAGGCAGCTGGTGGACAGGGAACGTTGGATTAACACAGCGTAGCTTGAAGTGGGAAACAAGGGTGGCAAAGCTATTGCACGCATGCCCAAGGTGGCACGTGAAAGAAAGAAGATTTGGCACACGGCAGGCAGTGCTGCCCTTGATTATTGAAACCTTATCCATAATAGAAAGCTATACATATAATGATTATCTTCACGGCCAAATGAAGCAGAGAATTATTTTTTACCACACAAGAGCAGTGATATGTTTTCTCAGGAAATATCTCTGCCAGCTTGTCACCAGCTAGTGAGTGCAAGAACATGAAACTGTATGTTTTGAAATTGTCACTGACCTGATATATAGCAGTATTTGGATTGTAAATGATTAGTTTATTTGGCATTGGTTTCACTCTGCTTATATTTCCTTCTGTCATGTGTGCATGAATACTGGATATTCAGTGATAATAACAATAAGTACTATATTTATTTTAATGCCTCAATGACTATTTATTCTTCAATTGCCTTGTTAAAAGCTTAATATTAATATTTTTTGAACGTTTTCTAAAATGGTTCATTTATTTCAATCTGTCTCTGTATACATTTATTAATGGTAAAACAATGAATGCACATATATCAGTAACAAACCTCATCCTTTTTCCTTAAAAAAAGTCCATATTTCTGTTACTAATTCATTAATCAGTGATAACCACTATTCAAAATTATGGAAGAGAATATTGTAGAAGATCATCACCAATTTGGGCACATGCTCTCAAAAGGGTTCACCGCCCCTGCTCTGGCCAGCCTGGTCTTCTGGTTGTGAATGAAAAGTTGGTAATGTTAGAAGAAATCCAGCATTGTTACAGAATCCCATAATGGACTGAAGTGTTTTCCCTTGTGCAAGTCTGGATGTGTTTTGCACTTACCTCCTGAGTTGTTGTTGTTTATGAGACTCCTCATACAGAAAGGAGCTGGCATGGGTTGTTAGCAGAGCACAGCCTTTCTCACACAGAGCACTGCCCAGGGAGACCACTGCCTTAAGTTGGAGTCATTTCAATAACTACAGAAACCATCATTGTCTTATATCTATTTTGGACAAGTTTACTTCTTAACTGAAGAGAGTTTTTTTTTGACAGTAATGTTTATTCCTTTATATCCTGCCAAGTTCCATGGTCATGCAGAATCTGTTCCAGAGTACTTCTCGTTCCACCACTCATGATTTGTTAAGATGTGAAAAATTGGTAAGGAATCTGACTCAAGTCAAAGTCCATTTATTTTCAAAGTGCATCTATGCCGCCATATACAACCCTGAGATTCATTTTCCTTTGAGCATACTCAACAAGTCTATAGAATAGTAACTACAACAGGTTCTGACACTGAATGTGCAGTTTGTCATTGTTGCTGTTTTTCAAAGTGATAAAGTCTAACGTTTTGGTGTACCACTGGACTGTAATCTCTGCAAGAGTCACTCCCACACCAGTACCTACCTTCTAAACCCTTGCTCACAGTTTTCTGATATCACTGGTAATTACCTACATCCAGTGTAATTAAACTATTAGGGCATTATGCCTCAGAAGGCATACTGGTTAAGTCTTGGTTCAGTCACTGAGTGCTGTGGGGTAGAGCTGCTGGCATACGAATTTGACTTCAGAACTGACATCCCAATGGGGAGGCAAGGTAGCGTTGTGGTTAGTGCATCGCTTTACAGCGATCATAGCTCGAGGTGTAATTCCCGCCACGGTCTGTATTACGTGTGTTTCGTCAGCGTGCTCCAATTCCCTCCCACATTCCAAAGACGTTTGTATAGGTTAGTGGGTAGTGGGCATCCTGTTGTTGGGAATTGAAGCGTAGCGACATTTGCGGGGCTGCCCAGACCAATCCACACCGATCTGATTTGATGCAAACAGTTTATTTCACAGTGTATGTTCATGTGCATGTGACAAGTAAAGCTAATCTTTAATCTTTATCACAGATTCTGGAGAGGTCAATTGTAGGATACAGAAGCCAATGGTATTGAAGAGGGAAGGCAGGAACTGATTTAAGGATCTAATGACAATTGAGGCTTTGCCCAGACTCGGATTAAAAACTCTCGGCCATGCTTTGAAGCTACCACTGAAGGTGGCACAAGGGAACAATGTTACCAAAGGTGACATTCTCCAGATGGGACATAAAGCAACTCCCTTCACTTCTCCTAGATCTTCTTTTTAATTCAGATGTGATTCTGCGACTCTTGGAGCCTGTTATCTACGATCTGGTGGTGTGTTTTGGAGCCGATATATTGAATGCACAATATATACACCGAATAGACATACAGAAAGGTGCCAGAGAAAAGCCAGCAGTATTAAGAAGGATCCTACCCAGCAAGGATGTGATGCTGAGGATTTATAAGGCACTGGTGAGGCCTCACCTTGAGTATTGTGAAGAGTTTTGGGCCCCTTATCTTAGATGAGATGTGCTGGCATTGGAGACGGTCCAGAGGAGGTTGACAAGGATAATTCCAGGAATGAAAGGGTTATCATACATATAAACATAGAAACATAGAAAATAGGTGCAGGAGTAGGCCATTCGGCCCTTCGAGCCTGCACCGCCATTTATTATGATCATGGCTGATCATCCAACTCAGAACCCTGCACCAGCCTTCCCTCCATACCCCCTGATCCCCGTAGCCGCAAGGGCCATATCTAACTCCCTCTTAAATATAGCCAATGAACTGGCCTCAACTGTTTTCTGTGGCAGAGAATTCCACAGATTCACCACTCTCTGTGTGAAGAAGTTTTTCCTAATCTCGGTCCTACAAGGAACGTTTGATGGCTATGGATCTGTACCCACTGGAATTCAGAAGGATGAGGGACATCTCATTGAAATCTTTCGAATGGTGAAAGGCCTAGACAGTAGATGTGGAAAGGATGTTTCCCATGGTGGGAGAGTCTAGGACAAGAGGCACAGCGTCAGGATAGAGGGGCGCCCTTTCAAAACAGAGATGCAGAGATGTTTCTTTAGCCAAAGGGTGGTGAGATTGTGGAATTTGTTGCCACATGCAGCTGTGGAGGCCAGGTCGTTGGGTGTATTTAAGGCAGAGATTGATAGGTTCTTGATTGGACATGACATCAAAGGTTACGGGGAGAAGGCTGGAAGTTGGAGTTGAGGAGGAGAGAGGAAAATAAGATCAGCCATGATTGAATGGTGGAGCAGACTCAATGGGCCAAATGGCCTAATTCTGCTCCTACATCTTATGGTCTTATGGTCTATCCACCCTGATGGTGAACTGTTTGTCCCACTCTCATCAGGGAAGAGGCAACACAGCATCCATGCCAGGACCACTCAACTCAAAAGAAGGGTCAGAGCCGTCTCTATTTCCTGAGGAGACTGAGGTCCTTTAACATCTGCCGGACGATGCTCAGGATGTTCTACGAGCCTGTGGTGGCCAGTGTTATCATGTTTGCTGTTGTGTGCTGGGGCAGCAGGCTGAGGGTAGCAGACTCCAACAGAATCAACCAACTCATCCGTAAGGCCAGTGACGGTGTGGGGATGGAACTGGACTCTCTCACGGTGGTGTCTGAAAAGAGGATGCTGTCCAAGTTGCATGCCATCTTGGTCAATGTCTCCCATCCACTACATAATGTACTGGGTGGGCACAGGAGTACATTCAGCCAGAGACTCATTCCACCGAGATGCAGCACTGAGCGTCATAGGAAGTCATTCCTGCCTGTGGCCATCAAACTTTACAACCCCTCCCTTGGAGGGTCAGACACCCTGAGCCAATAGGCTGCTCCTGCATTTATTTCATAATTTACTGGCATAATTTACATATTACTATTTAACTATTTATGTTTCTATTACTATTTATTATTTATAGTGAAACTGTAATGAAAACCAATTTCCCCCGGGATCAATAAAGTATGACTATGACTATTACTATAAAAACAATTACTTCCTCCAAGCTATCAACACCTACATTACATTGATTAACCCACCCCAGCAACACTACATACACACCTCACGTCTCTGTATATGCAAACAATCAATCTATGTATATAATAGTCACTTGTCCATTGTGTTTTATAGAATTGCTTTTATATTTATGTTTATTGTGTTTTGCTTGTTTTTTATTGTGTTCTCAATACTATTGTGTTTTTTTATGCTGTATTGGAGCTGGAGTAACAACCATTTTGTTCTACTTGAATAATGACAGTGAACAATCTTGCATCTTCAATCTAACATGACGACAGTGTATCTGGGATTCCCCGGCGTTTGACGCCAATGTGTGAGGCTTTGTAAGCAACCCTCCTCTTGCTGCGTTTACAGCTGCCTACGGATTTTAAGATGGCAAGACAGGATGCAAGAGTGCCTTTTCATATTCTCCACCAGTGAGAAATTCCTTCCCATTAAATCTAACACCGGCTACTCTCTCCTCTTCCTAGGTGACAGAGTTAAGGAAAATTAGTGAGGGCTGGGGAGAACACCACCTCCAGGAAGAGAATAGATTCACAACAATCATTGTTTTCATGGAGTGTTACGTATCCCGTAACTGGGTTGCCAAACCAGCAGAAATGAAACGCTGGTTGGAGTCTGTGATTACTAGGAGCTAATAAAGTTTTATTAAAGAAATAAGTAATACAATACACTAATCGTAAGGATATAAATGTAACAGGTTAGCAATGATAATACACACATATACACAGAAATAGGGTAATAGGAGTCAACCAAGCTCTATCGCAGTCTAGGGGTAAAATGATCAGTCTTAAGTGAAGCAGAGTTCAGTTGGTTTAGTGCAGTTCAAAGTAATCGTTGTTGTTGTACCGTTGGGGAGAGAGAGAGTGAGAGATGCAGTTGGTTTCAGGCAGACCTTTTGATGTCTTCCGATCCCGCTGTGGTCGCCAACTGTGACCCCTCCGTTCCGGATACGATCGTTCTTCCGCGGTGAACCCGGCACCCAGGCAAGGGCGGACACACACCCCAGGTTCCCACCGATCGTACCTTTACACCCTGTGAGCCTCTGATCGGTTCCCGCGAACCGGTCCTCCACACTGCCACCAACTTGTGGGGGCACACTGCTCTTTCCAGGGTCTCGTGGCATGTCGTACCTTAGCAAACCTGCTCTTTTTATCCCCCTGCTGGGGTATCACCTGTCCGTCAGACTTCAAACAGTTCAGGTTCAAAGCAAACAGTCTGTCAATATCTGAATTGTGTTTCTGTCTCTTTAATCTCTCTCTTCTCTCTTATTAGCATTTTGAATGTTTCTCCATTGTCTTCCATTATCTCTCTCATTAGCATCATCCGTCCGGTAGCTCTGCTTGGTGCCACACATGACAGGAGTCACAGAGTTATAGAGAAGAACAGCACAGAAACAGTCCCTTTGGCCCACCTAGTCCATGCCAAAACCTTTAAACTACCTAGCGCCATGCACTGGGAGCATAACCCTCCATACCCCTACCATCCATGTTTTCCTCAACATTCCCATCCACCTTGTGAGTGGAGTTGTTGGGCTGAGCCACCAATGAGTCATAACAGAGGTAAATTTTCTATGAATATTTTTGTAAGGCTTGCAGTGCAATTCTTTCATCTCCTTCCTTGGGGACAGGGTTAGGGGATGTACTGTTGCAGAATAAAACTGTGGCAGCTAAGGAAGGCCAAAATAATTCTTATGCTCCAAAAGGACAAAATCCACATTAAATCATTATTTCACAAATTTGTTCAGAACCTCACTTTGACATTTTAAAAATTTCCTTGCAGGTGTTTTGAAATTCTTTGGCTATGCTGGATGCCAGAAAAAATGCTGATCTAGTTACCACCTACCATCACCAAGGCAACAATACCAGCAAAAACGGATGCATCCCTCATTATTATTATTGCCTGATTAGAACATGCTTAATCAATATGTCAGGTTGCAGGTTGCTGCAGAGGGTACGCTGGTGACAACAATTCTTTGCAGTGAAGTCATATGACTGGATTAATTAACATTGACGAAGTAATGGCATATTGGTGAAAATTCTACAGTTCAGTCTCTTTTCGGTTCCTTAAGATTGTTATAGCCAGGGGGAATAGTGGGGATAGGCTCCCACTCTCTGTTAAGTGTTCCCAAAAGCCTCTGACAAACAAGTCCAGCTCCTGGCCTTCACATGTGGCTTAGCTACTAAACCTGGCGGAACCATTTCTACTGACCAGAGAAGGGGCAAAGGCGAGTTATTGGTGCCTTAAAACCAGTCGCTTCAGGGAGATGGGCCTCATCAGCTGTGGTTGGCCGTTCATTTAGTAGAAGGAGAGCTGATCTCAAACCTCCTTTGCCTTACAGTTATATCCACTCATGGGGAAGGATTTGGGAGTAAACCTCAATGTCCTATGTTCAGTTCAATGCCCTCTGGCAACTCCTGGTGCCGATCTGTATCGATCTCTGCCGTTCCTTTGGATTCATCAGCTGCGTGGAGAGGGGCTGCCTGCTGCATGGACAACAGCTTGCTCTCCATATCATACGCCCCTGGCTTGTGTATCACGTAGACAACTAGGACGCAACATCCATGGTCGACCCTCATGAATTACTTTTTCTGTTGAGTAACCCCAGAAAAGGGATTAGACCAGCATAGATGTGAAGGAAGACTATATCATAATTGATTTCTTGAAAACATACCACATCAAAGAAAGAAGAGCATCTGGAATATATACAGGATTTGAAATATGTTTGAATCTACATAGTTTTGTACATTGGATGATCTGGTAAAGACAAGTAAATTCCTTTAAGTATATAGCTAATCTAATGCAAGTTTACTGTTTAGATTATGTAACGTTACAAGGAAAAGATAACCTTTGGTTTATTATTTATTATTTATCTTTGTCATCGTGAGACCTAGATTTCTATAACTGTAGCCTTAAAACAATTTCTACCAGACACACTAGGGGTGAAAGGTGAGAAGTTTAAGGGGAACTTCTTCACTCAAAGGGTCATGGAAATGTGGGATGAGCTGTCACTGCAAGTGGTACATGTGAGCTCAACTTCAATGTTTAAGAGACATTTAGACCATAAGACATAGGAGCAGAATTAGGCCATCTGGCCCATCAAATCTGCTCTTCCATTCAATCATGGCTGATCCTTTTTTCTATCTCCTCCTCAACCCCAGTTCCCGGCCTTCTTCCCATAATCTTTGATGCCATGCCCAATCAAAAACCTATCAATCTCTGCCTTAAATACACCCATAGATATATGGATGGTAGAGGTATTGACGGCTATGGTCCCAGTGCAGGTTGATGGAAGTAGGCAGTTCGAAGGGTTTGGTATGGACTAGATGGGCCAAACGGCCTGTTTCTGTGCTGTATTTTTCTATGACTCTGACAAAGGCATCACCTGCATTTGCATTCCATCATCTTCCTCCTGTCACTGGTTCCATGGAGCCCAGGAAAACTGCTATGTAACAGGGAGGTCGTGGAAGGACTTCCTAACTCAGATTTGATTGGTCAACCACATGGGGTCTGAGCCTCATTTTGTTTTGATGTTATCTAATCTTTCTTATGATCCTAATACCGCAAAATCAGAATAGCACACACCAAAACGTGAGTTCGTCCTGCATTTCGTGTTTCCTATGATTTTCATTCTTTTATCCCTTCCGCAGCAGCTGGTGGCTCCTCAAAGGCGAACAGGTCACAAGGTTCAATAGTGAATGTGACAGAGGTGTAAGCAACTGAATTAATTTTCATTCTTAATTTTGTGGCATGCTGGGTCAGTGATTTGTGTGAAGTGAGACTAATTCAGTACCCTGTTGAGGTCAAGTTCAGTAACATTAATTCTGAGAAGGAGCGAGGTTAAGTAATGTGATAACAGCCTGCCGCCACCATCAACTGAGATATAGCCAGGAGTCTACTTAATTCAAAATTAATATTGAAAGGCAAGTCACAGATTTCCCACCCCAATGATCTAGTAACTCAAAGTCATCAAATGATTATCAACTCTGAACTTGCATGGGACCACAAGACCTAGGTTCAGAATTAGGATATTCGACCCATCAAGTCTACTTTGCCATTCCATCATGGCTGATTTATTATCCCTCTCAACCCCAATCTCCTGCCTTCTCCCCGTAACTGTTGAAACCTTCAAGACTTTTAAAGGAAAAACACACTGAAGTTCTGCCTCCCTAATTTTCAGCAGAATTTTTTTTTTCTGTAGGTATAGAATACTAGAGTGTAGCTGCAAATTTTTTTTTTTGTCTTTCTGGTATAAATTTAACATTCTGGCACAAGTTCAAACAACTCCTGGTGCTGTATCAGCTGTAATTGCAAAAGGAATGTTGTTTATCATTTCTACACTTGCTTGCTCTGACAGATAAGGCCCCATCCAGATTCTTTTCACTACTTCAATCATTCCTGACTGCTTTTAATTCTGTTCATATTGAAGCAGCCTCATTTAATTTACACTGGCAAAAAAAAATCTTATCCATGTCAGATGATGCGTTCAGCCTAGGGATTTTGACTCAGAAGTTATAAGAACATAAGACCATAAGACCATAAGATATAGGAAAAGAAGTAGGCCATTCAGCCCATCGAGTCTGCTCCACCATTCAATCATGGGCTGATCCAATTCTTCCAGTCATCCCCACTCCCCTGCCTTCTCCCCATACCGTTTGATACCCTGGCTAATCAAGAATCTATCTACCTCTGCCTTAAATGCACCCAATGACTTGACCTCCACAGCAGCTCGTGGCAACAAATTCCACAGATTTACCACCCTCTGACTAAAGTAATTTCTCCGCATCTCAGTTCTAAATGGACGTCCTTCAATCCTGCAGTCATGCCCTCTTGTCCTAGACTCCCCTACCATGGGAAATAACTTCTCCGTATCTAATCTGTTCAGGACTTTTAACATTCGGAATGTTTCTATGAGATCCCCCCTCATTCTCCTGAACTCCAGGGAATACAGACCAAGAGCTGCCAGAGGTTCCTCATACGGTAAACCCTTTCATTCCAGGAATCATTCTTGTGAATCTTCTCTGAACCCTCTCCAATGTCAGTATATCCTTTCTAAAATAAGGAGCCCAAAACTGCACACAATACTCCAAGTGCAGTCTCACAAGTGCCTTATAGAGCCTTAACATCACATCCCTGCTCTTATATCTATACCTCTGGAAAAGAAAGCAAACATTGCATTTGCCTTCTTCACCACCAACTCAACCTGGAGGTTAACCTTTAGAATATCCTGCACAAGGACTCCCAAATCCCTTTGCATCTCTGCATTTTGAATTCTCTCCCCATCTAAATAATAGTCTGCCCGTTTATTTCTTCCACCAAAGTGCCTGACCATACACTTTCCAACATTGTATTTCATTTACCACTTCTTTGTGGAAAAGTTGGTGGAAAAGAAAAAAACTGCAGTTGCTATGAATCCGAAATGGAAACAGAAAGCATGGAAAACACTTGTCAGGTCATTGAAAATGAAAAAAAATTTCAGAGGCATTCCCCTCACCCTGTCTCCCTGCAGTTTTACAAGCTTCTTTTGACCCCTCCTCAATCCAGACAAAGGGTTCTGACCTTGCTTTGAGTGGCAGGTGATGGATCATATAAAATCCCACCTTCCAGGTATATTGGACCCTTTCCAGTTCACCTACCACTCAAACCAGTCCATTGATGATGCATAGCCTCGGTCCTCCACTCCGACCTAGAAAATGATGCCTCATACACCAGGTTCTCATTCATTGACCGGCTCAAGGTTTAATATGATCATCCCTCAGAGGCTGGCGAGTAAACTGTCCTCATAGGGACCCAACACCCCTCCCTGTAACTGGATCTTGGACTTCTTGATGGAAGGACCCCAATCAGTCCAAGCTGACAGCAACATCTCAAGCTCCATCATATTGAGCACTGGTGATCCCCAGGGCTGTGTGCTGAGCCTGCTGTTGTACGCACTACTGACTCACGACTGCACTGCCAGATCCAGCTGAAAGCCCACCATGAAGTTCGCTGATAATACAACAGTGGCTCTCATCAGCAACAATGATGAGTCGGCATACAGAGAGGAGGTAGAGAGGATTGTTGAATCATGTGAGAACATCATGGAGAAGACAAAAGAGATGACTGTGGACTTCAGGAAGGTGCAGGTCGATCACTCTCCATTCCACATCAATGGCTCTGCTGTGGAGAGAGTGAAGAGCACGAAGTTCCTTGGTGAGCACATAATCGATGATCTATCCTGGACCCACGATACCTACTCATTGGTCAAGGCGGCATAGCAGCATCACACTTTCTAATGAGACTGAGGTGTGCAAGGCTCCCTACTCCCATTCCAACAACTTTCTACATGAGCACCATCGAGAGTGTTCTGTGTGACCATAAGATATAGGAGCAAAATTAGGCCATTTGGTCCATCGCTCTGCCATTTCATCATGCTGATCCAATTTCCCTCTCAGCCCCAAACACTGGCCTTCTCCCCATTTCCCTTCATGCCCTTCAGTCAAGAATCTAACAAACTTTGCCTTAAATATTCATAAAGACTTGGTCTCCACAGGTGCCTGTGGCAAAGAATTCCACACATTCATCACTCTCTGGCCAAAGAAATTCCTCCTCACCATTCTAAAATAATACCCCTCTATTCTGATGCTGTGTCCTCTGACCTTAGACTCTCCCACCATAGGAAACATTCTCTCCATACCAACTCTATCGAGGCCTTTCACCATTCGATAGGTTTCAATTAGGTCACTCCTCATTCTTCTGAATTCCAGTGAACATTAGCCCAGAGCCATCAAATGCTCTTCATATGACAAGCCATTCAATCCTGTCATTATTTTTGTGAGCCTCCTCTGAACCCTCTCCAGTTTCAGCACATCCTTTCCAAGATAAGGGGATAAGGGGCCCAAACCTGCTCACAATACTCCAAGTGAGGTCTCACCAGTGCTTTATAAAGTCTCAACATTACATTTTCTTTTATATTCTAGTCCTCTTGAAATGAATGCTATCATCACATTTGTCTTCTTCACCACAGACTCAACCTGCAAATTAACCTCTAGGGAATCCTGCACAAGGACTCACGTCCCTTTGCACCTCAGTTTGTTTCGTATTTTCGCTCCATTTAGAAAATAGTCTACCCTTTCATTTCTTCTACCAAAGCGCATAACCATACACTTCCCAACATTTTATTCCACCTGCCACTTCTTTGCCCATGCTTCTAATCTGTCTTAAGTCCTTCTGTAGCCTCTCTACTTCCTCAAAACTACCTGCCTTTCCACCTGTCTTCATATCATCTGCAAACTTTGCAACGAAGCCATCAATTCCATCATCCAAATCATTGACATATGATGTAAAAAGAATTTGTCACAACACAGACCCTTGTGGAACACTACTAGTTACCGTCAGCCAATGAGAAAAGGTTCTCTTTATTCCCACTCTTTGCTGCCTGCCAATCAGCCACTGCTTTATCCGTGCTAGAATCTTACCTGTAATACCACGGATTCGTAGTTTGTTAAGTAGCCTCATGTGTGGCATCTTGTCAAAGGAGCTTCTGAAAATCCAAGTACACAACATCAACTGATTCTCCTTTGTCTATCCTGCTTGTTATTACTTCAAAGAGTTCCAACAGATTTGTCAGGTAAGATTTTCCCTTGAGGAAAACATGTTGACTGTGGCTTATTTTATCATGTGCCTTCAAGTATCCTGAGAACTCATCCCTAATAATCAACCCCAATGTCCTCCCAGTCACAGAGGTCAGACTAACTGGCCTATGATTTCCTTTCTTCTGCCTCTCTCCCTTCTTAAAGAGTGGAGTGACACTTGCATTTTTCCAGTCTTCCAGAACCATTCCAGAATCTTGCGATTCTTGAAAGATCAATACAAATGCCTCCACAATCTCTTCAGTCACCTCTTTTAGAATCCTGGGGTGTACACCATCTGGTCTTGGTACCTTATCTACCTTCAGACCTATCAATTTCCCAAGAACTTTCTCTCTAGAAATGGTAACTTAATGCACTTCATGACTCCTGACACCTGGAAGTTCCACCATACTGCTAGTGTCTTCCACAGTGAAGACTGATGTAAAGTACTTATTCAGTTCATCTGCCATTTCCATGTCCCCCATTACTACCTCTTCAGCATCATTTTCCAAGTCTAATATCCACTCTTGCCTCTTTTTTACACTTCATGTATCTGAAGAAGCTTTTTGTATCCTCTTTAATATTATTGGCTCACCTACTTTAGTATTCCATCTTTACCTTTCTAAATGACATTTTTAGTTGCCCTCTGTAGGTATTTGAAAACTTTCCAGTCCTCTAACATCCCATTAATTTTTGTTCTCTTATGTGCCCTCTCTTTGGCTTTTATGTTGGCTTTGACTTCTCTTGTTAATCACATTTGTGTCAACTTGTCTTCAGAATACTATGGCTGCATCATTGTGTGGTACGGAAGCTGTAAGGCATCAGACTGCAAGACCCTACCGCTGAGAGGATCTCCCCCTCCCCACATATTAATGACATTTACTGGGAGTATTGTATACAAAGGGCCCGTAGCATTTTTGAGGATCTCTATCACCCATCCCACAATGTCTTTGACCCACAAACGTCAGGAAGGAGATACAGGAGCATCAGGACTAGAACAGACAGACTAGGTAACAGCTTATTCCCTCGAGCTGTGTGACTAATGAATACCTTGCCACCACCGACATCTCGTTACTAGGACAGCTAGCTGTTTACTATTTACTCTAACGTTTACCTGTGCTGCACACTACATGCACTTTGAATTATATTTTATTGACTTATTTGTAGTGATATTTTGGTTTATGTGCAGTGTGTGGTATACGTATTGTGGGTGCACCATGGACCAGAGGAATGTTGTTTCGTTTGATTGTACAGTCAGATGACAATAAATTTGAACTTGACCTTGAAACATTGCATCTGCTTTGTTTCCCACAAATACAGCCTGACCTTGACTATTTCCTCATTTTCTGTTGCCTTTTGCTTTGAACAAAATAGGTAAGAAAAATAGAGTTAATATCTCAGGTTGAATTTCCTTCATCACAACCAAGAGAAAGAGGGTTAACATTTCAGAACATTAACTCAGTTTTTTGTACGACAAATGCTACCTGACCTGCAGAATATTTCTGCCTGTTGGTGCACCATAGAAACAATTCTATCTGGACATATATAGAAACGATTCTATCTGGATAGATGGCAACGCATGCATCTGCAGATTTTTGCATGTTTGCTCCCTAGATATATAATCTGAAGACTAAGCCTGCACTGCTCCCTGTTACTGTTGATGGTGAGGACGTGGATGTGGTGAGGACCTACAAGTGTCATGGTCCCAATTGTTAATCCCCTATCTTGCTCCTAATCTCCTTTGATTATGCTTTGATTCCGATCTCTTAAATTCCCATTTACTGCTAATTCGCTTTGATGAGAGCACACCTGGTCTCCATCAAAAACAGCAGTATAAGAACCCCGGCGTCACAACCACTAGTCACCAGTTTGTTGGTCTTTTTTCCTCTGAGATAACTACGTTCCCTGACCGCTTAGAACCGTTTGTTGTAAGTCTAGCTACTATTTCAAGGTTTACCTATGAGACTCCGTTTCTATGAGTCAAGGCTCCGTGTCAAGACTTTGTGTCAAGGCTCTAAGTCAAATCCCTGTGTCAAGGTTCCATATGAGCTCCATGTCAATATCCCTCCTGTTTGCTGTTTGGTGTTTATGTCTGTGTGAGCATCTAGACTCAATCTCCATGCCTGTGTCCTGCACTTGCGTTTGCTTCCTACGCTTTTGTAACAACAAGTACCTGGGGCTGCACCTGGATGACTGACTTGAGTGGAGCACCAACACAGCCTGTGTACAAGAAGGGCCAGAGTTGCCTCTACTTCCTGAGGAGACTGAAGTCCTTTGGAGTATGTAGGCCTCTCCTTCACATGTTCTACTGTTGCCAGTCTGCCGTTGCCAGTACAATCTTCTATGTGATGGTGTGCTGGGGCAATGGCATCAACACAGGTGATGCCAACAGGCTCAATAAACTGATTAGAAGGGCTGGCTCTGTTATAGGAGTCAAACTGGATACACGGAGTGGTAGAACAAAGAAAATCCTGGCAATTCTAGGCAATGTTTCTCACCCTCTGCATGCCACCTTAGCTGAACAGAGGAATATTTTTAGTCATAGACTAAGACAACTGCACTGCTCCAAAGAACACTATGTGAGGTCATTCTTACTGTCGGCCATTATGCTCTATGATGACTCAATCTATAGCCAGGGAAGTGATGACCCCCTCCTGTTAGATTGTTTGAGGTAACTTATTTCATATTCTTTCTTTTTTCTCTTCCAATATTTGTATATCTGTACACTTGTAATATTACTGTCACACTGTATTTCCTTTGGGATCAATAAAGTATCTATCTAATGGCTTTATATAGCAGCTGCTCTGCACATAATTGCAAGGAGCTGTAGAGAACTTTGGAAATATCATGGGAACCAGCTTCCCCTCCATGCATTCTGTCTGTACTTCTCATCGGCTCTGTGAAGCTGCAAGTATAATCAAAGACCCCATCTACCCCGGACATTAATTCTTCTTCTCTCTCCCACTGGGCAGAGGGTACAAAAGTTCAAGGACAGCCTCTATCCAGTAGACTCTTGAACAGTCTACTTGTATGATAAGGTGGACTCCTAGCCACACAATCTACCTCATTATGATCTTGCACTTTACCGTTTCCCTGCACTGCAATTCCTGGTAATTTTTACATTTTATTCTGCATTCCTATTGTTTTACCTTGTTCTACTTCAATGCACTGTGTAATGATCTGATCTGTATGAACAATATGTAAGACAAGTTTTTCACTGTATCTTGGTACATGTGACAATAATAAACCACTGCCAATACCAATAGTCTTTTAATTGCAGGACTATCCATTAATGAACTCTTGGCTAATACTCAGCTAATGGATGATAAACATTTTTACTTGTTAATATTCATCTTGATCAGAATTAAATTCATTTTTGCCTACAGTAGTTAATAATTTATCATAGATTTAGATAATATAAGAGAATCATAACTTTCCTAAGGCAAAAAAAAAATCTTTGCTTGCAACTTTGTGCTTCTGTTAATTCTCATCTAATCCTTGCAGATATCAAAGTTGGCCTTTCCCTGGATTTCAGTCCTAAAGACTTAGTCAATATTTCAATTTCTCAATATAAGTTGGGTTCCACATCACAGCAAAACCTATGTCTTCAAAGCTTTCATTCTCTTTCTACATGTTTTTCGGGTCTCTCTATCCTTGCCTATAGTATCATAAAGAACATGATATGGAATTCCAGTTTTAAAGGAAAAACACAGCAGTTTAAATTCTCTTTGCTGGTTTTGAGTGACAGCTGTCGCAACCTAACCTGTTGCAGGTCCCAATTCCATTTAAAGTCCTGAGCTAACAACGGAGTGCAATACTGAAACAATATAGCAATGTGTTGTGATGAAGGGTTTCAGTACAAAATGTTGACTGCTGATTTCTCTCCATTGGTGCTGAGTCCCTCCAGCACTTTGTATGTGTTCCTCAAACTTCCACTTTAAGATGGCGTTGGTGAAGCACAGCAATGACTTGCTGGCAGCAATCAAAATTATAATTGACTCCATTAATCACATAGAAACATAGAAAACCTACAGCACAATACAGGCCTTTCAGCCCACAAAGTTGTGCCAAACATGTCCCTACCTTGGAACTTACTAGGCTTACCTGTAGCCCTCTGTTTTTCTAAGCTCCATGTACCTATCCAAAAGTCTCTTAAAAGACCCTATCGTATCTGCCTCCACCACTGTTGCCAGCAGCCCATTCCACGCACTCACCACTCCCTGAGTAAAAAACTTACCCCTGACATCTCCTCTGTGCCTACTCCTCAGCACCTTAAACCTGTGTCCTCATGTGGCAACCATTTCAGCCCTGGAGAAAAAGCCTCTGACTATCCACATGATCAATGCCTCTCATCATCTTATACACCTCTATCAGGTCACCTCTCATCCTCCATCGCTCCAAGGAGAAAAGGCCAAGTTCACTCAACCTATTCTCATAAGGCATGCTCCCCAATCCAGGCAACATCCTTGTAAGTATCCTCTGCACCCTTTCTATGGCTTCCACATCCTTCTTGTAGTGAAGCGACCAGAACTCAGCACAATACTAGTGCAGTCTAACCTGGGTCCTATATAGCTGCAACATTACCTCTCGGCTCCTAAATTCAGTCATACTTTTTCTCAGAAGCAATCAACGGCCTGTAACTTGCCTTCACTGAGCTTTTGAGCTGCCTGAACAACCTGGCATTTCTGCGGTATGAACTGAAGTCTCAAAGGTGCAGCATGATTGTGGTGTGGCGGGTATGGGCCAAATAGAGGCTGAGGGGCCCAGGCCCGAGAGTGGGGAATGAGCCAGTGTCTGGCCATTATTGGAGTGGACTCAGAGGTGATTTGATGCAGCAATACTGAGGCGAGACGAGTCAGAGTCCAGGTGGGGGGGCAGATTCATCACCACCTTTGATTCGGCCCACAACAGTAGTGTCACCAGCCAATTTAAGTCTGTCTTTGGAACTGTGCTGAACCACATAGTCGTCCTGCAAGTGTGAAGCCTTGTCGTGCACCGGTGCTGATGGAGATCGTGGAAGAGATATTTTTGCCAATCCAAACTGACTGGGGTCTACATGTGAGGAAATCACAAATCCAATTGCACAAAGAGGTATTGAAGCCAGGATCTTGGATTTTATTGATTAGTTTTGAGGGGATGATGATGTTGAATTCTGAGCGTTCAGATGATGCATTTTTTCTGTCCAGAGGTTCCAGTGTTGAGTGAAAAGCCAATGAAGTGGCATCTGCTATGGACCTGTTGCTCCAGTAGGCAAATCTGAAAAGGTCCAAGACAACTCTCGGGCTGGAGTTGATATGTTTCATCACCAACCTCACAGAACACTTCAATACTGTGGATGTAGGTGCTACTGGATGATAGCCATTGAGGCAGGCCACCACGCTCTTCTTAGCACTGCTATAATTGAAGTCAAAACGAGAGATTAAAGATCTCAATGAATTCTCCAGCCAGTTGATCAGCAGATGTCTTTAGTACTTGGCCTGGTGCAGTACTCTGTCCGAACTGGATGCTTTTTGTGGCTTCACTCTCCTGAAGGCTGCTCACACGTCAGCCTCTGAGACTGAAATCACAGGATCTTCAGGGGCTGTGGGAGCTCATGATGGTTCGTTCAAGTTTTGACAGTCAAAGTGAGCATAGAAAGCATTCAGCTCAATTGGAAGTGAAGCCCTCACGTTGCCGATGTCGGTTGATCTAACTTTATAAGAGGCGACGGTATGCGAGCCCTCCACAACTGTTGAGCATCCACTGTTGACTCAAGTTGATTCAAAAGTTGCCACTTCACTCGTGAGATGCCTCTCCAGAAATCGTACCTGGACCTTTTGTAACTTTTTTGGTCACCTGACTTAAATGCCTCTGATCTGGCCCTCGGCAGGTTGTGGATCTCCGGGTTCATCCAAGGCTTCTGGTTGTGAAAGACTCTGAATGATTTTGTTGGGACACATTTACCTACAACTGGTTTAATAAAGTCTGTGTCAACCATGGTGTATGCATTCAGATCCACAGATGAATCCTTGAACTCAGCCCGGTCCTCTGACTCAAAACAATCTCGTAGCCGCTCCTCTGCCTCCGCCACCAGCTCTTTGCTGTCCTAATCTCTGAGCTTTGCTCTTTAGCCTCTGTCTGTATGTAGGTAGGAGAAGGACATTCAAAGTGACCAGATTTCCTGAAATGTGGTCTGAGCATGGAAAGCCAGGCATTTCTTATTACTGGTCTAGAGTGTTGGGACCTCAGGTTACATTCTGATGGTAATTCAGTAGGATTTTCTTCAAACAAGACGGGTTAAAGACCCAACTACAACTTGAATGGCATTGGGCCAGACTGTTTCTTGTCTGAAGAGGGCACCATGCAGTATCTCAGGCACTTGATTACAGTCAGCTTCTGGTGGTATACAGACTGTGGTCAGGGTTATGGAGGAAAATTCCTGAGGTAAACGGAATGGATGGTGTTTGATCATCAGGTGTTCAAGGTCAGGGCAACATAAATTTGACAAAACGGCCACATCGCAGCATCACCAAGACTAGATGAGGTGGAGCGGAGTTAAGATGGCGCTAAACGACGACTCCTCTGCTTGCATCTTCGGAAACAGCTCTACTTCCATCTTTAATATCTTTATTTTTCCCTTTCAGGGTTCTTTTGAAGACCCTGACCTGGAGTTACACGCTGACTTCGGTTCTTTGCAGGAATAGGACCTGTTCTCGGGGTTTCAGGACCGGCCATTGTTCGGCACGCCAAGGGTTCGGCCTGAGACTCTGGCTCGAATTCGGTAACCTGAGATCTCGGAGCTCTGGAGACAGACGGATCGAGGGTTGATGTCACGACAAGAGACCCGTGTGTCATCGGGGGAGTCAGGATATCTGCTGTGGGCCCAAAGACTCGGGATCTTTTCGATCTTCGGGCACAGGGCTCGAAAAAAGCGAGGTAACGGACTTTTTAACATCGTAAACCAGCGAGTTGTCTGTTATGTCTCCCCATTCACTGGAAAAATGGAGACACCTCCTTCTCCCTTATTAGGGAGAGAGAGAATCTATGGTATGTCGAATGCCAGTTGAAACGTGAAGTCTTTGGGGTAACTACAAGTCTGTGTCTTTGCTGTTGCTTTGCTCACACTTGAGGGCTCGGTGGCGGGTGCTGATGCTTTTTTTTGCTGGTGGGGGGAGGGGCATTGTTGCTTGCTGCTGCTTACACTCAGGAGGGAGGGAAGCTGGGGGGGGGACTTCAGGGTTCTTACGTTTATCTGTTGTTCATTCTTTAGGACACTTCTCTGTTTTCATGGATGTTTGTGAAGAAAAAGCATTTCAGGATGTATATTGTATACATTTCTCTGACATTAAATTGTACCTTTGAAGCTTTGAAGAGTTAAGGTTAGTGAGTTGTGGGCACGCTATATTGGCAGCAAGGCCTGGCAACACTTGCGACCCTCAGACTGCATTGGTCGTTGACTCAAAACGGCGAGTTTAATGATATGTTTTGATGTACACATGTGACAAGTAAAGCTAAAAGATCTAATCTTTTTCCCTCAGCCAAATGCAAAGGATTTGATGGCATTTTTTTTATCCCTCAGCTAATGAATGCAAACTGCTGTGTGGAACCATGTTGCGTACACATTGGAAGCCGTGTTTCCCTAACAACCATGTTTCTCTGACAAATGTTACGCAGCAGTTAGGGATGCTGTTAGAAGAAGTAAATAAGCACTTACCCACCTTTCATTTGTATCGTTTACACATAGCGTCAAGTCAGGAAATCCCAAATTCACAGCATCAAGCAAAATGGGAGAAATGCAGGGAAATAAGGAAGAAAATATTGGGGATGAACAACAATGAATGTGAAAAGATTAAAATAAAGGAAACCACCAAGATCTTTTATAGTCACGTAGAGAACAAATGAATACTAATAGGATAAGATCAACTCAGACCGCTGATGGAAATCCTGTGGGGGCAGGGGATTTGGTTGAGAAATTTTTGTTAATTTTGACTGAGATGAAGATGCATTAGAACAAGAGCATTAAAGGGCATAGGTAAAGTAAATATAATTAAATTGCCACATAAAATTTCAGCAGCTCCTCAAAATTGTGTGTCATCCAACACAGATAGGATGCATCCTGGATGCTCACCTGAGGCTGGTGAGCCTAATTATTAATAACACTTAGTAACAAGACACTTAGCTGGAGTTAACATGGATTTATGTAAGTAAACAAAAATGGAACAAAACACAGCAGATGCTGAAAATCTGAAATAAAAACGTGACATTTAAGCAACACTCATCAGGCCAGGCAGCAGCTGGAGAAAGAGAAAGAAAAATAACATTTGAGATCAGCAACCCTTCTCTACAATTGGGAAGAAGAGAACACATTAGTATCAGATGCAGAGAAGGTGGAGGAAATAAGGGATGAACAAAGGAAATATCTCTTATAGGGAAGATCCCTCATTCCATGACCTATGGACTCACTTTCAAGGACTCTACTGATATTTATTTATTTTATTTGTAATTATAGCTTTCTTTTCTTTTTGTATTGGCAAAGTTTGTTCTCTTTTGTGCACTGGTTGTTAGCCCATCTCTGTCGTGTGCAGTTTTTCTTTGATTGTATCTTGTTTCTTCCTATTTGTTATAAATACTCCCAAAAAAATGAACCTCAGGGCTGTATATGGTGAAATATATGTACTTTCATAATAAATTTATTTTCAACTTAGAACTTTGAGGTTAAGTCTCAAGGTAGGGAAGTATTGCTCCAATTGTCCAGAGTTTTGGTGAAATGCACTAAGTCAGTCTTGTTTTCCATACCTGAGGAAGCAAATCTTTGCGTTGGAGAGAGTACAATGTGAACGCTGAAGCTGGATCCCTGGAGTGATATACTTTTTACTTTACTTTATTGTCACCAAACAATTGATACTAGAACGTACAAGCATCACAGCCATATTTGATTCTGTGCTTCCCGCTCCCAGGAGTATAAATCGATAGTAGATATTACAAATTTAAATTATAAATCATAAATAGAAAAGGGAAAGTAAGGTAGTGCAAAAAAAATGAGAGGCAGGTCCGGATATCTGGAGGGTACGGCCCAGATCTGGGTCAGGATCCGTTCAGCAGTCTTATCACAGTTGGAAAGAAGCTATTCCCAAATCTGACTGTACAAGTCTTCAAGCTCCTGAGCCTTCTCCCGGAGGGAAGAGGGACGAAAACTGTGTTGGCTGGGTGGGTTGTGTCCTTGATTATCCTGGCAGCACTGCTCCGACAGCGTGCGGTGTAAAGTGAGTCCAAGGACGGAAGATTGGTTTGTGTGATGCGCTGGGCCGTGTTCACGATCTTCTGCAGCTTCTTCCGGTCTTGGACAGGACAACTTCCATACCAGGTTGTGATGCACTCCAGAAGAATGCTTTCTATGTGAGGGTTTTAGGGGACAGGCCAAATTTCTTTAGCTTTCTCAAGAAGTAAAGAATATGATTGTACTGTGAAAAAAGACAGAATAGGTTTTGCCCATGGTCACTGAAGAAGTTCAGGATACCTGCAGAGTGGCCCAAGTAATGGAGTAATGCCCATCACGTGCAAAGATTTTTCCTAGAGTCATCAGCTGAGTGACTTCTGCAAAACCTTTATCATCTAGTGGCCACCCATTCATTGATCAGCAGGGCATAAATACAGACAATATGATGATTATGAGGACACGCAGTCCCCTTTTATCGTCATTTAGTAATGCATGCATTAAGAAATGATAAAAATGTTTTTCCAGAATGATATCACGAAAACACATGACAATCCGACTTAAAAACTAACAAAAACCACATAATTATAACATATAGTTACAACAGTGCAAAGCAATACCGTAATTTGATAAGAACAGACCATGGCACAGTAAAAGCCTCAGAGTCATTTGAAAGTCCCATCATCTCACGCAGACGGTGAACCTCCAGCGCCACCAACTTACTGATGCAGCATCCCGGAAGCATCCGACCACAGTCCGACTCCGAGTCCGTCCGAAAAACTCCGGGCCTCCGACCACCTATTCGACACCGAGCACTGAGCACCATCTCTGCTGAGCGTTTCAATCCTGGCCCTGGCAACAGGCGATATGCAAAGCCGAGGATTTGGGGCCTTCCCCTCTGGAGATAGCAGAGAAGTTCACAAAACAAAGGCATGACAATGAGTGCCAAAAGCAGGTGCATTCATTTTCATGCTGCATAATGCTAGGTCACATTTCAGGAAAATCCCCTTGGGTTGCAGTTCACATCCAGAACCCACACTGTGACAAGAGCAGTCAGCAGCAGTCTGCCTGCAAATATCCTGAGAATATTCTACCTGCAGCTCCAGAGAAAGGGAGGACAGAATTAATTCATTCCTGTGAGATGTTGAATTCCTTTGTCTGAAAGCGGATGTCAATACAGAGATGTTGGAGTAAGCTTCAGATCCAGCCTGGAATAAGCCTAGCACGTTGAAACTGCTTGGCCCCATTGGCTTCAGCAGTCATGAGTACAAATCTTCTCATGTCATTTAGCATTCCAAAATGTGGCTGGAGCAAGGAATCACCAGCATATGTTGTGAAATTTGTTAGCTTTATGGCAGCAGTACCATGAAATACATGATAAATAAATATCGAGAAATAAACTGAATTGCAGTAAGTGCATATATACAGTATATATAAAATAGTTATGTGCAAATAAGCCCTGCAAAAAAAACAGAAATAAAAAAGTAGCGAGGTAGTGTTCATGGGTTTAACATCCATTTAGAAATCGGATGGCAGAGGGGAAGAAGCTGTTCCTGAATCGCTGAGTGTGTGCCTTCAGGCTTCTGTACCTCCTTCCCAGTGGTAATGGTGTGAAGAGGGCATGTCCTGGCTGGTGGGAATCTTTAATGATGTACGCTGTCTTTTTAAGGTGCCGCTCTGTGAAGGTGTCTTGGATATTACGGAGGCTGGTACCCATGATGGAGCTGACCAATTTTACAAGTTTCTGCAACTTACTTTGATTTTGTGACCTCCCACCTCCCTCCCCCCCACCCCCCGTTACAGGGAAGAGCAGTTATTGATTAAGTCTTTAAGGCAAGATAAGCATTGTCCACTCCTGCAATGCATTAATTCTCCATAGAGCAAACAATCAAACAATGACTGACTCTGAAATGAAGCTGTGATGGAAGCCAAAGGTGGTGTAACTGATAGGCATATTGAATATATTAGTCAGGTGTAAACTGACCTTCAACCGCAGAGGCAGATACTGTCTGGCTGTGTTTTAGAATAAAGGGATCTCTGAGATAAAACAGAAGCATGTTGAAAACAGAAATCACCAATAGAGTATGATTACAAGACAGCTACTGCATTCAAATCCTCAAGCAAGAATCAAATCTATGAGTCCAAACTGCAAAATGTCCATAAACCACTGTCTAAATGATGAAATTATCCTCAACACTCAAATCTCTCCAATACCGTAATTTATTCTAGTAAATAAAATGCACACACTGTGAAATTCAAAGAGTTCATTATATTCAATTATTTTTATTGTGAAAATCAGCATGCTTTTTCGTGCTCCTGAGGATTAACATTGTGATATTAGCACGATGATAATGAATAGTTGTCTACTGAGAAACAGTAATGTTAAAGCACTATGCAGAATAATGTGCAAGCGAGGTTTTATTTAGATTTTTTGATATTAAAGGAATCGAGGGATATGGTGTTAGTGCAAAGAAGCTGAGGTAAAAGATTAGCTATTATCTTACTGAGCAGTGGAAAGGTGTGCGGGCCAAATGGTCTATTTTCAGTTCTGTTTCCTGTGTTCTGACATTATTAGAGTGCAATCGCTTTGAAGGTTTAAAGCTGTGACTTGCTCAAGCACAGCAAGCACATACACTTGGCACTCACTTTCAATGTCCCCCTCCTATCAACGTCACTATTAGAATTGAAAGCTAACAACAGGCCTACTGCACTGAATGTAAACAGTCTCTCGCCATTCATCACTCTGTCAACCACCATTCTCTAAATCATCTATTTACTTTTCCTTTCACTGACTTGCATCACACACAAAATGCTGGAGGAACTCAGCAGGTCAGGCAGCACCTATGGAAATGAATAAGCAGTCGATGTTTCGGGCCAAGACACATCTTCATGACTGAAAAGAAAGGGGGAGGACACCAGAATAAAAAGGTGGGGGGAGAGGAGGATGAGGAGGAGGCGTGCTCTGTGTTCGGTGAAGCCAGGTGAGTTGGAAAGGTCAAGGACTGGTCCAAAAAGAATCTGACAGGAGAGAAGAGTGGACAATAGGAGAAAGGGGAGGAGGAGGGGACCTGGGGGAAGTGATAGGTGGGAGAGAAGAGGTAAAAGGCCAGAGTGGGGAGAGGAAGGGATTTTTTTTACTGGAAGAAGAAATCTGTATTCATGCTATTAGGTTGGAGGGTACCAGACAGAATATAAGGTGTTGCTCCTTCACCCTGAGGGTGGCCTCATATTGGCATAAGAGGAGGCCATGGACTGACATGTTGGCATGACAACGGGAATGGGAATTAAAATGTTAGGCCACTGGAAAGTTGAGTTTTTGGCAGATGCAGCAGTGGCGTTTCTCCACGTGCTTGGTTTCTTATTTTTTTTCCCACAAGACTCTTTCTCTCTTTGTTTTAATTTATTTTTCATATCACTTTTGACTTCTAAGCATCTTTCCTTTTTATGTCAGGATCAAAATCAGAATCAGGTTTAATATCACTGACATATGTCATGAAATTTGGTGTTTGTCGGCACTATGAAAAACTATAAATTACAATAAGAAACATATATATATATAGTGATGTACCCCTTAACTGGGTTGTCAAAACAGCAGAAATGGAACACTCATTGGAGTCTGTGATTACGAGGAACTAATAAGGTTTTATTAAAGAAATAAGTAATACAGTACACTAACCGCAAGGATATAAATGTAACAGGTTAGCAATGATAGTATACACATATACACAGAAATAGGGTAATAGGAATCAACCAAGCTCTATCGCAGTCTAGGGGTAAAATGATCAGTCTTAAGGTGAAGCAGAGTTCAGTTCAGTCTAGGGTAGTTTGAAGTAATCGCTGTTGTACTGTTGGAGAGAGAGAGAGAGAGATTGAGAGATACAGTTGGTTTCAGGCAAACCTTTCGATGCCTTCTGATCCTGCTGTGGTCACCGACTGTGACCCCTCCGTTCTGGATACGATCGTTCTTCCGTGGTGAACCCAGCACCCAGGCAAGGGCAGACACACACCAGGTTCCCACTGATCATACCTTTACACCCTGTGAGCCTCTGACCGATTCCCGTGAATCGGTCCTCCAAACTCCCACCAACTTGTGGGGCACAATGCTCTTTCCAGAGCCTCGTGGCATGTGTGTCCCATGCCTTAGCAAACCCGCTATTTTTATCCCCCTGCTGGGGTATCACCTGTCCATCAAACTTCACACTTCCTATTGTCTCAGCAGGATTGTTAATGAACAGTTCAGGTTCAAAACAAACTGCAGACGCCACATACTGAATTATATGTCTCTCTCTCGTTAATCTCTCTCTTCTCTCTTATTATCATTTTGAATGGTTCTCCCTTGTCTCTTGTTATCTCTCTCATTAGCATCATCCGTCCGGTAGCTCTGCTTGACTTCACACATGACTACATACATATATGTATATGTACTGTATATATATAGTGCGAATAGAGAGCAAAAGTAGTGAGGTAATGTTCATGGATTGTTTAATTGTTCATTCAGAAATCTGGTGGTGGACCTCTTATCTCTATTGGTCTGCTTTCTTTCTATTTTGTTTCACTTCTTCACTGCACATTTCTCTTTCCTCTTCTGGAAGCACTCACCTCTGAATTAGTGGATTGCAAACTCAGGAAAACAGCCATATGCTGGGTGCCTCTTTAAGGGAAGAAGTTAAACTGAAGCCCTGTCTGCTTTCTTACATGGCATTAAAAACCTCATGGATTGTTCAGAAAAAGAACAGGGTCAATATCATTGCTGCTTTCTAATCTTCTCTCAACTTTACTCAATTCTAGATGTTCTGGTCATTTTAGTCTATGTGTAAGAGCTTGCCATGATACAAAGTGTTTCCAATTTTACAGTGACTATTTTTAAAGATATTTCAATGGTGAAAAAGCATACCAGAATGTTATGGAACAGATGTGAAAGGTGCAATAAAACTCAGATCATTCTTTTCTCTTTCTCTGTAAATGTATCAAAATTAACTTTATTGTTTCAAGGGTGTGCGGCAGGGATTAACAAGCTAAAAGAACTGGCTGTGCTCCTATTAAACACAACACGAGACAAATTCGATTGCTTTCATCTGCTGATTCAGTGAGAGATTAGGAATTGCTGCATGCTTGTTCTTGCAGAAACATGGCTCCAGGACAACATTCTATGCACCATCAATCTTCATGCCTTGCCACTCAAGGACTTGTGATAATATTATTTTGTTGTTGTATTTTTATTTTTCTCAGCTCAATTACTGGAAACTTTCCAATTATTCTAGTGGTGTTTAATATTGTAGCTTTCTGGAGACTTACGTAAATATCACGTAAATAACAATTGGGTTGACCCAATTGTTTAATACTATTGCGTAGTGACTTTGGGATGATTCCAGTTGTAGATATTACTATTGGGACAATGTATACCCTGTTCATGTTCCATAGTCTTTCAATTTCCTCTTTTAATTCAGCATATTTCTAGTGTTTTTCACTTATTGATTTCTGTATGTTGTGTGTGCTTGGAATTGCTATATCTATTAAGTAGGTTGTTCTTGCTTGTTTATCCTATAATACTATATCCAGGTGGTTATTATGGACTGTCCTATCTGCAATAATGGATTGGTCGTGATATAATTTGTCAGACTCTGACTCTAAAACTGGATCAGGCTTGTATGGTGTATGCTATGAGTTTGTATGTTAAAGCAAGATTTGGGTGAATGATATTTGCCTGTTGTTTGTGGCTGTGTAATTGATCAAATAGAGTTAAAGTGCTACAGGATCTTGTAATGTGTTGGATTGTTTCTGTTTTTTCTCAGCATTTCCTACATTTATCATCTTGAATTTGTTGGTCTGTTATTGTGTATTTTTGATTTTTTTTTTTGTGTTATCCACCTGGTCCTGTATTGCCACAAGGAACCGTTCTGTTTCTGGGAAGAGGTCTCCAACTCTGAACCAGGTGTTTGAACTTCCTTTACAACATCTAGTCTGCTCGAAGGGTCATTGGTTAACTCTTTCTTCAATAGTGATAATGTCGTCATTTTTCTGAGTTGTTTTTTTTATTTATGTCTAGTGGTCTGTGCTCATCAGAATTGTATATTCTTGAAATTATTATTATTAGTAGTAGCAGTATTATGACTATTTGTGCTGTCGTTACTATATGTGTGGTGTGCTGTGTGTGACTGTACGCACTGTGTTTTACACCTTGGCCTCAAAGGAGCGATGTGTCATTTAGCTGTATGCGTGTGTGTGGTTGAATGACAATAAAGCTTGGACTTGAACTTATGTCTGAGGACCATTCTCAGGTTTGCTGTTGACTTACTGAAGTATTCCCAGGGGCAGAAGCTTCTTACCGCTTGGGTTGTGACCTTGCAGTGGTTTTCTCAATCAAGGAGATGGTAATGAGGAATGTAGTAGATCAAGTATGCTCTCTCCAAGGTAGACCTGGAAGCAAGATGCCTCAGAGTCCATAAGACATAGGAGTAGAATTGGCAATTTGGCCCATCAAGCCTGTGTGACCATTTGATCATGGCTGACTTATTTTCACTCTTAACCCCATCCTACCTTCTCCCTGTAACCTCTAATGCCCTTACTAATCAAAAGCCTATCAACCTCCACTTTAAAAGTACCCAATGACTTGATCTCTGCAGCTGTCCATGGGCAATTCAGAGCAGGAAAGAACATTGACATTTCACTCTTTCTGCTTTCCTCTGGGTTTAACTTCAGGAGGCAATTAGCAAGTGCAGCAGGAAAGATCTAATGATCTGATGGAGCCTGCAAGAAGGTAAATTTTAGACAATTGGCATTTTGAGAATAGCATCTGCTTGGCCATTTTTCAAGATGAAAGCCAATGTAACACTGAGATACCACACCTAGCTCCTGCTGCTGGATGGAAGCTCCTGTGGTTGCTGAGCCACAGCTACCAGTGACATCAGTGTCAGACAAGATTCGGGCATGTCTGTGGTTTCATGGCATCCTGGCCTGAAGCAGCAGGAACTGCTGACAACTGGAAAAGTGAGGGGCATGATTAAACAGGAGAGAGGAAATCAATAAACAAGTCAAAACAGATTAATTTTTATCTTTGCAAAAACTATAAATGTCAAAGAGTAGAAGTATTAGCGTGAACTTGTGATGATTGGGAAAGGAGATGATGTGAGGGAGGGAGGGGTAATGCCAGATTGAACTGAAGAAGAGGGAGAAGAGAGCCAGAGGGAAAACATGCCAGAGTATATGGAAAGAAATCAGTACTCCATCAGTACAAATGGGTTAAATTTGTAGGGTCCAAAGTCCATTCATGAGAATGATCCTGGGAATGAAAGCAGTAATGTATGAGGAGTATTGAAAGTCAACAAAGTAAATTGATTACTAAAGTACAGTTACGTCACCATATACTAGCTTGAGATTCATTTTCTTGCAGGCATTTACAGGAAAATAAAGAAAAGCAATAGAATTTATGAAAAACTATACATAACCATAGAAATAAACAATGTGCAAAGGGAGGCAAATTCTGCTAATAAAAAATTTAAATAATAATGTTTTATCCAAATGCTTGGGGCTGGAAATGTTTTGGATTTTGGATTTTGGTATATATTATGAGATACGTAACTTGGGATTGCCATCATTTCTGACTCTGACTTTAGGTTCGACCGGTAAGCAGTCTTTGCCTTACACTTGTTCATCACATATACGTACATAACAGTACAAATTATTACATACCATTAATTTAATGAAAATACAATGTGTGCAGGGTAAAGGAGCACAGAAGCATTGGGAGAATAACTGAATCAGCTGTTGAAGAAAAACAAACAATGGCAGGCTTTCTGTCTCCACCTACAATGTTCTGTTTTGATTTAAAAGTTACAGTATTTGTGTTCTACTTTTTTTTAGCTTTTATGTAGTGTATGAAAACAATCAGCACTGTAGACTTGTTCTGGTGTAACATTTTTATCAGAGACAGTTTTGGCAAACTCATCAGTGAATTTCTCTGCTGCTTCGTGATCAGCAGATGCTTTAAAAATTTTATGCCGTGTCTTTTCTTAAATTTCTGCAACCAGTCTGCTGAATATTCACAATTACCTTCAATTTTCGGTTCATTGTAATAGATCTTTGATTGTTTCATGACCAGCATACTGTTAAGCAGCAGATGTTCACTCCAAGACTGACAGATCCACTCTATCAATACACAATCAAGATCTTCATTTCTCACTTTATGCAGTGTTTTTCCATTTTTCATTAACTTCTGTTCATTCCATGTGTAAGGTCACATCTCAAAACTGACTGTGGTGTGTAGAGACCTGCACATCAGCTGGAATCCTTCCCTCTGCCATGCAGAATTTTCCATTTGTGACATGTCAGCACTCAAAAGAAAATTTCAGATTTTGGAGGTTTTTGGATTTTAGATTTTTGGACAACAAGTACTCAGCCTGTGATACTGAGAAGGTGAATTGTAGAGTCCTTGAAAGTGAATGTGTAGGTTGTGGCATCAGCTCAGAGTTGAGGTGAGTGAAGTTATCCACACTGGTTCTGATAGCTCTGGGCCTGTACCCATGGGAACTTAGAAGAATGAGGGAAGACCTCATTACTCATAAAAACCCATCAAATACTGAAAACGATATTGGAACGAAAGCTAGATAACGCAGATGTAGAGAAGAAGATTCCAAGAGTGGGAGAGTCTAGGACCAGGCTGTTCCTCAGAACAGATGGATGTCCCTTTAGAACAGAGATAGGAAGAATTCTTAAGCCAGAGGATAGTGAATCCGTGAAATCCATTGCCACAGATGGCTGTGGAGGCCATATCATCGTGTAAAGTTAAAGTGGAGTTTGATAAGTACTTAATTAGTCAGGGTGTCAAAGGTTACGGGGAGAATGCAAGAGAATGGGGTTGAGAGGGAAAATAAATCAGCCATGACCGAATATTGGAGCAGGCTCATTGAGCCAAATGGTCAAAATCTGCCCCTACGTCTTATGTCCTATGGTCTAAATTTTATGGAAACACTGACTTACATGCTCACATATTGGTATTGTGCTCAGAGCCTAACATCACAATAATAATTGTGAGCAAACGGAGCCTTTTCAATCCTTTCTCTGCATGAACTGTTCGGGAAAGATGGGACATAAAATGGAGAAAAAGAAAGCAGCTTTTCACTATCAGTGAGAGGCAGTCGGGTTTGCGAGCTGTGATACGCAGAGCAGGAGTTGGCACCGAGGCAAAGTAAGTGGGACGTGAGAAGGAGGTCTCATGCTCCGATGCGAGAATGGAGCAAGAACAGGAGACACGTCGAATGTAGAGATGAATGTGGATGGTGAAATATGCCAGGAATGTTCTAGCAGCTGTTCTCCCAATGGCAACATTAGAGTTCATAAGATGCACGCTCGGGAAACGAGTGAGCCTCATTGAAGGTGAAGACATTAAGAAAGGGGGTTTCCTGTCTTATTTGCCAGGAGTTGTTCCCAAGATATAAAATCAATGCTCACTCTGTTTAAACCAGGCACACTTCCAAATGACGTTCTAGCCTTCAGTATTTAAAGGTGTATTTTCCTTGGTTTACTTCATAGTTAGCACGTTCCTTCCTGAATGAAAGCTTGTGAGGAGGTATAGTTTTGTCACCTAGATTTCACTGGGCAGACTTTCAGACCAGTCGAGAAAGTGCCTCCCAATATACCCTCTTGCCAATTAAACAGAAAAGTATTAGAGATTTTGGAAAAAAATATAAACACAAGAACATTAGCCCATACTTCTCATCTGTATTCACTGAGAATACACTGGAGTTGGAGAGCTCTGAAGGGGACAGTGGAATTCCCTAACATGTTATCATTAAAAAGGAGGTATTAGATGTTTTTGTAGGTTTAAAGGTGGATAAATACCCTGGACCAGATGAGATATATTCCACATATTATGGATGGCAAGGGAATAGATTGCTAGGCCCTGATAGAGATTTTTAAATCTTCACTCTCCACAGGCGAGATGCCAGATGACTGGAATACGTACAGCGAATGTGGTATTGTTATTTGAAAGGGTAGCAGGGATAAACTAGATAATTACATGTCAGAGTTTTATGATATTAATGAAGATCATGGCTGACCATTTACCCCAAAACCGTTTCCTTGCACAATCACCACATTGCTTGAATCCCTTCTTATCCAGAAATCTCTTGACCCTGGTCTTGAAGGACCTCAACAACTGAGCCAATACACATCTATACTATACAGAGTTCCAATGAGGTTTATCCTAAATGTGTTCCCAGCTTGTGACCAGGTTTTTAGTTTCTTCAAAGGGAAATTTCATCTTGCATTCAGTTGTTAAGTGAATACAAGTGATGGAAGAAATGAACTGAACTGACTTTATTTCTTACATCCTTCATATGCATGAGGAGTAAAAATCTTTACATTACGTTTCCATCTAAATGTGCAATTTATAGTAATTTGTAATAAATAGTATGTACAACAGGATAGTCAATGTAACATAGGAATACAGTTGTGTCAGCATGAGATAATCAGTCTGGTGGCCTGGTGGAAGAAGCTGTCCCAGGGCCTGTTGGTCCTGGCTTTTATGCTGCGGTACCATTTCCCGGATGGTAGCAACTGGAACAGTTTATGGTTAGGGTGACTCGGGTCCCCAATGATCCTTCAGGCCCTTTTTACACACCTGTCTTTGTAAGTGTCCTGAATAGTGGGAAGTTCACATCTACAGATGTGCTGGGCTGTCCACACCACTCTGCAGAGCCCTGCGATTGAGGGAAGTACAGTTCCCATACCAGGTAGTGATGTAGCCAGTCAGGATGCTTTCATTTGTGCCCCTGTAGAAAGTTCTTAGGATTTGGGCCACACCAAACTTCATCAACCCTCTGAGGTGAAAGAGGCACTGCTGTGTTTTTTTCACCACACAACCAGTATGTACAGGCCACGTGAGATCCTCGGTGATGTTTATGCCAAAGAACTTAAAGCTGTTCACCCTCTCAACCCCAGATCCATCGATATCTAGGGACTAGCCTGTCTCCATTCCTCCTGTAGTCCACAACCAGCTCCTTTGTTTTTGCAACATTGAGAGAGAGGTTGTTGAGATCCTTCATTTTTCTGACTTGTAAAGAGTCCAGGCCTAGTCTATTCAATCTCTTCAGAGACGGCACTTATCATACCACAAACCAATCTGATGAATCTTTGCTGCACCCCTTCTACAGCAAGTGCATACTTTATTGGAAGTGAAGACCAAAGTGTACACAATATTTCTGGCACAACCTCAACAAGGCACTATATAATTTCTATAAGATATCTTTATTCCTTTTCTCAAATACTTTTGTGATAGCCTACCTACTTTATACATTACTCATTGGTAGGTGAACCCCTGTGTTGAATGCAACATTGCCCAGGTTCTTTCGAACATGAACACTACCCATCATTCAAAAATCACTATCCAAAACCCCATTTGGTTTGGTGCAAAGTGCATCTCTTGACATTATTCTACATTATATTGTATTTATCATTATCTTGCCCACTCATTTAACTTGGCTCTGTCCCCTTAAAGACTCTTTACATCATCTTCCCTAGTCATAATTTCATAACTACTGCTGCTCCTTTTTGTGTAGTATGTTGGTTTATAAACTCAGTGGCCACTTTATTAGGTACGTCCTCTATCAAATAAAGGAGCCATTGAGTGTATGTTTGTGGTCTTCTGTTCCTGTAGCCCATCCACTTCAATATCCAACATATTGTACATTCAGCGATGCTCTTCTGCACACCACTGTTGTAACGTTTGGTCATTTGAGTTACTGTGGCTTTCTGATCAATTGAACCAGCCTGGCCATTCGCCTCTGACTTTTCTCATTAATAAGGTATTTTTGCCCATGGACCTGCCGCTCGCTGGATGTTTTTGGTTTTGGCACCATTCTCTGTAAACTCTTGAGATGGTTATGTTTGAACATCCTAAGAGATCAGTTGTTACCAGACACTCAAACCACCCCATCTGACACCAACAATCATTCCACAGTCAAAGTCACTTACATCACATTTCTTCCCCATTCTGATGTTTGGCCTGAACAACAGCTAAACTCCTTGACCATGCCTGCATACTTTTATGCATTGAGCTGTTGCACGTGATTGGCCGATTAGACAATGGTATTAACGAGCAGGTGTACAGGTATACCTAATAAGGTGGCCATGAACATGGAGTATGTTCATGTCATTCCCTATGCAGGTCACTCTTCAGTACCTCATTATAAAAACAGGAGGCTCAACAGATCAAGCAGCATCTGTGGGGAGAGAAAGACAAGAGGTGATGAGGTAAGATGAAAAGAATGACGAAAGCACGGGGCACCTACAGATCTAGTGTAGATTGTTGACTTGTTCATTTAGTTAATGCGCTCACATTTAACTTCCACAAAACAAAATTCTTTTGTCAACCTGACCACACTGAACAACATCACCCTTCATCAAGACAGCACAGAGAGAAACCCTGACAGTAATAATATTCCTCAGAACTTGAGAGTCAAGAGCGCATTAAGACTGTTTCCAGATCTGAGATAGTCATGGTGAGGATCCTTTGTGATAGAAGCCGCTTTCTTGAGGCACCACCTTGTGAAGATGTCCTTGATGGTGGGGAGGACTGTCCCCATGATGGAGCTGGCTGTTACCACTACTCTGTTCAACCTCTTCCATTCCGGCAATTTGGATCCTCCATACTAGACGCTGATGCAACCAGTCAGCACGCTTTCCACCGTACATCTACAGAAATTTGCTAGAGTCCTTGGTGACATATTAAATCTCTTCAAACTACTAATGAAGAAGAGCCGCCGGTGTGCCTTCAATGCGATTGCATCAGGATAGGTCCTCTGAAATATTGACCAGGTTCTTGAAGCTGCTCACTATTTCCAGCACTGACCCCTCATGAGGATTTGCATGTGTTGTTCTGAAGTGCACAAGCAATCCCGTGGCCTTGCTGACATTGATTGCAAGGTTGTTGCTGCAGCATCATGCAACCAGCCAGTCTATCACACTCCTGTATGCCCCTTTGTTACCTTCGGAGATTCTGCAGACAGCAGTTGTCTCATCAGTGAATTCGTATATGGCGTTTGAGCTGTGCCTAGCTATACGGTCATGGGTGTAGAGAGAGTAGAGCAGTGGGCTAAGTACTCATCCTTGAGCTCTTTCTGTGTTGATTATCAATGAAGAGATGTTCAAATGAAAGTTAAGGTTATCACAATGTCATGAAAGCAGTTCGTTTAGGTTATTATCATATTAAAGTTGCCAGATGATCAAATTAAATTTATTATCGAAGTACATATATGTCACCACATACAACCCTGAGATTAATTTTCTTGCAGGCATACTTAATAAGTCCATAATGGAATAATAATAATGAAAGGTCACACCAGCTTGAGTGTTTAAAGAGTATGCAACAGACAACAAACTGTGCGAATACAAAAAGAAAATGATAATAATAAATAAATAAGCAATAAATGACACAGAATGTCAGTGAAAGTGTTTCAGTATGGGGGTGCTTACACTGCTGGGACCTGACCCAAAGGCCAGTCCTGCAGGTGTTCAAGCTCAGGTTTTCTCCAACAATCAAAGGTGATCAGCATTGACAGGGACAAACTCAGTTCCATTGCATCTGCAAAGTACTTCCAAAAGAGAGTGTCAGAAATCACAGTATGTCGTATCATCTTTCATTCTACCTTTGGTAAATCTGGGGTAAATACTGCTGCCCGCACCATGACTGGAAAAGGTCCTTCTAACCTGCCAGCCCTACAGTTATTTGGCAGTTGCCTCAAATTTCTTTGCTTTCATATTTCTTCATGGTCCCATTCCTCCTTCTCACCCTGATCTCATTTATCCTGTTGCCAAGTCCTTAAGTCTTCAAAATTCCCTTGAACAATTCCCCCTCTGAAAGACTTCTTCCTTCTTTAAGCTGCTCCATAAAACTTAAGCCTTAGTCCCAGCTTTGTCTATTTAGCTTAATATCTCCTAGTTCAAAAAAAGAGACCTGAGCCATTTTCTATATCCATTGGGCAGCTACCTGAATGCACGCTGTTGTAATATTAACAGATAATAAGATAATTAGCAAACATCTATCTCTCTCAATCTTTTACATATTAAAACTATTTCCCTCCCTCACATATTCAACATGGTATTTAAAACATCTGCTCCTCCTCCTCTACCTCCTCCTCCTTTACCTTTTAACCTTGGCTGATATTATGCATTAATGTTGCCATGGAAACAGAGGCATAGATCTAATACTTAAAATAGAATTGATTACAGTACATTTATTTTGTTCCATGTGTATGTAATTGCCTATCCCGAGTTCTTATATATGCTGAGAATACCAATTTCTCATTTCTCTCCTCTATGATACTGCAGGAGCATTAAGATTGGAATTTCAATGCCACTTCACAGAGGAGCCTGATTTTCACAGGAAAATAAAGGCTGGCATGATAATTCTAAATTATTGACAGATTTTGAGTACAATCTCTCCAAGGACTGATTTCATTATCAATACTTAGATCTTTATAGTTAGATCTCATTCAGTTAAGAAGTCAGCGAATTCTAGGAGGCTCATTCATTCCTATAGCATACCACCTCTTCCCCAGTCTAAAGGACTGCATAGTTGAATTTTGCTTTGAACTGTGAAACTTCTTTTGAATTTTCTACAAATTAGCACAAATGAATAATCAACAATAAATATTTCAAATGGTTCAAACAGTTCCATTTATTATCAGAGAATATATAGTGTATACAACCAGAAATGATCATTGGTTAACATCTGTCATTATATTTAGTGATAAATACAATTTTTAGCAAAAAATGCACATGGATAGATTTCATTACAAATAAAATTAGTATCCTCCATTATTCAAATGGAACCACAAGAATTTTCAATGCTCTAACTACCGAGCTGATCAATTGAGGGTTAAGACCTTATTCCCAGGCTTGTTAATGTATTTAAAGATTAAGGATTAGCTTTCTTTGTCACATGTACTTTTCACGTATAGCGAAATGCGTCATTTGCATCAAATCATATCAGTGAGGATAGTGCAGGGAGCAGTGACAATGTTTCCGCCGTCAACATGGCATGCCCACAATTCACTAACCCTAGCCATCGTCTTTGGAATGTGGGAGAAAACCAGAGCCACCCAGGGGAAGCTCACATGGTGATGGGGAAGACAGCCATACTCCTTACAGATGGCGGCATGAATTGAACACCAATCAGTGATTGCTGGTTCTGCAGAGCAATGTGTTAACTGCTAGACTACCCCGTTCCTTATTACTTTGATGTGTCCGCTACGGCTAAGGCGCCAAAGTAAGGTCACATTCACCTAAACATTAAAGATGACTAGGACAGCAGTGTCGACAGTCCTTCACACCACTGAACATTTTGTTTTTGGTTTGATCTTATGCCAGCATTATGACTATGACAAAATGATTGAGTGAGGCCTCTGTCAGTCACAGTTCACCATGGATATTGCATTCTAGCTGTCTAGATACACAAGCCAGGGCAGTACAATACGGAGAGCAAGCCGTTGCCCATGTAGAAAGCTCCCCCCCTCCATGCAACTGATGAATCCAAAGGAATGGCAGAGACCGATACAGTTGGACACCAGTAGCATCACAGGAGTTGCCAGTCAGCGTTGAACTCAATGTAGGACTTCCTTAGGGACTCCAGCTCCAGACTTTTCCCTCAGAGTTTACTCCTGAAGCCTTCCCCATGAGGGGGTATAGGTGCAAGGCAGCAGATATTTGAGATCAGAGTTTTCTTTCTCCTAGATGAGCTGCCAACTATGGCTGATGAACCCCATCTGCCCGAAGCAACCGGTTTTAAGGTGCCAGTAACCCGCCTTTGCCCCTTCTCCTGTCAGTAGAAACATTTCCGCTGGACTTAGTAGCTAAGCCACAGGTGAAAGCCAACAGAGGATGCTTAATAAACAATTCTTGCTAAATAATTACTTTTGTTAACTGAAGTAGTGAATGTCAGGTCATCCTCCATAAAAACAGCTTTCCCTGCTCAGCATCTGTGTGGTGTAATAAAGGAAGATGGGAAGCTCCCCCTTACTTGGCATTTCTTCCGGAATAATACATTTGGTAACCATTCAGGAGAGGTAACAAATCAATGTTCCAAGTTTACATTATTCAGGAGAAAGCAAAGCTAATGATAATTACAGTCTCTTTAAACAACTGCTCTGTGTGTGGAAAATGTTCAATTTTAAGATTTACAGAGAGAGAAAAGTAACTAGACATAGCTGCAAACACGAGGAAATCTGCAGATGCTGGAATTTCAAGCAACACACATCAAAGTTGCTGGTGAATGCTGCAGGCCAGGCAGCATCTCTAGGAAGAGGTAGTGTCGACGTTATGGGCCGAGACCCTTCGTCAGGACTGTTCTGGGCATCAAGATTTAAAGACAGAGCTTCTCTTTGCATAGCTTCTCCAGGCTCTGCATTCATAATTGCTAATGCCTTCTATTGTGGACGTGGGATAGGAAGTGTGAAATCCCAAAATTACTCACTCTCAGTTTCAGAATGAAGAACAGCAATTTGGACGAAGTACTGAGGTACCAGTAAAATCCCTGAAACAATATTCCAACAAGTTAGCAGAAAGGTGTAAGCTAGGACGGGCATGGGAACCTACCAGCAAAAAAAAATAAAGTCAAACGCTGGGCACCTTAACAAATAGTGAAGATAACATTGCAATATAATCTGCCTTTCCTGAAGAATGTTTAAAATTCAAAGAACTGAAGTAGCAGCAGTATAATTATGAAAGTACAGCAGTACAAGTATAAATGCAGGAATATTAAATGCAGCAATATAAATTTGGGAATGTTTTATGAAAATACAGCAGCACGAGTATAAATTTTGGGATGTTAAATGTGGCATTATGCAGGGATGTTATATGAAAAAACAGGAGGTCGTGCTCCCTGAGGAAATAACCTTCAGCAATATTTTCACAGGAAGCATTTCCTGTTTGGTGTGGGAGCTCTTTCTTGAAAAACTTACCTTTAGAACTTGGTGAGGCATTTACTCTGATCATGAAAGCAGAATCCAACCTGTAATAGACTTTGCACAAGTTGCAAATGGTTTGGGACATACACTTTCCAATATCATGGGTGCAATCATTCAGGCAGCACCCTTAAATAAAATTTTTCATTAAGCCTATTCACTAAAGTACCGTTCTTGCACCCCCAGCACATCTGACACAACGGACACATATTGCTGTATGTTTTGATGTTTATGTGACGAATAAAGCTATTTTTTTTTAGTATAAACCCTTCAGCATACAGTGGGGCAGTCACCAGTGTAGTCTTTTCCAGGCAATTTGCCTGACACGTCACAAGCACCATCGTAATATTTACAGGTGGTGCTGGCTCACGAAGGCAACAGTATCAGAGACCCCCACTACCAGGGCCATCTTTTTACAGCTATCGTTGGGCAGGAGCTACGAAAGCGCGATGCAACACACCACCAGGCTCCTTTCAAGCACTCTGTTCATGAACCAAGCAGCACTACAGTTTGACAATACACTGACCACTTTGCACAGGTTGCTTGGGTTTTGTTCTAATAACATTTCCTTGTAAAATTTGTATAATAATTTATGCTTAATTAATGTATTATGCATGAATGCCGTTTATATCATGCTATGTGCTTGTGATGCTGCATTTTCCATTGCATCTGTGCATGCATTTATTTGTGCATTGACAATACACTCAACTGCATCTATTTTGGAGGTGGCCCTCTAATGGGTGTTCAATTCTCCTGTCAGTTTTAGATGATGACTCCATTTTAACATAGAAATTATTGTAATTTTAAAGTTAGAGTCCCACGGTCAAAACTGGTCAAAGTGTGCTTCGAAGTTCAAAGTAAATTCATTGTCGAAGTATGTTTACCATATACAACCTTGGGATTTATCTTCCTGCAAACAAAGACTACCGCATACAATAAACACCGGCAAACATCCAACATACAAGAGGACAAATCATGCAAATAATTAAAAGCAAGCAAGCAAATACTACGCAGAACATGAGCTGCAGAGTCCCGAAAGTGAGTTCATCAGCTGCTAGGGCGAGTGAAGCTGGGCCAGGAGTCTGAGTGCTGCAGGGTTCATTCAGGCCTGAGGCCAGTGAAGCCAATCCGGGAGCCCCACTGCTGCAGGGCAACAACTACTCCCAAACCCTGCTCGCGGTTGTGGGGTCGCAAAGGGGGTGTGAAGGACACAAGGGCCTGTGTCATGGTTCACCCTGAGCAGCTGCGTCAGAGGACTCTGTTGTACGGGCTGTTCCCAGGGATACACACAGTGATGGACATCAGGTGCTGCAGGCAGAGCATCGACTCAGTGACTGTCGCCCTTCGGTCTGCCAGCAGATCACGATGTCTGTAGAGGAATGCTGCCAACTGCTACATTCCAGGCTCAGGAGTACACAATGAGGGGCGCACGGAAGCTCACTCAGCCTCGATAAGGGCTCGGTAGGGAAGCACCACGGTATCAGGTTCTGCTACTGGACAGGGAGGGGCCAGGTTGGGTGAGGAAGCCCTCAATTACCACTGCTCTTGGTTTTAAGGAATATAATGGGACACTACATGTTGCATTGACAATGAATGCAAGAATGAAAGAGATTGCAGAGTTTATTTACAATTAAAAATTATAGGAACAAAGTTTATTTTGATATTGGGGAAAATCTCCTTTGCAGACTCACCATACATTGACCATCAGCACCCTATTCAGAGCACTTTCCAAGCTGTCTGGCTTTGTCTTTCTGCTTATTTCATAGTTATTCATTCTCGTTCACACCGAAGCAACAATCATTTTGAAAGACACTGACAACACACCAGTAAACCTCAGATTTCAAACTTGTCTGCCAATGAAAATATTGACTGTCATTTGAAATAAAAAAAAATTTACTGCTATGAAATATCACCACATGCTGCTTAAATATATATTGCACATCTGCCTATCTAAAAATGCACCCTGAAGGCAAAATAATTCCAGGCCAGACAACTGATTCCATGTCTATAACAGTTACACTGACACTGAAAATACTTAATGCTTCTCACAGGCTATGATCCAGTAGTAAGCAGCTACACCACACTGCAATGGAAAAGCCCAAGCACCAAAGCCTCATGGCCAACAAAGCTTTTTGGGCCCTGCATTGAAATCCAGGAGAGAAACAAGAGCAGGCTGGTTCACCGTTCAAGTTCAGCAGTAACCTTTAAAGTTCACTTCCATTCCTTGGCTTCACACTGACTCTTGCTCTGTGAAAATACAGATTCCACATGAATACTCAAAACAACTGCCTCTATCACACAATTACCTCTGCTGAACCTTCCAGTGCCTCAGATTTGCCATGTGGTTGCTTTTGCATTTAGTACTAAATGACCAGACATTTACCCGAAGTCAACACTGGGAAAACTGAGGTGACTGATTCTAAATGTGATTATTGCAAAAATGATCTTGGGAAACTCAATTTAAATTAACCTATATTCACTGCTTCCAGAGCTGCCCCCCCCCCCACCAACTCCAGACAAACATTCAGAAGACAGTGGGACCAGACAGCCTGGGTGGCCCAAGGCATGAATACAATGTCATGGAAGTTCAAGAAACTCAAGGAATTCATTTTCAGTGTTCTGTCTGAACAACTATACCACTATCTCAAAAACTACTCCATTTTTCACAACGTTAGCACTAACCTGCCAAAGATTTCAATCAGGGACCCAAATTAGCATTGACATACTTCATGGCACATCACATTCTTAGAGTTATCACAGGCCTCACCCACATCTCATATTATGCACATATTCCTTCCGTACTTCCAGTTCTCAGGATGGCCCAAGGGCTCTTCTTCCATGAAGAGAGGTCCAGCCAGTGCTCCTCCACTACTATCCTCTTTCCCGTGACTGAATTTCTTTTCACATTGAAAACTTCTCCAGCGGGATTCCAGCCTTTGTTTCACTTCTACCTGGGCTTCGTCCTTCCCTTCTTTTTTCTAGTGAAATGGAGCATCTCAGACGAGGACTTGACATGCATAGTACTATCAACTCAGAAATGGCATTACTTTGAAGCAGTTTCAGTAGATAATGAAGCAAGGAGGAAGAACTGGCTGGTAAATGATTATACTCCGCTTTTTAGGTGAGTAAGTCGTCTGATCTAGAAATATGGCTTGGAGACTCATAGCTGCAACCTTTGTTACTTGGAAAGTTTTGAACACCTCCCATAAACTGCAGAAAAGTTCATCAGCTACAGTGCCTGCAATACGGAGTTGAAAGAGATTCTGAAGTGTATCTGTCAGGCTGGGAACTACCTGGGATGAATTTTTTGGGAGGCAATCACCCTAAAGCTTATTAAAGTGCAGCAATCGGAAGTAAACCAGCAAATAGTCCAAGGTCCCTCAAATCCACAGCTTCATAGATGGTTGAGGGTTGGGGAAAAGGTGAGGGAGATTAATAGTTGTAGGGGATTCAGTTATTTAGGGGAAATTTACCTCTCCAGATGTAGTGTGTTGCCTCCTTGATATCATGGTCAAGGTTAGCATTATGAAGGATGGTTAATAGCCAAAGGTCATGACCCAGATCACTACCAAAGGATAGAAGATGGTCATATCCTTGCCTATTAAGTACTCCTCTATATCAATCACATTTACTAGCACTGTTGTATTGCCTGCTACAGCCTTGCAGTTCAAGTGCTCATCCACATCTATCTTAAATGTTTATTTATTTAGAGATACAGTGCAGAACAGGCCTTTCCAGCCCAACGAGATGTCCCACTCAGCAACCCACCTATTTAGTACTAGCCTAATCACAGTGACCAATTAACCTACTAAACAGGAAAACAACAGGAATTCTGCAGATGCTGGAAATTCAAGCAACACACATCAAAGTTGCTGGTGAACGCAGCAGGCCAGGCAGCATCTCTAGGAAGAGGTGCAGTCGACGTTTCAGGCTGAGACCCTTCGTCAGGACTAACTGAAGGAAGAGTGAGTAAGGGATTTGAAAGTTAGAGGGGGAAGGGGAGATCCAAAATGATAGGAGAAGACAGGAGGAGGAGGGATGGAGCCAAGAGCTGGACAGGTGATTGGCAAAGGGGATACGAGAGGATCATGGGACAGGAGGTCCGGGAAGAAAGACAAGGAGGTGGAGGGGGACCCAGCGGATGGCCAAGGGGTATATTCAGAGGGACAGAGGGAGAAAAAGGAGAGTGAGAGAAAGAATGTGTGTATAAAAATAAGTAACAGATGGGGTACGAGGGAGAGGTGGGGCATTAGCGGAAGTTAGAGAAGTTGATGTTCATGCCATCAGGTTGGAGGCTACCCAGACGGAATATAAGGTGTTGTTCCTCCAGCCTGAGTGTGGCTTCATCTTTACAGTAGAGGAGGCCGTGGATAGACATGTCAGAATGGGAATGGGATGTGGAATTAAAATGTGTGGCCACTGGGAGATCCTGCTTTCTCTGGCGAACAGAGTGTAGGTGTTCAGCAAAGCGGTCTCCCAGTCTGCGTCGGGTCTCGCCAATATATAATATATATATAACCTACTAAACAGTATGTCTTTGGACTGGGGGAGGAAATGGAAGCACCTGGAGGATGTGAGAATACCTGCCTGCACCACCCATTCAAGTAACACATCTAGACTCCAATCACATACTAGATGAAAATATTCTCCCCAGGTCTCCTCTCAGCCAACTACCCCTTATCCTAACCTTACACCCTCAGGTTACAGACACTTTGGTTATGGAGAAAAGTTTCTTACAGTCTACTTATTTACTTAAGCCCATCACTACTGCTGAATTCTTAGGCTGTCAGGAAACTCTGCATATAGAGAGACAGAGTCACAAAGACAAAAAAACAAGTTATAAAAATAAATATGTTGAAATTGAGGGAGCCATCTATTGATGACATGCTAATAATCGGTCAAGAGCCTTTCTCATCACATTCTGCAGATTTTCCTACTCCTCTGCCACCCAGGCATTAAATCAAAATACTTGGACATTCTGCCAGGTTTTCAAGACTGAGCTATGCATAAATAACCCAATATATCACGTCCTTATAGTGCACCATATTGTTCTCAAGGGTAGGCCTGCCACAAAGCTACATCTTTGCCACTACACGGCTCCCAATGTCCCAGAGGCCTTGCTGCCACAACCATCTACAAAGTAGTGCAATCCATTAGGAAGCACGAGGCCTCCAGGCTCCTGGACAACTCTGATGTCGTTCTGACAGCTCTCACTATTATTGGCCTCTTCCATGGTCTATTAAGTGTCTCTGACAATGATTGGCAAGCTTATATAGTGAACAGGTCCTCTGTTAGGTGTTCCATTTCCAGCTTGTACATTGCTGTGGGGACAGATACAGTGTGTAGCCTCAGCGCTTTCTGGATCGGTTCCTGGGCTCATAGCTGAGTGATGGCCCAGTACTACAAAGAAGGTATACCAGGTCATGCTGATTCACCCATCGCAGATTATCAGTGGTCAAAGGTGCAGGAATCAGACTTGTATTTTGAACTCTGATGCAACTCTAAAATGAGAAAAAGGTGTGCCTCTATGCTTCCTCCATCCTTTCCTCAACGGGTCTCATTTTGAGAATTCTGCCCCCCCCCATGAGACTTCTGAAATAATATTGTGGATTAATTTAAGAAAGGGATTTTGTGGGTGTTTTGGCTATTTGAATCAGATTGCTTTTTTCAAAAATATTTAATGTAACTGGCATTCTTTTTGGTCAGGAATTGTTTATCTCTGTCAATCAATCAAGGACTCTGTTTTATTATTTTTATCATTTTCCAATGCAATAAAAATCCCAGCAGGTACTTGCAACTAATTGGAAACATACTGAGTAACTGTCTCCAGTTTCATTAACTTGGTGCTTTCTTCCTTCCCCAGCCTGCTGAAGTCTCTCTTGGACACCATCACAAATAACTTCACTAAAGCAGGGATAATCTTGAACTTACCCGCATGATATCTCCATCTGCAGTTAAAACGCCGGAGTCAGTTTTTCCTAAGGACTCGCTGGGTAGTTGGCAAGTATTACTGATGTGGGGTGTATTACATCTACTACAGAAGAGTATCTCAGCACACTCCTGTATAGTTTGGGTGTTGGCTACATTCCAGACAGGCCTCCATTGGTTACTGGGCGTTTATCACCAGTTGTATATAAACTTACAGGACTGAATTCATCCAGGAAACAGCATGCTCCAAGTCTGGAAGAACTAGTATTAGTTTCAGCTCGTAGAAGTTCAGAGGAAATACAAAAAAAAATTTTGGATTTATACCATGAGAGTTCTCAGCTGAAGGAAGGAATGTGTTATTTAAAAGTATACCCACCTGCAGATAAAAATCTGAAGTTGCCACAGAAAAAAATATCTTGGGCATAAATCTAAAAACAGTGCATGATTACTGTACATGTGGACAATGTATAGATCAAAGCATATTCAAGATACATCTTCCAGTAAGTTCACCATGTACACTTGATATACCACACTTCCTTGGATGCATTTCTGTGGATATTCTCCACAATCAAACAAATATTGAAAATTCCAGGCAAAGCCATTTCACAAATTGCATGACATCGAACTTCCTGGGGATGAAGTATCGTTAATACAAACTGTGATCATACTTTAACAAAATACAACCCAATTTGTTAACTAACTTAAATGTAGATAAATCTAAGGAAGGATGATTAAGGTGTCACTTTGAAAAATGTGCAAGGGCAAAGGATATTTGAAGAAATGAATATAAAGATTGCTCAAAGTAGCAGTCTGGATTAGCAAATCCATATAATGCAAGACATCACCATTCACTTTTTGAAGGCCATTAATTACTGGAGTATTATGCTATTCCATTAAAACAAAAAAAAATTCAAACAGCTGCTAAATAAATTTAATTAAATGTTACACCAAATTCAAAGGACTTAACTAGCTAGAACTAGACTATCTGACGAAAGACTAAATGTTTGCAATTTATTAGATTCCATAAGGGTTATATGAAGATTTGATGGGGTAGGAGAGATGCTTCCATCAGTGAAGTAGACAAGAGAGTCACTTAATAAATCCAGTATGCTTGGATTTAAGTTTGGGGTAGAGATGGGGTGAATGCTAGGAGGTTTTTTCCCCTTCAGGTTGGATGAGACTAAAAGTAGAGGTCATAGGTTTAGGGTGAAAAGTGAAATGTTTAAAGAGAATCTGAGCAGGAACTTCTTCAGAGGGTGGTGAAAGTGTAAAACAAGCTGAGAGAGGAAGTGTTAGATGCGAGTTTAAGTGTAGCATTTAAGAGAAGTTTGAATAGGTACACAGATGAGAGGCATGGAGAGCTATGATCCAGTGTAGGCAGATGGGACTGAACAAAAGACCAGACTGGCACAGACTAGATGGGCTGAAGGATCTGTTTCCTATATTGCAGTGCTCTATGATTTTATGCAATCTGGAAGAAATCTCTCTACACAGATATACGTGAGAATGTGGAACTGTCGACCCACAAGGAGCAGGCTAAAGCACAGATTTATTCAAGTAGCAGCTAGATACTCATGATGGGCAAAGAAGAGGTTCTTGATGAAGAGAGCTCCAAAGAGAAAACACATCGTTCAAAAAAACTAAACTCTGAGTAGACCAATCAGGCTCGATAGGCTAATTCTGGACTGGATGCTATTTTGTATAAGTAATTCTAATGTTTTTCTCTACTTTCAAAATACTATCAAATAAGACAATCCTTTGCTCTACAGTGTTACACTAATTAATAGAAGGCTCTCCATTTCATTTCTGGACTTGACCCTTACACAACTTAATTTTCTAGCAATCAGGTGTTTTTTAACCTTTAATTGTGCACATCTGATGTCTGTTATGTTCTTCTCATGGGTACAGTTCCCAACTTGGTGCACAGTTGTAAACTTTGTCCAATTGTTGTGCAACACTCCCAGCCTTGTGGTCAGATACCAAGTATAACATTTGATACTTTTGTTCAGACCAAACTGACCTCAAGTGCTGGAGCAAATGAATTGGACCAAAGGGCTCTTTTCTGTGTTGTTATGAATCTATGACTAAGTGCTCCTCCTACTCTGCCAGAGTAATTTTTTTCCATTTTGCTCACTGTGCATTTTATGACTAAGATACAGTTTTCTGTAGGTCTCCAGGAACTGAATTTCAGAGCATGAGCTGCATATTGCCATTCAGAACTATTAAAAACTGTAGAGAACCAAATTCATCCCATTAGTCTGGAGAAGTTTCTAGCTCTTGACCAAGAGGTCAAACTCACTAAACCACCCACCCCAATATACTCTATTTTTGTGATTACATGGCATTTTAAGAATGTTGAGTTGTGCACGAAAGACAAGACACCAACTGCTCTAAAATTTCAAAGTTCCTAACCTCTCTCTCACATGTTTTGGCTTGTTGGGCAAGAACAAAAACCACAGCTGACGTACAAGGGCGTAATACTCGTCTGATTCAATTTAGACTAACAGGAACTAGGTGGAAATGCAATCATACTTAATTAACTCTGCCCCTCCCAGTGACTGGTTTCCTTCTCATGTTCATTGCTGCCTTAGTCTGGTCTTTAGTAGATGAGACATGAAACCAAGATGCAACAGCAATTCTACAAATACAGAAACAGATAACCAGACAGTATAGCCAAGAGTTATATACAGTACTTAACATATGAACTTAACTTTAAAACACAGGATAAAGAACCTCAGTCAAATTTAGAGTAACACATTGAAATGCTGGAGGAACACTGCAGGACAGGAAGTATCTATAGAAATGAATAAACAGTCGATGCTTTGGGCCGAGATCCTTATTGTGTTTATGCATTCAAAATTAGTGTTTTATTTACTTATCTTTCAATTGATTGATTGTACTGTCATTTTTTAAAAAACAGAATATTACTGATCTCTCATTGCAAAGTCCCCTAAGCAGAAGGCATCTCATATGCTTGGAGGTAACATACAACCTGATATGAACAGTAAATTTTCTTATTTTGGGTAACTCACACCTCCAGTGTTCTTCTCACATATAGTCACCCATCCACGTAGTTTTGTTCACCTTTTCCATCGCCTCCCCACCTGGTTCCATCTGCTCATCATCCTCTCCCTTTCTAGTCACATCTAAACATATTGACATTTTTTCCCTCTCAATACCAACGCAGTATCTTGACCCAAAATGCCTACATAAACCTTTCGCCTCCACAGATGCTGTTTCATCTGAGCTCTTCCAGCACTCTATAGAATCACATCCTTCAGCATACCGTCTGTGCTAACCATCAAGCTCCCATTCGTGTTAATCACCCCACCTACACTACTGCAAGTGTAGGCGATTTCATCTCTCACCTAGACACTAGGGACAATTTAGTGGCAAGTTAAGTTAACCTATCAACCTACACGTCCTCGGGCTGTGAGATGAAACGGACTACATGAAGAAAGCTCACGTGTTCAGAGGAAAGATGTTTTAACTCCAGTGAAGGAACAGGAGGTCGGGATTGAACGTAGATTGCTGGAGTTGAGAGGCAGCTGGGACACACTGCTGTCCATTCTATGCCAATTTTTCCTCTATGTTTCCCTAACCTGAGAATGGAGCTCTGGTGGAAGGCTGACAGAACACAGGAAACACAGCCGTTCTCGTGTCTAGGGATCTTATGTCAGTTATGCATGGGTGCAAATTTGTTCCAGTTTCAGAAGGAAGAAGTTTGGTGGGAAGAAAGAATCCTTGGGTTGAATGCTCCTATTTTCATGCCTCATTAAGAATTTAACAAAATACAGGAGGCATTCATATTAAAGCAATGCTTTATCTAGCCACAGGTGGACACAAGGCAGTTTAGGACAAAATCCCAACAATTTTAAAAATGTGTTCTTTTTTTGTTAAATCAAGATTGAATGGATCTCCTTTCACAAAATAGGGGTGGGTGAAGAATGAGTGGGAAAGCTCTCTGCCAATTAAAGATGCTGGATTTTATTAGCTTTAAAATCCCAAACATTAGGGTTGTATATGCAACGTACGGCCTCCCATTGCCTCCGCTGGCTGCAAATTGACAAGCAAGTGCAAAGTAACTGCAACTACAGACTTTGGTAAAATTTCACCATCATGTGAGAGAGGCCATAATAAACAGATGTTAATGTTTGGCAAGTACCCATCTCCTGCTTTCTACATCACAACTTTTAGTCTGAGTTTAAGCCTTGAATTTAAGGTGTCTTTATTTGTTATTCATGTATAAAACGCATCTGGAAATCTTGTCCAAGCCTGTCTGTCTTTCTTCATCAATGGTAGATTGCCCACCTATTTTGATCCAATGCAATTTGAATTGCAGATGCTCTGAGAACTGTTGTTCCATTGTGGCTTTTACATTAAGAAAAAAAAAATAAGCGAGCAAGCTATTAAACAAGCTAGTGACTTCTCATTGTCTATTTTGCCTAAAGCATGCCCCAGTGCAGCTCTCACACATCAATCTATTACAGGTACCTTATATTTTGTAGGGAAAACATTGTCATCTTTCCAAATCCACTGACTGAATAAATAAACTAACATCAGCCATCTCTCAGCTAACATTTCTAGCCCGAGGTTACAATGTGCAAGTCATCCATCAGTGAGGTTTTCCAGATTGTTCTGTGTAAAAAAAAAGCCTTTTTCAGATACCTTTCTCTCTGCTACTGGAGAAAGATTCAAATTAGTGCAATATACAATAACCATAGCTATTAGTGACAGGTTTATTATCAAGGAAATGCTTTAAGATTCCAGTATAATAAGGGTTATTTTCTCCCCCCTCCATAAACAAACAATAATGAAATATCATTTAAAAGTAAACTTTGTTTTCCTCTGATGCAATGTAGTAAGCATACACTCTTGAGGAGAGGTCCTTACTTAAAGAAACACAAATCATTCGGACTCCCAGATTCCAGGAACCAAAGAGGATGAAAAGCCCAATTTCATCTGAGAGAAAAAAGAATTCTGTTCTTATGTTGGCCCCTTAAATTCTTGTGTGGATTCAAATAGAGCTACCAAATAATGTGTAGCAAACTCCATCCTTGCTGTACGGGACAAGTTCAACTTAAAATAGTAGGGGCTTGATAGAAAAATTTGCAGAGGGTACGAAAACTGATAACTTGAGTGAAGAAAGCTTTTAATTGTGGGAAGATATAGATGGTCTGGTCAGTTGGACAGAAAAATAGCAAATGGAATTTAACTCAAAGAAATGCAAGCAAACGCATTGGAAGAGCAGCAATAACACACGGGAATACACAGTAATTAGGCACTAAGCAATGAAGGAACTTAAGTATATGCCCACAGATAAATTTACTGATAAAGTGACTAAGGTGGTTAAAAAAGGCATATTGAACGCAAAATCTAGGCTAATAAAGCAGAACAAGACGAATGTGCTGAAACGGTACAAGACTTGATACGGTCCAGTTCTGGTCACTTTCCCTTTACAGCTAAATTTCGATTGCACTCAAAGTTGCACAAGTTCAATGTTAATAAAAAATCTCAGAGTTGTATGTGATGACATGCATGTACTCCGATAATAAATTTTGCTTTGAACTTTTAAGCATTGGCCAGCACACCGAGCATAGCAGTTTCATACTGACAGCTTTCATTATTCAGCCCAGACTAAAATACTGCAGCTGTGGGAATGCTGGGTGCTGGGAACATGGTTAACAGAAAATACTGCAAACACATGGCGGAGCTGGAAGCCTTGGTTGAGAGAGGAATAGAGTCAATATTTCAGGTCAAAGATACTCCACCACAAATGGGAAAAATGAGAAAACAAGTTAGTTTTAAGGTTAAGTAGATGGGTGATAGAGGTACAAGACAAAGAAATAGCTCTTGTATCTACAAATTGCTCCCAAGCCAAGGTGTTGATTCAGTTGATAGGAGCAATTAGAAAGAGAAAAACTACTGTTATGAAATGTAGGGCATTAGGAGGGCAAGATGCAACATTGTTATTTTGCCTCTTTCCTTCCTACAATCCAAGGATTCAGATAGTCAAATGGCATACTGAATTCAGAATTCACAATGATCACCTCTACACTGGAGAAACCAAAAGCAGATTGGGCAATTACTTTGCAGAGCACCTATATTCAGAATGCATGGGTGATTCAGATATCTGTGTCTCCTCACATTGACCTGTGACCTTATGCACCCAATCTTCATTCCAAACACATGTGCAGTTGTCTGGAGTCAATATTGTTTTCTCCACTTTATCACAACTATCTATTTCCACTGCAAATCATCAAAACAAAACTAGCCAATCTTTTACCTCATTATTACTGCATGACCAAATGGACATGTCCTTCAGTCCATCATTTCACAACTTTAAACTTTCCTTCTCACTTTGTATTAACTGGAAGATCTCTACACTGTATTTCTTCGGCAGAATTGCCCTTTCTACAGATGCTACCTGACCTGCTGTGAGTTTCCAAAATTTGGTTTACTAGCATTAACTTTTACTAAAAAGAACTTAAACTTTGGATTGAGCCCAGCTGTTGGCATTTCAGAATCGTATGCAAGTTATTCTTCAAAGACTAGGGTACATTGAACATCAATGATATATTGCCATAATAAAAATGATCTCCAAATATGACTTGAAGCGTGATTACAGCCACACAAATGAGCATAGTGTTGAATTCTTCAGTGGCATCTCCAGTGTCGATGGTACCTTGCCAGATGCAGAGGAAGCTATGTTGCAGACCCGACCAATGTGTGCACAGTCAGTCTGCTCATCACAATATACCCAATTCATTCCCCATTTAGCTACATTGACAGTTTCCACCATGTCATTTAACCAATGAAACTAATTGAGAATGGATGAATTCTCAATGGCAGTTCACTTGAACAGTGGCTGCAATACTCCTGAATATGGCTCATAGAAAATCATTCAGTTAAGTAGATGTGGTCTACGTGCTACTGACAGAGGAAAACCCAAGTTGGTCAGTTAAGTAATGGAACATCATTCAGACAGACACATGCAAACTCTGCACATACAACACAAGGCAATGAACCCCTAGAATTGACACTCTGTACCTGAATGGCAACTACGTTGAACTTGCAGCCTACAGTATGTCAGTAGTTCCTCTTAACGATCCTAACAGTAAAGTGACATCTAGATTCAGAAATGAACAAGTCCCAGGGGCTTCTCTAATAAAGTTAGATCCTGTTGATTAGTTTTTGCACCGCCACAAGTCATGAAAGTTGACAAACAGCATATCACTTGTGCAAGCAATTGGCCCAAAACAAGCAATTTAGAAGTGAACCACTAATGAAAAAGACATTGCTCTGTGCACGAGTTATTCACAAAAAATGAAAACTCACCATAAGTGACTTCCTCTCAATATTGAGTGAGATATATTTGATTAAAGGGGAGGACCATTAACAATTCTGGAATGTTCTAGCAATGTGACAGAACAGGCATGACACATTAAAGGTCTCAGTCCATTCTGTAAATGTCTATTTCAAGGGCATTGAATTGTCACCATGATCATATTATAGAATCAGAACTGGTGTAGTTTAATAGGGCTTCTGCTCATGGGATAGGCATCATTTAGTGACCTCCAAATGTGCAAAGAATTTGTATGCTTCATTGATATTTTGGAGTAATGATGGAGAAATATTTAAACATGAGATATCAGAAATCTGAGAATCAGGACTATATTGGGTGGATGAACTTGATGATTCATTTGACTTCCAAATGTTAATGGTGTTATTCTTAAAAAAAAATGTCGTGAGGATAAAAAAACGAGAGGGACAAAAGGCAGAATCCTTGCCAACCAAGTGTGGGACCAGGAGGAGTCCCTCAAATGAGACCAGGAAACGACTAATGGACCAATGTGACCTGAAAACAAGTTGGACTTCAAAGATCTGCTTGACATGACATGCAAAATAATAAAAATGAACCAAATGTAAAATTTCTGAAATTCTTATATTAAAACATCAATAATTGCAGTTGCAAAAAGGCAATTGTGTTAATTGACTGTCTGAACTACCTTCGGCTGAGCACATGCCTAAACTTTGCAGATTCAGACACCCAAATGTTACTAACATCAGAGCATGGAAACTGGGCCCCTCAGCCCTACCAGTGCATAATAAACACTAAGCAGCCCTTTTCACTAAGTCCGTTTCATTCTCCTCTTTAGTACACACAGGGAGAAATTTACAATGGTCAGCTAATAAATGAATCATAACATTATGGGAACGTACAAGAAATTGGAGCACCCAGAGCAAACCCATGCTGTAGTAAGAAGAACATTTAAAGTTCACAGAGACATAAATATTAGAATTGAACTTGGGCTGCTGGAACAATGAGCTGTGCCACTGCTCCTGCAGGGGGATACATCAGGGACTGAATTAATGGAGGAATCCAAATAGAACTACTCTGTTCCAGTAGCTCAACCGGACTGTTCTTGCAACAAAACCACACACAATTGAGGCAAGAGGTGCCAATTGGTTCAAAATGAAGAGTAATTACTAGCGAAATACAAGGAAGATGATGACATTGCACAAGAGTGCGAAAGAGCTGAATAACAGTTCACCAGTTCTGCTTTATAAAGAGCTACCAATTGCAGGCATGATAGAATAACTAAATCAGGCAACCTGGTGCTGATGGTGGGGAAGATGGGACAATCAGGGTCACCAGGAACATGAAAACTAGAGGGCCATTTGAAAAAAAAAAGGAATCTAGGAAATCACTCACATTCAGAAACTCAATTAGACTAGCCACATACATACTATTGCTACAAATGCAGGTCAGAGTTGGGTAGTTAAAACACAGTGTTCCAAAAAATTTATGGAAGTGCTGGATTTTTCTCTCCACAAATTTGAGCTTTGAACGCTCATACCACTCTGGCTACCAAGGCTCAGCTTCTGCAACATGCTACAACACAGCTTGGTTGCAGTGTCAATTCTGTAGCTCGGTCACTTAAACTTTAATGCAACTTTTATCAGGTTACATCTCGCATTGCCATGTCTGTCAGACGGATCCACATTTTCAGCCAGACTGCATTCAGGCTAGTTTCATGCTTCTGGATCAAAGGCAAATTTCTTCCTCATATTTGAATCTTCAAATATCCCTTCATTTTTGGATTTCATGGCATTTTTTGGTCCCAGTGAAATAGTTGTGCTTGGTGTACTCTTAAATAGTTTCAAGATTCAAAGATTCATGGTACATTTATTATCAAAGAATGTACAAGTCATACAACTTTTAGATTTGTCTGTTTACGGGCAGCCACAAAGAAACCTGAAAGACCCTGATTAAAAAAAAGACCACCTCCAATGTGCAGAAAAAAAACACATACCAATGAAAATGAACAACTACAGCATTCCAAACCAAATTGAATCTTTAGATCTAAAGCTTCAGAGCAGCACAGAGTAGGCCCAAAGCCTCGGTATCACTTCATCATATTAGCTGGGCAAATTGCTGCAAAGTTGGCAGACATGAGGCACAGCAGCTGGGGGCAGTCTCACTGCCTCAGCATCATGGAGAGAGGAGTGAACATCGCAGGAGAGCAAGCAAAATCAGCCCGAGTCTCAATGCCTTGCCTTTCTAGTCTATCTGGCCCAATGTTTAAATTGTCCAAACAGCGGATGGTACGTTGCATTAGGACCTGGGTACCACCGCAGTGTTTCAAGCTGGGCCTAGAACATGCCACCCAACAGTTCACTTCAAGCCTAGGTTTCACTGCCAAGGGAGCCATTCTCAACCTCTCCAAAGCAGCTTGGTGCTTAAAGCAATCCAATCTTGCACCCAGGTTAGTTGGATGGTCATTGAAACTCCTGCCTTGACTTCTCTCCAAATCATTCATTCCAACTCCATCTTTGTTGATTTTGAAGTGCACCAGCACGGTTCACCTCTCAAATTTGCTTCGCCTGTGCGCACCTCTTCATTGTTTGCAGTGGTATTTCTTTGCTAGTAAACTGACTAAAAATATTACTAGTAATACTTTTTTTTCTAAAAAGTAAATTAATGGTTTCAAATTTCCTTGCTTTCAAACTACCATCAGCAACATCTTAAACTGGTCTATCCTTCTGTGTATATCAGATCTATCTTTGCAATTGTACAGTTATTTGTCAAGAATTTATTGTACCAAGGATAATTTTTATCCCACTATGGGATCTGAAAACTGATTCCAACTGTGAGATCCCTTCTATCTACTCTATTTTACATTTTCTAAGCCATAGCAGTCATCGTTTTATCCTCACCCACCCACAACCACTTGACTATACACAGTTCATTTTATCCCCCCGGACTACGACCCCCCAACCTCCATGTTTCCATTCTTCTTAGCTCTAGGATGAACTATGGCAATGAGATATTAATGATATCAATGAGATATCAAGTATGGCATGAGATATGAGACTCTTCTCCTGTGCTGCTTTTTAGCGTGCTCACTTTAACTGCAGTTAGTCTGTTTCTGAAGTTGTCTAATTTCACAATTTAAAACAGTTGTTAATGTCGTCCTCGTGCAATCTGTTTGAGAACTCAATACTTTATAACTATATTCAATAGTTAGAATAAACTCTTGTTGGGCTTCCAGGCTGGTACATTCATTAGTTTTTCCAATGCTGCACTGAGGTAAGGTCACTAGACTTGGAGTGAGAAGCAGGAGTGATTAAAAGAGGTAAGTCTGAGGAATTGCCGGTAAGTTTCACTTAACATGACTGTAAAATAGGTATATTAGCAAAATGTTAGTTAATTAAACAATTAGCAAATTGATTGGCCAATTAGCTGACAGCAGCCAATAAAAGTTAGGGTCAAGCAGAGCAGCTATTGCTGGAGTGAGATGGTGTTAATAGTGGATAATGGAGGCATTGGTATCAAGAGACATGCAAATGGCCCAGGTGTAGAAAGTGAGAACAACTCTTCTAAAGAAAAGGGCTTCAATGAGAAGGCACAGGTAAGAGGGAATGTTTGGTTTTGGGACCTGTAAAATCCTTAGTCCTGATTCAGTGTAGGAAGGATGGAGTGGTCCTTCTGCAAGATGTGGCAAGTCAGGGAATCTCATGGTTTCCCTGATGCGCGATGTGCACCGGGTGCAGCTCTTGACAGACTGGTTCCAGGAACCGGAGTTGGATGTACTTAGGGTCATCCAGGAAATGGGCAACTTCATGGATGAGATTTTTACTGAGATGGTCACACCCAAGGTACAGGCTTCAGGCAGATGGGTGAAAACCAGGAGAGGTATGGCAAGATAGGTAGTCACTGCAAGCAATGTTCCTTCTTATTTGTAATGACTAGTGTGCACAAAAATCTTGTGCTGTGCAATTTTTCACCCAGTGACCTATGCATACTAAATAATTTCAATAAAAACAGTATAAACAAACCAGTTCTAAATTCTGCTGATATCGCAAACTCCACATCATCAACACCATATCAGAGACCGGAAAAGGAAATGCGATTGCCTATGATTGTGAAATATACTTCACGTGCCAATAAGGTAGAGGGTGACAACTTTTTGTATGCAGTTTGAATTCCTTTGTGTGCTTGTACCAAAGGACGTGTGCATGCACACACCTCAGAGGGAACATTAAGTGCAAGGCTCTTCTGTGGCCATTTCCCTCAAACAAGTATATCCATTTGGATACTGTTTGGTTGGTTGGGGGCGAGGGTGGAGAAAGCTACTTATCAGACACAGCCAAGTCAATAACACTGTGGCAGGCTCTGAGGTGCAGCAGGTAAGAGTAAAGTCAGACAGAGCAATAGTGATTCAACAGACTGATTAGTCAAGAGACAGACAGGAGATTGTGGCCAGAGAAGAGATGCAATGAAGTGTAGTCTCACAGATGCTAGGAAAGGCCAGCCAACTTTAGGTTGGTGACCTTGACCAGTTGTAGGGAAGTTACTGGAGGGAACTGAGGGACAAGATCAAGAATCACTTAGATAGTCAAGGCCTGATCAGGAATAGTCAGCATAGGTTTTTGCATGGGAGGTCATGTCTGACAGATCTTTTGGAGATCTGAAGAGGTAAATAAGGGGAGGGATGAAGGACAACATTCAAGATTGCCTTTTGTCATTCTTTAGTACATGTGTAAAGAAGATTGAAATGATTGTTAAATCCTGATCCAATGCAGCATTAAAAACCAAAGTATAAAAACAAAATACAAAAATAAAAGCATGTTGTAGTGCTTGTTGTCTATGACCATCTTTAATAAGGTTCACCATGGCAGATTGATATGGAAAAGTGGAAGCTAGAAAGAAGTTTTCAGAATTGGCTGACGATGGAAATGGAGGGCGATAGCTGAAAATTGATTCCAACTAGCATCTTATGATTAACAAGGCATACCTGCATTCACCAACTCTTGTATCCTCTCCCCGAGTTCATTTTTAAAGCACACAAGAAACTGCTGTGAAGCTTAAAGCATAGGACAAGGCAGATCAAATTGCATAGAGACAATACTAAAGCAGGGTTCCCAACCTTGTTTTAATACCATGGTCCAATGTCATTAAAGAGGTCAGTGGACCCCTGTACTAAAGGCACATACAACTGGATAGTTACCAAATAAACAAAAACAGAAAAATGGTGTTCACTTGAACATTTAGACTCTTAAATGCAGGCTTCACTTCAACTAATTTGCTCCAGAGAGCAAGTCAACTACCAGAAGTGTCAGCCAAACACAAGCTTCACAATAGTTTTCACTATTGAGAACTACTCAAACATAAGCCTTTATGGCATCTACCAAAACGAACAGTAAAGACACCAAACAGGCATTCTGCAGATGCTGGAAATTCAAGCAACACACATCAAAGTTGCTGGTGAACGCAGCAGGCCAGGCAGCATCTCTAGGAAGAGGTACAGTCGACGTTTCAGACCGAGACCCTTCGTCAGGACTAACTGAAAGAAGAGTTAGTAAGAGATTTGAAAGTGTGAGGGGGAGGGGGAGATCCAAAATGATAGGAGAAGACAGGAGGGGGAGGGATGGAGCCAAGAGCTGGCCAGGTGATAGGCAAAAGGGATATGAGAGGATCATGGGACAGGACGTCCGGGGAGAAAGATGGGGGGGGGGGGGAGGACCCAGAGGATGGGCAAGGGGTATAGTCAGAGGGACAGAGGGAGAAAAAGGTGAGAGAAAGAATGTGTGTATAAAAATAAATAACGGATGGGGTATGAGGGGGAGGTGGGGCATTAGCGGAAGTTAGAGAAGTCCAACTTCTCTAACTTAGGAAGTTAGAGAAGGCATGAACATCGACTTCTCTAACTTCCGCTAATGCCCCACCTCCCCCTCGTACTCCATCCATTATTTATTTTTATACACACATTCTTTCTCTCACTCCCCTTTTTCTCCCTCTGTCTATACCCCTTGCCCATCCTCTGGGTTTCCTCCCCCTTGTCTTTCTCCCCGGACCTCCTGTCCCATGATCCTCTCATAGCCCCTTTGCCAATCACCTGTCGAGCTCTTGGCTCCATCCCTCCCCCTCCTGTCTTCTCCTATCATTTTGGATCTCCCCCTCCCCCCTTAAATCTCTTACTAACTCTTCCTTCAGTTAGTCCTGACGAAGGGTCTCGGCCTGAAATGTCGACTGTACCTCTTCCTAGTAAAGACACCATCTTAATTATGGTACGCAACAGTCAACAACTTAACATATTACCTTTCACACCACTGAAGAGAAAATTTTAAAGCATCAGTTTGCACAAAACAGCAAATCCAGTAGCTACTTGCCATGTTATGATGAGTTAATTGAGGGGGAAAGCTGTTTATTAGGATATAATCTATTTCAAAGCAAAAAAGATAAACATCTAGCTGATGACCAAGCTCTTGCTGAACCATTTTATCAGAACCAAAAGAGATATTAGGAGAATTAACACTCAAGATGAAAATTACTCTTTGGATAGGACTATGAAAGATCGAACTAGCTCCCAAAACCTCCCATCATCAATCGCTTGAAGACAGTAGCGCAAGATTGCATATAAAGGAAATTTAACACAATGCACATTTGTATGCTCTAAATTTTCACACCAATTTATAGAAATTTTATTTTTATTTAGAGATACAGCACAGTAACAGGCCCTTCCAGCCCAACCAGCCTACTAACCCGTATGTCTTTGGAATGTGGGAGGAAAGCAAAGGACCCAGAGGAACCCCACGCAGCCAAGGGAAAAACATACAAACTCCTTACACTTACAGGTAGCAGCTTGACAAATACAAATAATACTAATAATTTAGCATGTACTATGCAGTTTTAGTTGTAAATTGAGCAAAAACAGTTGGGCAACAGTTTTGTAAATGTGTTTCAATGGAAAAGTGTGTCTTTAAGGTTTAAGGTGCAAGTGCATTGCAATAAATACAACCTTCTAGCAAAATTTCCTGTTCTACTATACTTACAAAATCTGATGTGAAAGCATGCAAGAATTGGTTTCAGAACCAAGACCTTGATATCCCAAGGCACTGCTAAAAACCATTAAGAAAAAAGTGCATAGAAGATGACAGTTAAAACAATGTTGCTCTCAGAGGAATTTTGCAAGTCTGGGAAGAAGATAGCGTGCAAAAATACAGCAAAATTTAACAAGATTAAGACAATATAGATCAGCAGGTCATACAGAAGCAATACAAAAATGATAACCTTGAAATTCAACACAACCCATAAAAATTGACCCTTAATGAAAAGGCCTCAATACTGAATACCCCATAAAGCCACACAAAACCAATAGTTTTGACAATGATAGTTGCCAAGACTCTTCTCAGTCATCTGTTTCAAATAGAAGTTTGATCATTAATAATGTTAGAAGCTAACCTTAAGAATAGTAATCAGTGCATCTGGAGAAAATTCAATAAAATATCAAAGGTGTACCCAACACAGGGCTTGGTTTGAAAAAAGGGTCTAGGTTAGTGACCACAGAAACTGATAAAGATGATGCATTCAACCAAAGCAAATTATGGAGAAAAATAAAGTAACATTTATGAGTTATGTTTGAATTACATAAAGTTTATTTCAGCACAGAGCTGAGATAAGTGAAGAACTCAGAGCTCCAGAGTGCCAATACCCGTCCTTAGTTTAGGGAAGCTTCACATAAACCAAAGCGCTGAAATCAACAAATGTACACAATTTTCCCCCACTTGTACTGAATATCTTATTGTTAATCAATACAAGTAAATGAATTCCAGTTGTGTTCAAGACATCTATAGATTAAATGATGCTACTAGTAAATCAAAACAGCAATACTTTAAATCTCTGCACCCCCAGACATCAGCTGGCTAAACAATTTGACACTAGCATAGGCAAGTGCAGAGTTTTGCATTTTATTGTGAATGCTTTATTTAAGACATACGTGGCCAATGTGCCATTCTTATTTCTCAGTAAAGTGCAGAAATACAGTAACTATCTGAATCCAACAACTTTCAGAAAAGTAATCCTTCCTGTTTGACAGTAAAGTGGATGCTGCTTATCAGACAAATTTCTGATGCAGAGGTGGCAATTATAAATACCCTACGGGAGTCAAGCTGACTTCAAACTAAAGAAAATAAATTTTAAGCTTCCCGTAAAAAGCCATCAAAAGAGCTGGATCTTAAGATGGGGATGCATTAACTTGAGTTGCAGACTCCTTTGATGGCAGCTTATACCCCCCTTGATAATAGACATTTTAAAAAGTCAAATGCAGCAATTTAAGGGTGAAAGCCCTATTTATATACAAAGAGCCCCTAGGTACTTCCAACAGCAAAGTGTCTGAAATGCCTTAAGCAGTTTGATTTAATAAAAAACTTTTTAAACTAAGTGAACACACACTACGAGCATGAGAAATATATCCAACATCCAATCAAGTTCCAGGTTCTGCATAGTGGTGTGTTAACAGAGCAGTCATTTCTCCAAGTCACTCCACTGGAAACTTAAAAGCACTTAAGGTATTAACAATGTTAAATCCAGCTGCGACAGTCTGCAGAACAAAATGGTCCACAATATGCAGTATCACAACAAAATGACAAACCTGATTTTGTTCTAAGAAACTGAACATTGCATAACACACCAGTAGAGATATTTATAACGACAGGTTGAAAGTACAATTCCACTAGTATAACAAAGTTTAGAGGTTGTTAAAACTGCAAACTAGTCAATCCAAAGTATAACCAAATGCAAAGCAGCATACATTTTCATCTATTAAAATACTGATGAACAGATACAATATACTTTCCATACATGCATTATCACGGTGCATGAACTGGGTGCAAGGTGACCAAGGCAGCAAAAATAACATGCAGCCATAATTCACTAAAAGCTGCTGAATCCATTCAACATCCTTTAGCATACAGATGAACTAAAGCACGTGACTAATTCCTTACAAATATTTACAGACTTCCAAATATTGTTCAAATCATCTGTGAAGTAAAATGAAAGCCTCTAGTTTTTCTGGAATCTGTCCTTCATAAACTAATCGGTATTTTACTATGGCACGGGCAGCAAGACATTGCAAAGTTGTGTGGTTGATTGGCTGGATCAAGTTTTTCCCCACTTCCTTCTCATTCAGTAAATCACAGGCTGTCTGCTTATGGCAGTTTGTGGTATCGAAGTGTGCACCTGCTTTAATGAGAAGATTCATGATTTCCCGGTGATTGTTATGTGCTGCAATGTGCAGTGGACTGTTGTTTTCAAAGTCCCTTGCATTGAAATCTGCTCCACACTCCAGCAACATGGCAGTCACCTGCAGAGATGGAAACTTACAAACGGGGTAACGACCCACAGAAGTAGTATCTTTATCAACGGCCAGATGAAGGGGTGAAAACCCAGTCTTTCCTCGAGAGTTCAGTTTTAGAAATCTGTAGATAGTTTGCCGCTTGAGATATTCTTGTTCAGAGGTACATTTCACCTTCTCTAACAAACAGATTAGATGCAAGATTATTGACAGGGCTTTGCTCAACTGGGTCAAGTCAGACAGGGCTTGCTCCTGCTTCATGGCTCTGTCTATTTCAAAGACACTTTTGCTCAATATCCCCATCAAATCATTAAAGGATACCGAGGTTCCCAAGACTCCTTTTGTCCGGTCTTGCAGCATAAAAGAAAAAAGCTCAGCGAAAGACAGCAAACTGCTTGCTGTCATTGGACTCAGAGGGTCAAGATTATTCTGTTGCATATCCAATGCATACTTCCACAAGTTGATGCACCGCTCAAAATTGCCAGAATCAGCATAGACAGCACCTCTGTATCTTATGTAGTAAGATGTATCTGGATGTGAAGGACCCAGTATTCTTTCTCTGATTAACAATGCCTGCATTCTCATTTCATCCGGATCAGCAATCAATGCTTCCAGCTCTTCTACTGACATCACTTCTTTGGCATAATCATAAGCCATTATCAACTGCTGGGGCTCTGGTTTAGCAAGGATATTAGCCCCATCACTGTATCGCATGTCCATGGCTTTCTTCCAGTATTTCATCGCTCCTAACAAATCTCTCTTCTTGTCCACAAATGTGGCTCCTAGAAGCTCCAGGGCATCAATGCGTTCAGTTTTACTTGTTTGCGGGTGCTGGGTTAGAAAGTCCACAATGTTGGTATGACCAGTTACACTGGCAGAGAGTAGTGGAGTCATCCCATAACCATCCTTCTCCATTCTGGCTTCATACTTAAGCAACATCTTCATGATTTCCAGGCTCCCAGACTCAGCACAGTCATGCAAAGCTGTATTCCCTTTTTAAAAAAAAAAAGAAAAATAGAAGTCAAATTCACTGGATTTTGCTGTTAACACGCAAAAGTAAAAATGGAGTTTGAAAATGACACTTTCTATTTGAAACAGAATTGAAGAATATAGCATTTTAAAATAAGTGAGAGCCACCTTGCACCTGGATTTTAACAAATGTGAGCAATCAAGTAAATCAACCCAAGGGTTAATACAATTCACTTTAGCACACACAGTTGATGAAAGCCTTGTATAGAGGAAAAATGAAGACCACAATGCTGTTGATTTTATAAAACTTACAGAAACAAATAACATGGCCTCCAGCAGATTAAGCTTGATACAAGGCTCTACCATTCCTACCACTTCCCCCTGAAAGCTTATCCATTCATCTTCTCCTGATTTCTCAATGCTTCCAAGTTCATTCCTCCAAACTTCCCACATGGTAACAAGTTGCACATTCTCAACAAGGAACTAAATTTACTCTTTTGGAAGACATGCAAGATATCCAAACAAGCTAACTAAATTCATTACAAAGATTTCATAAAAACGTTGCTCAACATTCATAGGATCCTACAATTCAATGTCTCCCCCAGCCCCTGAGTATTAATAAAGAATGCAACTTCAACCACCTAAGCTGTCAATAATGAATTTTTGTTGCATGTCCATGACTGCCAAGAAATGGACTGCAAAGCTTGTACACAAATCTCATAGCTGAACCAAAATTCCACAAGATAAATTTATTTTTTTCTACTGAACCAGTGAAACAATGCTTTGATTTTAGAAGTCAGGGCTTTAGAGTTGCATGCATTTCACTGGTGCTTGTAACAGGAATTCCATAATTATAATCCAATTACCTCAATGTGTGTCTTCACTATGAGTGTATTTTATTTGTTTCTATTATATAGTAAATGCACACTTTTAGCATATTGTCAAATCCCAACTTGCGTAAAACTCAGCTGCACGGGTTCAGGATTAGCTTACCCACAGAAGGCAGAGGGAGGTAGCTGAGAGTGCATTCTGCCTGGAGATCTGACGAGTGGTGTTCCACGGGGATCTCTTCTGGGACCCCTGCTCTTTGCTATCTTTATAAATGACTTCGATGAGGAAGTGAAAAAGTGGGTTTCTAAGTTTGCAGATGTCTTAGTTGGTGGTGTTGTGGTCAGTGTAGAAGATTGTCATAGGTCACAAGACTTTAACAGGAATGTAGAGCTGGGCTGAGAAGTGACAGATGGAATCCAATCCAGAAAAGTGTGAAATGTTACAATTCGGAAGGTCACACTTGAAGGCAGAGTACAAAGTCAGAGGCAGGATTCTTAACAGTGTGGAAGAACAAGGGATCTTGGAGTACATGTCCATAGATTCCACAAAGTTAATAAGGTGGTTAAGAAGGCATATAGTGTGTTGGACTTCATTAGTTGGGCAAATGAGCTCAAGAACCACAAGGTAACATTGCAGCCCTGTAAAACTCTGATCCGACCACACTTGGAATATTGTGTTCAGTTCCGGTCACCTAAGTACACGGATGTGGAAGCTTTACAGAAGGTGCAGAGGAAATTTATCAGGAATCTGACTAGAATAGGGAGCATGTCTTAATGAGGAAAGGTTGAGTGATCTAGGGCTTTTCTCTTTGGAGCAGAAGATGAGAGATGACTTGATACAGATGTACAAGAGTCACAGATAGGTGGACAGCTAGCTCCTTTTCCCCAGGGTAGCAATAGCCAATAAAAGAGCATAATTTTAAGGAGATTGGAAGAATATGGGGGTGGGGCATGTCAGAGTTGGAAGACACCCACACACGAAGTGGTAATTACATGAAACGTTGCCAGTGGTAGTGATAAAGGCAGATACATTATGGACATTTAAGGGATTTAGATGAATGAAAGAAAAATGGAGGACTATGTGGGAGGGAAGGGTTAGATTGATCTGAGTAGGTTTAAAGGTCAGTACAACATCATGGCCCAAAAGGCCTGTACTGTGCTGTCATGCTCTACATTCTATGTACTCATTCCAAGTTGTCCTTTCCACCATCTTGAGCAAATGTAGTAGTTTTGGCAAGTTTTTGAATTCTAATGTACAGTGCCTTTTTTTTGTTTCACTACAACTGCCAACAGGCAAATTAAACAGATTAATTTAACTGATTAATTCAAATGGCTTTTTAACTACATTAGATTTCAAATCCTATTTACTGCGATGGCCTCAGTGGGGATATCACATATTAGGAGAGAAATATCTGCTACAGCATAAACAACACTTAAAACATACAGAAATCCCTACACTCAATTGTAATGCTCATACCAAGTTTAATGCCACAACAGAGAGCAATCAAACCTGGGGTATTCCTACTTCACGGGGTTTAACCACTTCTCATGGAAGAGCAAGAAAATTAATAATTGATACTTTCTCATAAATGTCACCAACATTACCTGTACCTGTGTAATTAAAAGACTTTGAGACATGCATTTTCACTGAGGCTTGAACAAATATTTGAATACACCTTTAACAAGTAGTTTCACACAGCTTTCTTATGCCCTACTCTGAAAGTGAAGTTTCATAGATTATCTGGAATTACCTACATTTGGCACTTGAAGGAAAAGACTCTCCATTAAAGGTGTGCTACAGATGTTCACTTTGTGATACTCATGTCCCAATTCAAAACCTGTGTTTTAAACCCAAATGAAGAGTCAAAATGTGGAAGTGCCCACCCCCCCATAAAGGAACCACATGTGGTGACAGAAACTTTATCCAGAGCAACTATAAACAATTTTGAAAATTTGCACAATGACATTGACAAATCACACTGTTCAAGCACTGGAGAATTTTAATACAAAGTCTATAATGAACCATGTTTATGTACATAAACTGCCATACTGAGTAGAGAAACTGCTCCTAGTTAAGCTCAAACTCCTGCCATGGAAGATGACAAAACAATATTGTGATGTTTGAAATACACTCTGCTTTCCTGATTCACTGGCATTCCAATTTTTTTTTAACTGAGGTGAGGGGTATGGAAAACATTTCTTCCATCAGCAATGTAATATCTGTATACACTACAGTGGCACTTTTAGTCCCCCAAGATGAAAGCTAAAAGGAAAATGTGGGAACTTGAAATAATAAGAAAGATAGCAAACATTCAGCCATAATTATGTTGCCAACCTACGAAGTACTACTCAAGTATTAAAAAGTAACTGGAAAATCTCGAGGCATTGGAAATTCCTAAATAAAAAGAGCTGAAGATCTCGGCAATCTTTGAAAGCTACTTAAGGGAAGGCAACCTAAGCTATAACAACACAAACCAAATTTGGAACTGAAATGACCTACTACTTTTCAAGACGACAATTCTATAAACACAATTAAACCTTACTTAAAATTGCGGTTTCTTGAGAAATCGTTTAAACATTGGATAAACGGCGAGACGAGAGAAAAAATAAATGTGATTTTTTTTTGTAAAATTTCGACCACAAGCGGAAAATCCCACTTTACGTAGTTTCGTTACCCCTTTGTATTTAGAGAAACAGTGTAAAACATGCAAAGATTCGGCTCGAACAGCATTCCTTGTATGGGCGGCAGATGGAGATAGGGCCGCAGTGGGAGGGGAGAGGAGAGGGATTTGGGAGAGAAAGGGGAGGGGAGGGGAAAGTAGGGTAGGGGAGGGCTACGGCCTGTCTTCTCGTCGGTACCTTTGACGCTTTTCCTATTGACATCGGCCCCCTTCTCCAGCAGGTACTTGGCGATGTCGCGGTGGCCCTTGTAGCAGGAGATCATGAGACAGGTGTGTCCGTGCCGGTTTGCCACCTCCATGTCGGCGTCATGCTCGATCAGATACTTCACGATATCCAGGTGCCCGTCGAAGCAGGCAGCCCTGAGCGGCGTCGAATTGGTCAGGGTGGTGTTGTTGACCGACGCGCCGTGCTCCAGCAGCGACTTCACCACCGGTAAGTGGCCGGCGGCCGAGGCGGCCCACAGCGGCGGCGCCCCTTCGATCGTCTCGCCGTCGAAGTTGACGGAGCCGCCGAGCTCCACGTCGGCGCCGCACTCCTCCAGCAGGTAAACCACCACGTCCAAGTGGCCGTAACGGGCCGCCATCAGGAGCGCGGTGGCGCCGTTGGTCTTCTCGGCCGCCAACACCGACACCTCGTCGGGGCTCTTGGCCGTCAGCAGCTTCTGCAGCAGCCGCAGCTTGCCGTCGCGGGCCGCATTGAACACCGCCGTCTTGAAGTCCATGGTGACTCGCTCCGCTGCCGAGCCTCGGCCTGGCCTCCGAGCGAGCGCCCGCCTCAGCCGCGAACTCGCGGTCCTGGCGCCCGATCCTTCACCCTCCCGACCGCCGCCTTCCTCCCGGCTCCGGCCGGCGCCTCACTCGCCGCAACTTTCTCCTCGAGTTTCACTTCTCACTCCCTCCCCGTCGGCCGGCTCATTGTAGCTCAGGAAGGGCGGAACGAGTCGCTTCTGGCTTGTTTCTGGTAGTTTTGTTCAATTCCCCCTCCGCCTCACTCACTCACTCCAAACGCCCAGCCCAGCCCGCCCGGGACGCTTTCGGAGGCGCAAAGTGAGTTCCCAGCCGAGAGAGGCGAACGCCCAGCCTGTCAGGCGAACTTTATGAGCGGAAGTTGAACCGCTGCCTGATTGAAAAGCGGTGTGGCCAATGACTGAGGGCCCCGGCGAACGCGGCCTATTAATGACGGGGAGAGATCCGGTTTCCATGGTGTTCAGGAGCGAATCAGCAAACGGGGGCGGGGCGCTGGCGGCAAAGTCCTTGAAAGCGTCGGCTTTTGGAAGTGATGACATTGAGCTCCACCTAGCGTACCGCTCCGAGACAAAGACGGGATCGATTCTCACCAAACTTTTTAAAACTTTGTCCTGATGGAGTGTCTTGGCCTGCAACGTCGACTCTTTATTCTCCATAGAACATGCCGAGTTCCTCCAGCATTTTTTTGTGTGTTGCCCAAGATTCCTACAGAATCGTCTTCCCCTGAAATTGCTTCTCATGACGCCCCGTCTAAATGTCATTTCCTCGGAGTCAGCTGGCAACAAGTGTAAAAGTTTCCATCTGTTTTAACAAGCTTTCTTAAACCCCTGATGCATCTCTAAGCACGTGATCATGATGAATTGTCCCCTGACATCTGAAGGTTTCACATCCATCTGCCGGGTTTCTCATTTACCTAATATGGAATATATATTTTCTGTAACGTAGAGGTATTTATAAAATGCGCAGGCAGTGGCCGCTGCAGAGAGCACTTGGAGTAACTCCCTAACCCCGACATTAATGTATGTGACGTGTACCCGCAGCAAGTTATCAGGTTCGTGTCTCACCGCCCCATATCGGCAAGACAAAGAGGCCACAAAGATACTGTAAACTCAGACAGCAGCTCTTGAAAAAAGAACCAGAGTTAATGTACAAACAGAAACATAGAAAATAGGTGCAGGCGTAGGCCATTCGGCCCTTCGAACCTGCACCGCCATTCAGTATGATCATGGCTGATCATCCAACTCAGAACTCCGTACCAGCCTTCTGTCCCAGGCGACCTACATCACACAGTACGTATAATTCACACACAACACAAAGTAATATTACCACAAATAATAAGGTAAAATTATGATACAAGTTAAAAAAGTAAAGAGTATAACACTAATGGTGTTTCATACATGATGAGAACTGGTTGGTGGCAAGATATCTGGTGTGAAATTTGAAGCAGGGAGGTGAATGGTAGAAGAGGTAGAGGGGCTGGAGAAGAAGGGATCTGATGGGGAGGAGAATGGACCTTGGGAGAAACGGAAGGAGGAGGGGCCCCAGGGGGAGGTAGGTGATAGACAGGTTGGAAGAGAAGAGGTAAGAGGGGGGCCAGAATGGGGAATTGAAGGAGGAGGAATTGAGGGGTAAAATTAGCATAAGTTAGAGAAACTAATATTCATGCCATCCGGTTGGACGCTACCCAGATAGAATATGAGGTGTTGCTCCTCCAACCTGAGACTGGCCTTATCGTGGCAGTAGAGGAAGCCATGAACTGACATGTCGGAGTGGGGGTTGGAATTAAAACAGGAAATCTTGCTTTTTACGGATGGAGCGAAGGTGTCAACAAAGCGGTCCCCCAAATAACGTTGGGTCTCACCAATGTAGAGGAAGCTGCTTCGGGGGCACAAGGTACAGTATAGAACTTCAACAGATTCGCAGCTGAAGTGTTGCCTTGCCTGGAAGGACTGTCTGGGGCCCTGAATGAAGGCGAGGGAGGAGGTGAATAGACACTTCTTCCACCTTCAGGAATAAGTGTAAGGAGGGAGATCAGTGGGGAGGGACGAAGGGGCAAGGGAATCACGGATCCCTGTGGAAAGCAGAGAGTGCGGGGGGAAGTAAAGATATGTTTGGTGGTAGGGCCCCTTTGAAGATGGCAGAGGTTGCAGAAAATGATGTGCTGGATGAAGAGACTCATAGATGGTAGGCGAGGACAAGAGGAAAACTATCCCTGTTAAGGTGGAGGGAAGATGGGGTGGGTTGCATGTCTGTCTGGGGGGTGGAGGAGATGTGGGTGAAGGCAGCATCAATGATGGCAGAAAGGAATCCCCATTCTTTGAAGGACATCTCTGATGTCCTGGAAAGGAACAGGAGGTGAACAGACTGAGCAAAAGGAATAGCATTGCCTACTGTATCTGGTGCTCCCAATGCGGTTTTCTTTACATTAGTGAGACCTAACATAGACTTGGGGACAGCTTTGTTTAGCACCTTTGCTCCATCTGCAAAGTGCAGGATTTTCCAGTGGCAGTTTTAATTCCAATATGTACATCAATGGCCTCCTCTACTGCCTTGATGAGGCCACTCTCAAGTTGGAAGAGCAACATATTCCGTCTGGGTGGCCTCCAACCTGATGACACGAACATCAACTTCTCCAACTTCTGGTAATATTTCCCCCTCTTCCTTCCCTTTTCTTCAATTCTCCATTCTGCTCCACCCCTCTTATTGCTTCTCTTTTCCTCACTTGCATATCACCTCCCCATGGTGCCTCTCCTTCCCTTTCTCCATGGTCCATTCTCCTCTACTGTTAAGATACCTTCCTCTCCAGCCCTTTACCTTTTCAGTCTATCACCTCCCAGCTTCTTACTTCACCTCTCCCATCTTTTTATTCTGGCTTCTTCCCCCATCCTTTCCAGTCCTGATGAAGGGTCTCGGTCTGACACATTGACCTTTTATTCATTTCCACAGATGTTGCCTCACCTGCGGAGTTCCTCCAGCATTTTGTGTGTGTTGCTCTGGATTTCCAGCATCTGCACAATCTCATGTTTATATCATGAAATTTGTTGCTTTGCAACAGCAGTACAGTGCAATAAATTAAAAACAAGTTCATAAAAATTAAAAATAAATAATACAAAAAACTCAAAGTAGTGAGGTAGTGTTCATTGTCCTTTTTGAAATCTGATGGCAGAGGGGAAGAAGCTGTTTGTAAAATGTTGAGTGTGTGTCTTCAGGCTCCTGTACCTCCTCCTCCATGGTAGTAATGAGAAGAGGGCTTATTAGTCTTTTAGACTAGTCTTAGTTTCCCTTACACATTTTATAGCACTTGGAACATATAGAATGAAATAGCAAATCTGTTGGGGGCAGTGGTGAAATATGACAACCTGGTACTACTGAATTTGAACAAAGATGGAATTTCCCTTTTCTTCAATGGGACACCATATGAAGGCCAAGATGAAGTTTAATATGACTGAATAGGAAATATGAGGGAAACTGTAGGATTCCTTATGGTTCATATATTGATTTCTAAATTGCATTTTAGACACATTAGTTGCACAAGCTAAATGGGTCAGATAAATAAATAACATGTTACAGAGCTCAAATAAAATATTGACATGATTTATTGTTACTGGATAAAGAAAGAGCAACTTTGGCGGTGAGGACAGGAGGCAGAATTGCACAAGCCTTCAGAGCCATGGAAAGTTTGTGAAATTCATTAAATTTAGAGACTTCCACATGATCAGCCTCCAGTGATAGAGCAAATAGAATAACTAGGTCATCAGCTATAGACCATGCATTTTAAGGTTTTAATATATATAATTTTTTTTATGTTTTAATGCATAGTTTGTTGTTTGTGATGGCTCCCTTATGGATGGGTTGAAGATAGTATTACCTTTCATTCCATATAAAGGGTCTCGACCCAAAACATCGACTGTCCATTTCCCTCCGCAGATGCTGCCTGACCCGCTGGGTTCTTCCGGCATGTTGTTTGTATTTCTCATCCTGTAATTGTCACTATGTTTGGCTCATATTTATTTGTACTGTTTTCATTTATAAGCATTGTAATGTCATCCTAATTAACTTCCTGAATGTTTTCTGATGTATTAATCTAAACTATTATAATTGTTATTACTTGCATGTTGGATCAATAATATTTCCCAACTATAATCTGTTTTTCTGCTAATCTAAACTTCGGTCCTTCTTCTCGCTTGTTTTAGTAATGCATGAACAAACTTTTTCTAATGAGTACACACCTGGAAGATTAACAATTAATTAATTAACAGTATCATATCTGTCTATCTATGTCCTATATGCGAAGCGGACGTTGTGGTCTGATTAACAGAATACATAATCGAGGTGAAAAACCGTTATCAATTGCTGCAGGATGAAGGAGGCAAATCTTCCTGGGACATCCATCCCAGTATCATGTACTGCTATAAAATATCAAAATGTAATTCATTAAATGCTTTCCAATAATTCATCTCACCTGAGTTGCAGTTTTTGCTTACATTGTGCCACATATTTTAATATTGTTCTCAAAATAGTGGTGAGCTTAATTGTCCTTATCACTATAATGTGTAAATTCTCCAGCAAAGTCTATAAGAGGAACACTGTGAAATGCAAACTGCCATCAATTATTAGTGTTACAAAAACAACAGCTTGCCTTCAGCCTCCTCAGCACAAGATTTGTGAAGTTAGTTTATATAACAATAAATTTCACATTAAACTTGCGACTGAAAATTTGTATCAGTAATTAACAACAAAAAGCCTTTTAATGAGATTTATGTACCTCTAATACTATGAACCTTCCTGGACCACAAATTGTTCATATACAAAGTATATATTTTTAAATGTTTTAAACTTCAATTTAAAAATAAACTTCTCTAGCTGATTTTGCATTCTTATTTAATCCAGTCATTTCCCCCCTCATTTTCTAGTCTTCAATGGACCCTCTTTAATTCAAGCTCCACCTTGTTGTTCAGGCTAAGTTCTCATTGATGGCCTGCTCACATGACTAGGAAACACCACTGATGTGCTCTTATCTGGCTAGAATTTAAAATTTCAAATTCACTGACTGAGAGCATACTGGAGTTGACGGCTGAGGCCCTAAGCAGCAATCTGGCCCTGCAAAATGTATTTGTCATGTTGCCTAACCAGACAAAGGACCAGCCATAAAATTGCTAAGAAAACCTTTCATAACAGTAATACGGTGCACCTAACTTTACCACTGACAATACTGTCAAGCTGTTGGGACACTTACAAATTTTATAACATTTTAAAAATAATTAAAAATAAACTTACCCAATACCACTTAAAATACTTTAAAATAGTTAAAAATACCAAAACACAAATGATAAAAATGAAAGTAACTTACCTTCTCATATCTTTTTTTCTATGCATCTGTTAAATCTCCACTGAAGTTAATGGGTTTATGCATTTCAAATCAAATGAAACCTTCCACAGCCAATGTGCTATGGAATCTCAGAAAATTATTACTCCAACAGTAGAGAATATCGACAGTTTCACTATCAACAATCTGTCTGCAAGTTCAGGACTTTCAAACTCAGAAGCATAGGGGTGAAATTTAAAACGTACTTGCTTGTGTAGGGGTAAATTCTCTTGGTTCACCATGAATTGTCATTTACCAGAAAGATTCAACACCATGTTTTTCTTTAATCTTGTTGGTTATGAAGGTACAGCCTTGATACCATTGACAAAAATCGCAGTTGACCAATTACCCTGATTAAACTTTTATAAATTGTACATGTTAGCACTTAAGGAGCAAAATTAATTGAGGTAAAGTGTAACCATCTGGGTAAATAATGACAGAAGATTCCTTGAAAAGATACATCGTATAATGATGCCTTCTTATATCTTTTTTTTATAAAAAAATGCAAGTAGTTTTCAACATGTACTGATTGGAAACTGATGTGAAGAAGCCATCATTTATTAGTTTGATCTTAATTCCTTGTACACCTACATTTTAAAAATCAGTACCTAAACATGGGTCATTGGATTTAAGTAATTCCTTGCCTGATTCTGGCATTTTCTAATAAAACTGATCACCTTGTGTAGCTTAATTCTTTACAGCGCCGGCAATCAATAGATTGGGATTTTCCCCCACCGCTGCTGTAAGTAGTTTGTACATTCTCTCTGTGACCATGTAGATTTCCTCCAGGTGTTCTGGTTTCTTCCTACATTCCAAAAAATGTATGAGTTAAGGTTAGTAATTTATGGGCATGGTATGTTGGTGCCAGAAGCATGGCGACACTTGTGGACTGCTCCAAGTGTGTTTCGATGTGCCTGTGACAAATAAAGCTAATCTTTTTTATTTAACAAGACATGCGTGGCACCCTAGAAAATACAAGATGCATCAAACAACCCACTGCTTTTACCCAGCTTTATCAGCTGTTTCTACTGTGTAACTACCCTATCTTTCTATAGCTGATAAAAAGGATCCCCCATTCACTTTCTATTAGCATTTCATTGTTTGGTTTTAAATAACCTTTCACAGACACCTCTTTTGCTTGTTATTATTCGATTCAAATATCCAGGGACCCGATGGTGAAGTAGGAATACCAGCATTCCACTTAGTGCTTCAACAGAACAGCTGGCCTCACAAACCCACACTCGGTTCTGAATGTCAGAGGATGTTCCTGATATATTTAGACATACAGCACTGTGCAAAAGTCTTAGGCACACATACTAGGATGCCTAAAACTTTTGCACAATATGTATTTTTCAATGTGGAGCACAGAATGAGCTTGTAAATCTGGTGAGAGCAAACGATGTTGGGAGCAGTGAGGTTAGAGCACCATGGAAGGGGTGAGGGACAAGGTGGAAGGAGTGTCAGGGGTGGGGGTGGAGTGGGTGCACTCACCCAGCCCTGAAACACCGGGCAAGGTAATTCGATTCCAAACAATTTGTTTATTTTATCCATACAGAACGTCTCTCTGGTGCTTCCCACTCTCTCCCCTCTCCTCACTCTCAGTCCACAATAGAGACCCATACCAGGTTTATCACCACTCACGTGTCATGAATTTTGTTTGTTTGTTCTTGCGGCAGCAGTGCAGTGCAATATATAGAATTAAACAGTACTGTGCAAAAGCCTTAGGCACCCCAGCTGTATCTAAGACTTTTGTAGCGCTGTATAATTCAGTGCAAGTGGATGAATTTCTGTAATATCACACCACTCATGACATCAGTATCGCAGGAATCTTGGTTTCACAGTTGTCCGATGTGAAATGTTGGGAGAGGATCTTGATTGCACTGTTAACAGGGATGATAACTAACTTGCGCAAGGGATGTGAAACAAACTGCTGATTCAGTCAGGTATTTCACTCTTCCAAAAGTCAAGATCTACACCAATATTTTTATTACATTATTTCTGTGTTTATATTTCAGTCAGAATTGATTAATAGTACTACAGTAGTGTTTACTTGTAAATATAATTTTGTTAGTAAATGACATTTGGCAGTTTGCCTCATAAAATTGGATGCTTTTCAGCTTCAGTGACAGTAGGTCTAAATGAGATTATATCTGCTCATGAGATAGCATAAATTGGGGTTTTAATCTTGGTACCCCTTCTCACTTAATCAGATACCAAAGACATGGAACTTAACATATCTCAAAATAACTCTACACTTCTTAGCTGCTTTATTTCATCTTGCAGTAATCCAAAAAGTAATGAATACCATATGCTTCTCCACTTTATCAAATTACCTCATTTGAATTAATCAGATTGATTTTTAATACTCCTGCTGTTTGATCTTATACCTTATCACACAATGATTCTATGAAATAACCATCTCTACCTTTTACTCCTCAGAAACAGAAAACCAAAGATTAAAAGTTTCCAAATCCTTCCTGATGAAAAATGTGGAAATGGTTTCAAAACATCTGCAGCACTTGCAGTTTTGATGAAGGGTCTTGGCCCAAAACATCAACTGTTCATTTCCCTCTGTAGGTGTTGCCTGACTTGCTGACCTCCAGCATATTGTGTGTGTGTGTGTGTGTTTCAGTACTTGTATATCAGCTGCCATTACATTCTTAACCAAGGGCAGTCCACCTTGAGAAATGCAGTTGTTTAAAGTGGATGCGAAGGACTGAATCTGAGAAATTAGTACTCTGGGAGGGAGGAAAACTTCCCCCAATCTAAACCAGCTATCCCTGTAAACGCTTCTACCTACACAATAATACATTTCTATAACCAACCCTGACCAATTGGAGTCGGGGACTTTGAACTTACATTTTCCTTTCTTGATGATGTATCTGCTCTTCATTTGAACTATCTCTCTGAAGGCCTGTTATTCATACAAGGTTGCTTAAAAATATATTGTAATGTTTTAAATAGAAAGGTTTAAGTAACACTTTCTGAAACAACTGTTGTTTTTAAATTCTTACTGTTCCAAAGCAATATTTCAATGTTATTAAAGCTACAATGTGTTACAATTTGAAATTCATATGCATGTCATTTTAGCTCTATCACTTGTCCCCTGACCTCTGTCTGTCCTCCTACCCTGCTCCAATAATATCAAACATAAAACTTGATGCCCAGCAGTTCAGCTTCCACTCGGGTTCCTGGGAGTTGATATCAAATTTAACACTTTCAGATAAACAACATTTTCTTCTCTCAACAGATATTGCCAGCTTTTTAAGTTTCAATTTGTTCTCTTGTTGATAAATTTAAAGCAATTGTTATCTTGACAACTGCAGTATTAATTCTATCTCAGATACTCCCCATTTCTACATGCATAATTTTCCTACTTTTCAATTTTGATGAAGGGGTGTTGGCCTGGAATGGTGCCATCATACCTCTGCCCACAGACATTGCCCACCGTATCCTGTTTTGATTATATATAGAACTAAGCTGGTGTAGCATGATGGTCAATAAAATGAAAATAATGCTAATTACTGAGAATGCTGAAAAGGAATGTATTTAATACTTCCAAATGTAAATGTAAAACTTGCAAGAATGTAATACTGATGCTTTTTAAGGCATTAGCCAGGCAACACTTGAGAGTATCGTGAGCAGGTTTGGGCCCTTTATCCATGAAAAGATCTTCTGGCACCGGAGAGGGTCCAGAGGAAATTCATGAGAATGATTCTAGGAATGAAAGCATAAACAGGTCGGAGCAATTGATAGCTCTCTGGGCATGTACTCGCAGGAGTTTAGAATGATTGGGGGGGGGGGGAGTGGATCTCATTGAAACCTACTAAAGAGAGTGAATGTGGAGAGGATGCTCACTTAGAACAAAGATGAGGAGGAATTTCTTTAGCCAGAGGGTAGAGAATCTGTGGATTTCATTACCACAGACGTCAATGAAGGCCAGGTCACTGCATATATTTAAGCAGAGGCTGATCAGTTCTAGATAAGTCAGGACATCAAAAGTTACAGAAGGCAGGAGAATGAGGTTCAGTGACATAATAAATCAGCCACGATGGAATATCAGAGCAGACTCGATGGGCTGAAGACTTAATTCTGCTTCTGTCTTATGGTCTAAATGTAAATATCAGGGTGGGGTGGGGGGGTACAATGACCTGAAATGGTGTTAAATTTGAGATAGGGAGATTACTTGAGTTAAATTATTCATCACATCTGCAAGAAATATAGTAACAAGGTATTATTCTCAAAACAGAATACTGATTTAATCATCAATAAATACTAATAAGAAACAATTGTCAAAAGTACTTGGGGATAGACAACAGGAGTTGAAACATCCAAAGAGTTTTATCATTGGAACAAGGTCATCAGTGACAATACACAAGATCGGTTATGTGAAGGTCCCAGCTCAAGGAGTAGCTTAGTCTGTGAAGAGGAGGAACTGGTCTGACAACATGCAAAGCATAAAGTTGTACTGTTGACTCAAGGGTTAATATAGCATCACATCACCATACAAAATAATCCAAATGTACAATGAGAGCATAACCAGCAGTAAAGGAGGCTGCAGTTAGGCTACATCTGGAATTCAGCACAATTCCATTTCCCTAAATGGAAATATCAGCATTTGAGGCAGTCCAGAAAAAATTCATTGGGCTAACTTCTGAGGCAAGATGGTTATCTTATCATGAACTGAAGTAGTTGGATTTGCATTCTTTGAAATCAAGAATGAGGGATGATCTTGTTGAAACATTTCGGGTCCTAGTATGCATTGCAGTATAGATGCTGAAAGTTTGGGCAACAGTGGGGGAAGTCTCAAAATGAGAGGACATATGTAAAAGTGGCTGATCACTTAAAACTATAGTGCACTGGAATTTCTTCCAGAGGGTGGTTATTTCAGGAATTCCCTCTCAAGAGTTGCAGAGGCTATATCACTAAAATTAAAGAAAAGATGTAAATCATCTTTAATCTTGAGGCACTGTCCAAAAAGAGACTGCCTTCTGCCAGCTAGTTATAACCACAGGATCCTCTGCACCTTTTGCTTTACATCTGCACATAACTTGAGTATTGATAAGTACAATTGGCCACTGACTTTTTCCCTCTACAGTCTAATCAACCCGCAGTTGCTAGATTAAGCCTAGTCTTTGATCTCTGCAAATTCTTTCACAACCATCTCAAATTGTTCTGAACTTCAGTCTTGTTTGACCTGCAAATCCTACCATCCTTTCCATCACAAGAAAAGAAAACCTGCTTTCACAATTAGATCCTCTCTCAGCTTGTAGGCATGCTATGTTGGCACCGGAATGAGCAGCGACACTCGCAGCCTGCCACCAGCACCTCCATGGGTGTAGTCTGTGTTAACAAACAACATTTCACTATGTTTTGATATACATGTGATTAAGGAACCTGAATCTAATATGCACGTAAACATGGCATACTGCTCGACTATTTCCATGTGATTTTTTCTGGATAATTTCCTTTCCTACAATTCATTAACCTAGTACCTCCAATTTAAAATGTTTGTCCACAAGTTCAAATACCTTTATCGTTTAGTCTGACGTCATATTTTTTGTACAACCCACATGCTCAACATGTAGGAAGTGTGGCCTCTCACTCCTTGCTTCCTTTGAAGCCTATTCAGCTTTCCTCTGACCAAGTTTGAAATCTTCTTTCTAGATCTCAGTGCCCCTCTTCCATTAGTGTCCTTTTTAAAATCAACCATGGGCCTAGCTGTTGGTTACCTGCTCAAATCTAAGTAGTACAGAGAACTTGAGAAATGCAATTTGCCCAATCTTATGTGGAAAGTTTTTAAACGTTGCCTTGTTTTCTACAGCAGTTAATGTCTTTGCTCATATTATCTCAAATTGATTAACTTTTCATATAGTAGGAACTCTTACGAAAATCTTGTTGTGATTTCATACCTTCCTGTGGGGCAACCCATAATTTTCAGTCTATGAAAGCCAGGAAAAGCACTGAGAACCAGACACTTTCACCTTTTGAGCTCACTGATTCTAAGCTATGTGTGCAAGTTTTAGATGCAAATGGGACCAAGAGCAGACAACAGGTTTCACATAGCCATAGCAAAAGTACATTCACCATTCAAAAGAAAAACCCTGCTCCAAGGAAGCTGGGCACGGACAATAATTGAGAGCTCAACAGATATAAATGATATAGATAATTTTTACATATTAAAATACTGAATTTAAAATATTCTCATTAACCTACAGGATCTGTTCATACAAGTGCATGAATTAAAATGCAAGGACCATACTGAAGAACACATTTTCAGAGATAGCAACCTATTCCCATTATTGCTAAATTTAAAATTATTGCCATGGTTGATACACAAACACACTTCTTATGAAAGGAAATGTTTCCCCAGCTCACTATACAGCTAGTTTTTAATGTTGATGCTAATATTTAACCAATGCAAATGACGATCTAGGAAATAACAAAAGGGGAGAAGAGATCAAATGAGTTGGTATAGCACGGTACTAATTACAGGATGAAGAGACAAAGGTAGAATGAAGTAAATCTCTCTTTTCCAATTAAAATATACAGCAGAACAAAGAGATTTAGATGTGTGTTATTCAATAAGTAGCTTTGACTACACTCTACATGCTAGAGACTGGATTTTGCATTTCAGCAAGATAATAATCAAAGCAGAAATGTTTCTAATTCAAAGTACAATTCAGGGCTAACCACATTTTACACATTGCATAGGATATTTATTTGTATTTTAGTGCTAATTTTAAACCTAATTGTGTGCAGTTTAAGAAAGTCTGACACTTATCAACTCAATACATGTGAGTTTTCATTTATTTTTGTCTTGCATTACAATTCTAAACAACTTACAATAAATTCACTTGTATGTTTAAATATTTTTTTAGAACTGGAGTCAGATGCACATTTTTTGTTGTCCAAATTCTGAGTCTATTTCTTACATTTACCAATAAACTTACAATACAGGTTTACATTTTAAGATCTGAAAATTGAGTGAAGAAGAATTTAGTCAGGGGTCCATTTGGTTAGTGGTTTAAACTACAAGATTTAATGCAAACAATGGTCATCAATACAATGTCTTGTACTTCAATAATTTATGCATTTGTAACAAATCCTGTGTTTTCATCCATACAAAATAAAACTAAGTTCTCATTGCTTCAGAATTTACAGTGCAATATGAACATTTGTAATTAAATGGAACAGACTACAATGTTTAACACAAGAATTTAACCTAAGTATACATTTTAAACAGTTACTATTCAATTAGAAGTACTGATCTGGTTTGTAAATCTGGCAAATGTACTGCCACAATAGGTTTTATAGTCAATAGGTGAGCTTGCACCACTTATAGCATACAAATGTCCGTAGGTGTAGTCAAAATGGATGAATGATGTGCAAGAAAAAGTCTATTAAATTAACCAAATGAGTAATCACATAGCTGTCAGGTGTTGGGAGATTCCAGAAGACAAAGCCAAATCAGTGCACCAAACTTACAAGAAGAAAAAGACAAAACCTAATTAAAGCTCTTAAGAGTTGCCCAATTAAAACAATGCTAGTTATCATAGACCTGCCACTGGTTTGTGAATACGCCTGTCTGTAATTGATTTAATTAATTTTGTTTTCTGGCCTTTATAAGACCTGTGTTTTCTTTTAAAGATGTGACTTAAAGTTTCACTTCCACTGAACCAATGTGAAACTTGCCACAAACAATTTACTGTTATCCCCTTTACAAAAAAAAAACAAAAAAATTTACACCCTGGTATATGTAATAGTCCCAAATTTCACATTTAATCCTTACAGCTTTGATTTACTCAACACCTGGCAATTTCATACTAGACATAGACAAAGCAAATGAGTTTTCACAAAGCTAAAGCAATAACTAGAAAGTTTATTATAAAATAATTTCTTCCTTCAAATTGTTTTTCAAGTCACCAATCTTTTATAGATGGCTGTTCCATTGAGAATATAGTTACATTTGAAAATTTAAGGGGCAGCTTAATAGTTTACATGATGTAACCTGACTAGATTTCAAAATACTGTCATGTCGCATATCCAATGAAAAAAAGTACAAAAGTTGCTCCTCAATGCAAAGAAAATCAAGTTTAAGAAATGTCATAGTATTTCCACTGTTACATCACAAACCAAATCACATGAAAAATCAATTGAGTTGCAGTTGATAGTTTAGGATCTCAAACAGTTATTGCCTAACAGATTGCAGCTGTGATAAGTGATCCTCTCTAAACTTTATATTAGCTAGGTTGTGTCGAAAACTCCACAAATCATAATTTCACAAAATTGATTTCAAGGGGATCTGACGCATTACTTCACTACGTTCAAGACGCGTGAACAATGAATCACTACTCCAAAGTTAAATGTCAATGGCTTTGCCATCTAGTGGACACAACCAGTGATGTCTGTAACTGTTAGACATCTGGCTAATTGAGCTGCAGTAGCATGACAATATTTCAGTCAGAACATTTACTCTAGTGAACAGTCCAAAGTGAAGAGAAAATCATTTCAATAAGGAATTAAATCTTAACAGCATTTCTGGACCTAGTAATCAAACGTCAGTGAACCGAAAACGTTTGGGTACTGCAAATGTGCCTTGTGGCTGGCTACCCGTTATGAACGCGAGTAAGTGCTTCTTTTATCTGAGAAGAAGCTCCTGAGGAGAACAACTTGCCCAAGACTCACAACCAACAAGATGAGAGCTTCTCCTATAGACCAAAAAGCAACTCTTGAATTCAGGTCCTCAGCACGGCTTCGCCCCTGTGCTTCCCGTAGGCGGAAATGGGTTTGATAATCAATGACCGATTTCATGGCTTCATGCATCGTGACACAAGCAGACTCCATCTGATTTATTATTGAAAGGACAAATATTTTGAAAAATGTTAATTCTAATGTAATGTGCATTTTCATACATCAAATACATCATTTCAATCTTCAGATTCCCCAAGAAATGCTCACATGAAAAAGTAGTAAAGGCAATGCATTAAGCTTGTCCATTTTCATGGTCACAAATAGTAGTGAAATGTAAATATGGTAGATGAGAATAGTTTTTTTTCTAATATTTAGAATTAGTAATTGAAATGAATATATTTTAGTAGGGCAATTAGTGCTACTACCCTCTCCCTTAGAACTCCAGTGACCCCAATCTGATCTTAACATCCAATGCTATGTGTGTGGAAGCTACACATCCTTCCTGAGCCAGAGGGGCTTCTACCAGTAGCTTCAGTTTCTTCCCACATCCCATCGATGAACTGGTGCGCTAACATGCAGGCCATTGGCATGTAAAACAGAACAAGGTACAAGGGAAAAGGCAGAAGAATGGTACCACTGTGCTAAAAGCCAGTATAGACTCAATGGGCTGAATGGCCTCCTTGTTCTATGCTGAGTATGTACCTGTCATTTCCATATGGTCTCAGCATCATTTGAAGCTGTTTTTATCAAATTTTATCTCATCTGCTCACAGAGCTTTGACTATTTTATTCAGGAGATTGCAGGAAATTACTTTTAAGCATAAACAAACTTTTAATTACAGTTGAACCACTGAGCAAGGAACATTCACTTAGTGGCCACTTTATTCGAAAGTCTGATGCATTAAAACAATATCAGTCCGGATGGAAAAGAATTTCTTCCCTCAGGCCATTAGACTTCTGAACTCCCTGCCACATCACATTCGAAGTGTCACCAGTTAATTTGTTCTGTACCTTACAGTATTTAATTTATGCACTTTTATAGTTATGCATAATTCATTTGTAGATTATATTCTTACTTTCCAAAGTTATTGTGTTATGTGTACTTATGTGCTTTACACCCTGGTCCAGAGAAATGTTGTCTCGTTTGGCGGTAAACATGCATTTATTTAAATGACAATAAACTTGGCTTGACTTGATCCCCTGTACTTAATAAAGCAGCCTCTGAGTGTACGTTTGTGGTCTTTATTTATTTATTGAGATACATCGCAGAACAGGCCTTTCAGGCCCTTTGAACCGTGCTGCACCCCAATATACCCCAGGCCTAATCACATGACAATTTACAATGACCCATTAATCAGTACATCTTTAGACTGTGTGAGGAAACTGGAGCACCCAGCGGAGACCGTACGACCTCCTTACAGGCAGTGGTGGGAATGGAACCCGGGTCACTGCTGCTGTGAAGTGTTGTACTAACCAACCACGCCTTCTGCTGCTGCAGCTATCCACTTCAAGGTGTGATGTGTTGTGTGTTCAGAGATGCTCCTCTGCACACCAATGTTGTGACACGTGGTTACTTGAGTTACTGTCACCTTCCTGTCAGCTTGAAACAGTCTGGCCATTCTCCTCTGAGCTCTCATTAACAAAGTGTTTTTGTCCATGCTCACTAGATGTTTTTGCTTTGTTTTTCACCATTCTCTGTAAATCCTAGAGACTGTTATGCATGAAAATCCCAGATCAGCAGTTTTAGATACTCAAACCACCCCATCTGGCACTTAAGTTACTTTTGTTCTCCATTCTGGTGTTTGGTCTGAAAAATAATTGAATCTCGACCATATCTGCATGTTTTTATGCACTGAGTTGCTGCCACATGATTGGCTGATTAGATATTTGTGTTAACGAGCAGATGTATAAGTGTACCAAATAAAGTGGCCACTGAGTGTACGCATAACATTCCCAGAAGATAATGCAGAGCATTTCCATTGGTAAAATAAATTGAGAAACAATGCTTCCAATTTTAAACTCACATTATAACCTTACCAATTCGAAAAGAGAGCAAGTATTACAGCTAATAATTCTGGTATTCCCATTCACACATTTCTACAGCTAACTTATTTCTTATTTTTGTTCCATTCCCTTTACCTTGTACAATTCGTTTTATCATTAACATTCCCTTCCTCTACATCTTAAAAATGTTCTTCATCTCTTTCCCCAGTCCAATAAAAAGTCATTGACCTTAAATCAACGTCTGCTTCGTGTTCTTTAAATAATGCATTAAACGAACAGATTGCTTCTCACCCTTTTTCTGCTAAACTTTCTAGTATCTAGGAAACCAAGGGAATATGAATTCAAAATAGCTCTGTTAAAGCTAAAACACAAGTCACTTTTCATAAGAGAGAAAGATCTCATTGACCAAAGTCACCTGAAAGAGGATTACTCAGCGTCTGGAGGTAGACACGAGTTCCAACTTCCAATTAATACTTTAAAATTTCACCTTAACCAAACTCAACTTGAGGTTAAAGTTACCCTTGGGGTTTTTTTTTAAATCAGGAAGGTAAAATCTGAGAGGAGCAGTACTGGCTTAGACTAACAAAGTACATCACTCAATTTGCTGAGTCAAATTAGTCAAAGTTTCACAATTTTCATCTCCAAAATTTCAATCTATGAATATTTTTGGAAATCTACTAAATCAAGTTGAAAGTACTAAAAATCACTGTATTGAACCTAATAAATTGGCTAAATACCCCCCAAAAAATCCCATTTTCATACCTGAGTCAGTGGTGCCATCTTGTTTTCATTGGGGAACAAGGGAGAGTCATCCCCAACTTGGAAATCAAAGTACACGGTTTTGTGTGTGAAAGTGGAAAACTCATTGCTGAAACAGAACTTATAAGTTCCATTTTTTGAAGCTGTGAAGGTGAAACTATCATATTGTTTCTTCATCTCCTTGTATAAAACAGCACCATCAGCATCTTCTAACCGACAGTCTACATCATAATGGCCACCAGTGATGACCTGTTAATTTAGAATATCAAGACTTGTTAGGCAATGTCAAAGATTAGCAACACAAAATAATACATTTCCATTAAAAAATATCAGTGGCAGGTTAAATTTCAGCTTCAGTTAACAACTTCTGTTAAACCAGATTACTATACAACTAAACGCAAAATCAAAACTCTGGAGATACTGAAAGTCTGAAAATAAAAACAAATGCTGGAAAGATTCACTAAGTCAGGCAAACCAGTAGAAAGAGAAATCGAATGTTTCAGGTTGAATGCTCTGTCAGAATCGGGAAAGGGACTGTCCAATTATGTTTAAGTTGCAGAGAAGGAGTGGGAGTGATATATATGGTATTGGGAATACCAGAGTCTAAAGATACTGATACGCTGTCTGATACAAAAATTGGGAAAAGTTCCACATCTGTACTAGCTACAAACACAACAAAATGGCTAAGTCTAAAGTGTCAGTGCTGCAACATGCAAATACACAGGGGCTGAAGTAAGCTCATGTCCCACAAAGTGATTCTGCATCACCTCAATCTTCGTCACATGCAAAACATTTAAAACTTGTGCATTAAACTTCAAAGATGTGACAATAAAGGAAAGATAACCTGCACATTAAGGCAAAGTAAAATTTAAAACTGAAAGTGCCTTATTGTTGCCTGCTGCTCGATAAACAATGAAAAGACCCAAGACACTTTAAGATTTTTCAAATATGTTGACTGGTTAAGAATTTAGTAAGCTAAAAGCCGTAACCCAAAACCATCACATCTATGTTGAAGTGTGGTCTTATTTCTCAATTCCACTATGGTACAAATCTGGTGAACATGAGCTGCTTCATTTTCTAAAGGTTTTGATTCAATTATAATAATATTCTTCGTAACAAATTTCAGCTGACAACATAAAAGGCACAAAACAAGAGAAATTCTGCAATGCTGGAAATCCAAGCAGCACATACAAAATGCTGGAGAAACTCAGCAGGCCAGGCAGCAACCATGGAAAAGAGTACAATTGATGTTTCAGGCTGAGATCCTTCAGCAGAACTGAAGAAAAAATTTTTTTTAAAAAGTACCTTGTCTCTTCAGAATGAATTTCGTAAGTTTCCCCCATACTCAAGTAGCTAACATTCACAATAAAAAGAATTTGGTCAGTAATCTAAATGTGCATTTAATAGCAGAATGTAGATTCTACTGTGAATAAAGTATAACATCAGTACAGGGGCTGGAATGATCTTTGCTCTGTGGAACTGATTGATATTTCCTCCTTAAGTGAGACAACCCAACAAGTTTACATTAACTTTCCACCCAACCCGCTTCCTTGCTTATTCCCTACAAGCCTTAACATATCCATCAACCATCCCTAATAATCTTACCAGCCATATATAATAGAGATCATTTGCAGTCACCTAATCACACATCTTTGGGAAGTGCACCCAAGGAAAATGTAGTTACAGAGAGGGAAGACAGCCATTTAGCCAATCAAGGCCATGTTGACTCATTGACAAATCCCAAGTAGTTAAAGATCTAGATGTCAGAGTTTTGAAAGAGGCAGCTTTGAACACAAGCTTTGATTATCATCTTTTGAATGTCTTCACATTTTGAAATGACCCCTGCCAATTAGAGTCAGCAACTAATCGCCAACAGATTACCCGAGCATCTGTGGAAAATTGCTGGAATCCTTAAAGAAACTACAGAAAATAGTTAAGATGATGCAAAGTCAGCAAATGTGATAAGAAAATCACATTTCCTTAATCTATTTGAGCTCTTTCAAGGCATGACAGTTGGAATAGATAAGGGGAAAACCAACACAGGGAGCATTTGAGCCCTGCATCGGAAGTTGGCCAACAAACTTGAGCATACAGAAATAAGGAAGGTGGTGGTAAACTACCACCACTTACCAGAAAATAGTGAATTGGGGAAAAAAGGTCTTTCTGAGGGGCCAGGCATGACTACTGGGTTAACATAAAACACTTGTCTCCAATCTACAGCATATCAAATATCACATAGCCATGCTTGAAGTTGATACAAAACTAGGTGGGATTGTGAAGGGGGAGGATGTAAAGAGACATCCAGGGACGCAGAAAGCTCAGAGAGTAGGGAAGCACATGAATACAATGTGGACAAACGCGAAGTCATCCACTTTGGTGCACAAGACAGAAAAGTAGATTGTCGTAAATTGTGTTCAGTACTGGGGGAAGAGTGCAGAACACACAGGAGGCCCGCCTGCAGGATCTTCAACTGAACTTTATTGATAACGTGTGTATAATATGTGGGGTCCTTCCATGTGGGAGTAGCTAACTGAGTGACAGAGATAGCCTTATTTAACTACCACTACAGAAATGGAGTCAAACTGGCGACATGCCCATATATGCATGTCACTGAAAGCTAACATACTGGTTCACCAAGTAGTTGGGAATGCAACTGCCATGTTAGCCCTTATTACGAGAAAATGATATGAATAAAGACATCTAGCTGCTATTTCATAGAGATTTGAGTTGACACTGAGGAAGTGTAACAAACATTCACTGGGACTCGAAGCCAGGATGATGTAGTTGCACCATAAAGAGGTTACAACAACTAGACTGTACTTCCAAGTTTAGAAGAATGAGAGAAAATCCTATTGAAACTTACGAATGTTTTCCAGAGTTTGACAAAATAGATGCAGGAAAGCTACCTCATCTGGCTGAGTCTAGAACCAGGGCCAGTCTCAGAATTAGGAATGGGCTTTTTAAGACCAAGATGGGAAGAAATTTGTCCACTCAAGAGGTGAATCTTTGGAACTTCCCACCAGAAAGAGCTGTGATGTCTCAGCTATTGAATTCTATCAAAACAGATGGATAGAATGGGGGTAGTCCAAGAAAATGGCATGTGGGTAGAAGCCATGATCATGGTGAACACTTAGAGGGTCACATGACCTAACACTCCTTCCACTTCTTGTATTCCTATCTTGCCACTCAAATTCAGAGGTGATCGAAAGTGCTGAAAGTCAAACAAAACCGTTTCGTTTTGTTTTACAGTGCTGGACCTATTAGGTTATGTCAGTTCAGCAGTGGCAAAATAAAAATAGGTTTCTAGTTTGACACTTTATTGGAAGTATCAAAACGAACACCTCCTTTCTATTTTTGCAAGACCACATAAAGTTCCACTGCACGATGCAGATCCTGTTCAATGTGTGCCTTCAAGCGCCTGTACCGTCTCCCTGATGAGGTGAGGGCATTGCCCACATGGTGAGAATCCTTAATGCCAGATGCCACCTTGATGAGGCACCACCTTTTGAAGATACCCTCTAGATGGGAAAGCCTGTACCTACGATACAGCTGGCTGACTACAACCTCCTGCATCCTGTGCCTTGGAACCTCCATACTGGCAACACACACAAAATGCTGGAGGAACTCAGCAGGCCAGGCAGCATCTATGGGAAAAAGCACAGTCAACATTTCAGGCCGAGACCCTTCGGCAGGACTGGAGAAAAAAAGGTAAGGAGTAGATTTGAAAGGTGGGAGGAGGGGAGAGAGCAACACCGGGTGATGGGCGAAACTTGCACGGGGAGGGATGAAGCAAAGAGCTCAGAGATTAATTAGCGAAAGAGACAGAAGGCCATGGAAGAAAGAAAATAAAAAGGAGCAGGGGGACGAGCACCAGAGGGAGGCAATGGGCGGGCAAGGAGAGGGAAAAGGGAATAAGAAATGGTGAAGTGGGGTGAGGGGAGGCATTACTGGAAGTTTAAGAAATCGATGCTCATGCCATCAGGTTGGAGGCTACCCAAATGGAATATAAGTTGTTCCTCCAACTTAAGTGTGGCCCCATCACGACAGTGGAGGAGCCCATGGATGGACATATCAGAATGGGAAAGGGAAATGGAATTAAAATGGGTGGCCACTGGGAGATCCCACTTGTTCTGGAGGACAGAGCATAGATGCGTGACAAAGCAGTCTCCCAATCTTCCTCGCTCTTTGCATCATCTGCCCTCCCCCACCAAGTTTCACCCTCCCATCCCCCCGCCTTTCAAATCTACTCCACAACACTTTTCCCTCCAGTCCTGCCAAAGGGTTTCAGCCCGAAACATCGATTGTGCTTTTTTCCGTAGATGCTGCCTAGCCTGCTGAGTTCCTCCAGCATTTTGTGCATGTTGCTTGGATTTCCTGCATCTTAGATTTTCTCTTGTTTGTGACCTCCACACTAGGCCGTGAGGCAATCAGTTCTACAGTGTTCTTCACTGTATTCAAGATAACACGTAACATTAACCTGACCACCAGAAATGTTTCTTCTATGCTGTATTCAATATCCAGGTTGAAACACTCTAGTCTACAAAGTTGGGATCACAATCTTCTTCCTCCCAGCAGCAAATTTGCTCTTTTGGAGAACAGAAACTTCCCAAGTTACGCAGGGTGTCCAAGGATTGCCAGTAACCCAAACTTTCAGTAAGACAGAGAAACCATTGGAGCCATTAGCCTCCAGACCCCCTGCACCCCTGCCATCTACAGAAGCTCAACTAGCAGGTTAATTAGGTACAGATTAGTAGAAATCTAATCTACAGAAAAGTAGAAATATTCACTACAGATTCAAAGCATTCCAGGTGACCGAATGCCTGATTAAAGAGTTATAACTTGCATTTAACAATGCACATTTAAGCCTTGCATTCTGCAATCTCTCAGTTACAGAGAACAAGCACCAAACTGAGAAGTCCAGGTACCTAAGAGAGAATGCCAAATCTTATTGACTAACATGAATACAGGAAAAAAAAACATCCTTCGTTGGACCTGCAACCCCAAAGAATCTCATGTTTTACACACTATACCCAAAAATGGTGCCACACCTCAGACATATCACCTTGAGCAACCAGCATGCCCCTTTTCTTCTGCTCCAGGTTCGCCTCAAAAATGCCACTTCTTTTCTTGCTTACCACTCCCTTCCAACACCTCTTCCCCCAGGGAACTGTTATCCTCTCTTCCTTCCTTATCAAACCAGTCTCTCCACATTCTTCATACTTCATTTCTACCGACCACCCCCCCAGCCTTGCACTCCGCTGACCCGTTGTACAAACCTCTCTGCAGCCCCCCAAAACACCCTGCTGCCTCACTTTCAGCTGACACCCTCACTGTCTGCAGTCTTCTAACCCTGCTCCCCTCACCGCCTTGCTCCAAGCAACCCAGCTGACTCACACCCTGCAGACCCCCGCCACACCCCAGCTGTCTGCCTCCCTCCAGACACCCCTGCACCCCGGCCATCTGCCTCCCTCCAGACCCTCTACACCCCAGCTGTCTGCCTCCCCTGCAGCCCCCCACACCCCAGACATCTGCCTCTCTCCAGAGTCTCTGCACCCCGACCATCTGCCTCCCTCCAGACTCCCTGCACCCCGACCGTCTACCTCCCTCCAGACACCCCCCTGCACCCCAGCCGTCTACCTCCCTCCAGACCCCCCCACCCCGCACCCCGGCCTTCTACCTCCCTCCAGACCTCCCTTGCACCCCGGCCGTCTGCCTCCCTCCAGACCCCCTGCACCCCGGCCGTCTGCCTCCCTCCAGACCCCCTGTAGTCTCACTCCCTAGTCCGCCCCCCCGCACCCTATTGTCTCGCTCTCCCCACCCCAACACCCCGCCTATCTCGGTCTTCACAGCTCCTCTAAAACTCCTGTGGTGTTACCCAATGCAATCCCCCCACCCCCGCTACCATCTTACTTTGAATCTCCACTACCCACTTATCGCTCTCTACGCCCCAAATCTCTTTCATCACACTGCCCCCCTCCACCTCACTCCCTGCAGTTTCTCCTCCCTCCCCGTCAACCTCCATTCATTCCTCAGCCTCCAGGCTGATTTCCACTCTCCCGGGCAATCTCACCTGGAACTCCAACGTGCATTTGGTGCCCTGTATGATGTCCTCGTAGAAGCACTGCTTGGCGTTGTCCGGGAGCTCGAAGGTGAGCTCGGAGCCTCGGACCAGCGGCCACAGGAGCTGGGCCCACAGCAGCTGCAGCAACAGGCTGGCCCACATACCGGCTCGGATAGGCCTTCAGTATTCTCGCGGAGCCGGGGCCGTCCGGAAGGAGAGAGGCTCGGGAAACGGGGGCCGGGGGTCGAATAGAAACCGCCCGTTTACACCGTAACCGGCAGCGGCTCCCGGATGTTAAGGCACAGGAACCAGACGTGGCAGCGCGGCCTCACCCGGATGTTTGACCTCTCACCCCCTCGGCCGGAAAGGAACTCAACACCTGCGCAGTCGAGTGCGGAGCCGGGAGCCGGCAGGTGGCAGCAAGGTGGGTCCGTGGACGGTCTGACAACCCTGTTCAAGATGCCCGTGTGTTCCGGTCAACGGCCTGGTAATCGTAGAGAGAGAGAGTCTCCCCCCCACACACATTGCTGCACGAACTCAACGGGTCAGGCAGCATGTATGGAGGGAAATAAACAGCCGACGTTTCGGGCCGAGGCCCTTCGTCAGGACTGGAAGTTCTGCTTTCTGCTTGACTCCATAGATGCTGCCTGTCTTGCTGGGATTTTGTGCGTTACTCACGGTTTCCAGCATTTGCAGAATTTCTAGCCAATTGGAAGAGCCTTGTACATATGGGGGTATACCCGAGTCCCACTGAGGAAGCCCAGACAGAATCAGGTTTAATATCACTAGCACATGTCATGAAATTTGTTGCCAGGCGGCAGTGGTGCGTTGTAATATGTAACAATAAACACTATAAATTGTAATTAGCATATACATAGGTTCATTGTCTGTTCGGAACTCTGATGGCAGAGGGGGAAGAAACCGTTCCTGAAGCGTTTAGTGTGTGTCTTCAGATTGTTGATGGTAACAATGAGAGGAGTTCAAATCAAGTTTAACTATACATGAATTCAGCCTAACCAAAGGGGACCAAGGTGCAAAACATACACAGCACATTCAAGATAGAAAGCAACCATACAACCACACTATGTGTGTGAGGTATGTATAGTCATCGTCATAGTCATACTTTATTGATCCCGGGGGAAATTAGTTTTTGGCCTTCATTAAACCTTTATTGGTTTTATAATATAAAGCCCAAGTCACTGAGTGATTATGTCCCACAACTTGATGGTGTACTTCCCATCAGTCCACAGAGTCGCAGACGAAACTTGTCATTCCACCGACTGAACACTTGAGGGCAGCACCAATGGGACAGGCCAGCCCCAACCCAGTACAGGCGCTGCAGTACACTGCCTCCTGGACTGCAGCAGCAAGCAAGCCTGCACCTTGAGGCCTAGTTCTCACTACAACTGAGGCAATGCACCCCCCCCCCATCTGTTGCACCAATAAACAAAGGGAATGGGCCTGCTGCACCTTGCATTATCAATGCCAACAGGCTGTTGTGATTGCAAGAGAAATGTCCAAGATGATCACCTGCCGTTACAATGACGGCCGCCCTTGCACAGCAACTCCGATGCCTTCCTGCAGCAGGCAGCAACATGGTCCACATCAAGTCCATCTCCTTCACCAACAAACAACTTGCTGATGGGGTAGACCTGAAGGGCTCAAAGTCCTACATCATAAAAAGGACATTTAAAAACAGCAAAAACCCAAGAGGGCATGTCCTGGGTGATGGATTCCACCTTTTTGAGTCATCGCCTTTTGAAGGTGTCATGGATGCTGGGGAGACTAGTGACCATGATGGTGCTGATTGAGATTACAGTTCTCTGCAGCTTTTTCCGATCCTGTGCATTGCACCACACCACCTCCCCACCCCCCCCCCAACATCAGGTGGTGATGCTGCCGGTTGAAATGCTCTGCACGGTATATCTGTAGAAATTTGCGAGTGTCTTAGGTGACATACCAATTCTCCTCAGACCACTGTCGTGCCCTCTTTGTAATTTCATCAATATGATGGGCTCAGGGTAGATCTTCAGAGTTGTTGGCACCCAGGAGCTTGAAACTGCTCACCCTTTCCACTTCTGATCCCTCGGTGAGGGTTGGTGTGTGTTTCCTTGTCTGAAGTCCACAATCATTTCCTTGGTCCTACTGATGCTGACTGCCAGATTGTTGCTGTGACCCCACTCAATCAATCTACCTATCTCACTCCTGCTCGCCTTCTCGTCACTATCTTAAATTCTGCCAACAGTTGTGTCAAATTAATAGATGGTCTTTGAGCTGTACCTAGCCACACAATCGTGAGTGTCGAGGGAGTAGAGAAGTGGACTAAGTATCCATCCTTGAGGTGCGCCAGTGTTGATTGTCAACGAGGAGATGTTATTTCTGATCCACACTGACTGTGGTCTCCCGGTGAGGAAGTCAAGGATCCAGCTGCAGAGGGAGGTACAGAGGTCCAGGTTTTGGAGCTTGTTGATTAGATCTGAGAGTATGATTGTGTTGAACACTGAGCTGTTTATTAACAGCAGCCTGACATAGGAATTACTATTGTTCAGGGGAACCAAGGCTGAGTGGTGAGTCAGTGAGACTGCATCCAATGTAGACCTGTTGCAACTGGTCTAGGTCCCTGCTTGGGCAGCACACTGACAGGGGTTGGAAGCAAAAGCTTGGGCACTGTCTGAGGTGTTTTCCTGCAAGGGCCAAGAGCTGCTCATAAACCAACGCTTAATCCCTGTTCCATGGAACCAGATGGCCAGTTGGAACTCTGGCCTTGCTGCCAAGTCCCTCAAGAAGCTGGATTTCTTTTCGGGCAGGAGGAAACCCGGCCACAGTTCTAAGTCTTCCAATTGAGAAGGTGGGATTGAGTCCATGTTCTTTTGGGGCAGGAGGAAACACTGGATCCCAGCCACAGTTCTAAGTCTTCCAGTTGAGAAGGTGGGATTGAGTCCATGTTCTTTTGGGGCAGGAGGAAACACTGGATCCCAGCCACAGTTCTAAGTCTTCCAGTTGAGAAGGTGGGATTGAGTCCATGCCCACCAGGTGATCCTTGGACCTGCAGAGATGTCTCTACATAGAAGTGCTGGTGACATACTTCTTCTGCCAGAGACATGGCCTTCAGGATGACACAGCTTCCAATAGTGGGCATCGGCCACACTCCCGGCAGAAGATGCCTTTTTACTGGAAACTTGGTCACCTTCAGGCAGAGATTAGAGTGTTCCCCCATCAGTGAAAAGGAGCACCATGGCTACCTGGGCAGCTGAACAAAGCAAAAGACCGAACGTTGGAGGGGGGAGATGCAATACATGTGTTTAAGGAATCTATTCATGTAGCAAGGGATCTTTTTCCTGAATAAGTTCTTTTATTAACTTGTGTTTGTCTGCCTTGAATAATTAATTTTGAGATTGCATATTGTGCTTTATTTATTAATCTGCTGTGCAAAATATAAAATGATTCTATTAATGCTTCTTGAAATGATTAGCAAAGTGGGGGGTGGTTTCCGTGCTCTCAAAAGTTCAATAAATCTCAATCTCTATGAACGCACAAAGCAAATGTATATCTGCGGACAATAATTGTTGCTATAACAATGCCAATTCTTTAAGAATGTTGTCATGTCAATAACTAGGCTCTGATTTGCACCTGTATATGTGGACCATTGCAGAAGTCTCGAGAAAAGTCATGGTGAGCCTGTTTCTTAACATGTGACCTCCTTCATGAACGATGGACATCTTTTTGTTTAATCTGTGATTTTTCCTGTGCCTTAGAGAAATGACTAATTTTTTAAATTATTTGTTCATTCTCTAGGGTGCAAGCTTTGCAGGCCCATCCCATATTGCTCTTGTGAAGATGATGTGAGTCACCACCCTGTACTACTGAGTCTTTCTGGTGGAAGTGTTCCTTTTGGTTTGTTGGGGAGGGGCTTCCAGAATGAGAGAGAATGATGAGAAGGAACTGTTCATAGACATTGTGTAACTTGGAGGAGAACTAGCAATAGAGAAACTGAAATTATGGCCAGCCTGTAGTGAAGACTGAAGTCACTCAAAGTTTTTGGCCACTCAACAATTTTATTTTAATTTCAGAGAACATTTGGTATTCAAAGGATATTTATCATTGTTCCCGTTCACATGAAGTCTGCTTTTGGATCGTTCTTGAGATTTAAATGATTTGGCACGGACTAGATGGGCCAAAGGGCCTGTTTCTGTGTTGTGCTTTTCCATGACTCTATTTACTTTGGGTTATCTAAGTTCAAACTAAGTTTATCATTGAAGTATGAATGTGTCACCATAAACTTCACTGAGATTCGTTTCATTTTCTCGAAGGCATTTACAGGAAGATACAACAGATTTTAGGAAAAACTATACAATAAAGACTAGCAACATCCGAAGTGCAAAAGAGGACAAATGGTGCAAATAATAAGTAAAAATGAAGTAAATAAATGATACTGAGTTGTTGAGTCTATAGGTTATGGAGACAGTTCAGTGCTGAGCTGAGTGAAGTTACCCACGTTGGTTCAGGAGCTGATTTCACGTGGCATTGCTCCTTGTAAATGTGCTCAGTAATGGGGAGGGCTTTTTCTGCGACGGACTGCGCTGGATCCACCACTTGTTGACTTTTCCATTCCTGGGCTTTGATGTTTCGACTCCAGGCCATGAAGCCACCAGTCAAGATACTCTGCACTGTGAGGCTACGTTGGGTCTCATCAATGTAGAAAAGGCCGCATTGGGGGCACCGGACACAATAGACAACACCAACAGACTTGCAGGTGAAATGTTACCACAGTTGGAAGGACTGTTAGGGGCCCTGAATGGTGAAATGTTACCACAGTTGGAAGGACTGTTAGGAGCCCTGAATGGAGGCGAGGGAGTAGGTGAATGGGCAGGTGTTGCACTTCTTTCACTTTCAGGGGTAAGTGCCAAGAGGGGGATTAGTGCAGAGGGACAAACAGACAAGGGAATCACAGAGAGAGCAATTCCTGTGGAAAGTGAGGAGTGCGGGGAGGGGGTAAAAATTTGTTTGGTGATAGGATCCTATTGAAGATGGCGGAAGCTGTGGAGAAAAACGAGTTGGGGGTCCGCTTTGTCGAACACCTTTGCTCCATCCGCAAAAAGCAGGATTTCCCTACGGCCAACCATTTTACTTTCAATCCCCAATCCCATTCCGACATGTCAGCCCATGGCCTCCTCTACTGTCATAATGAAGCCACTCTCAGGTTGGAGGAGCATCACCTCATATTCCATCTGGGTAGCTTCCAACCTGATGGCATGAACATTGATTTCCCCCTCACCCTTCCCTCTTCTTCCATTCCCCACTCTAGCTGCCCTTTTACCTCTTCTCTCCTCACTTTCTCCAACACCCTTCCTCCTTCCCTTTCTCCCTTGGTCCATTCTCCTTTTCTATCACATTCCTCCTTCTTCAGCCCTTTACTTTTTCCACTTATCACCTCCCAGCTTCTTACATCATCCTCCCCTCCCGCACCCACTTAGCTTCACCTATCACCTTCCACCTTGTACTTCTTCCTCTGCCTGATCTTATTATTCTGGCTTCTTCCCCCTTCCTTTCCGGTTCTGAAGAAGAGCCTTGGCCTGTGACAATAATTGCTTAATCCTTTCCATAGATGCTGTCTGACCTGCATTTTGTATGTTAGTGGTCCCCAACCACTGGGCCGCGGACCGTTACCGGACCGCAAAGCATGTGCTACGGGGCCGCGAGGAAATGATATGATTTGGCGATATGAAACGATGTGAATCAGCTGCACCTTTCCTCATTCCCTGTCACGCCCACTGTTGAACGCACGCGAGGTCATCAGTGACCCAAGACGTGCAAAGGAGTGGTCCGTGACCCATTTGTGAATGTCCCCGGTGAATCATCCATGTCAACATGGGAAAAAGATCAACTCCTCGAGCTTGCAAATGATGGTGGGCTGAAAAGTATGTTTGACATAACATCTCCGCTGGCATTCTGGATCAAAGTCAAGGCTGGATATCCCGAGATAGCCACAAAAGCACTGAAAACGTTGCTTCCATTTCCAACATCATGTTGCTGCGAAGTGGAGTTTTCTGCAATGAATGCAATGAAAACTAAATTGTGAAATAGACTGGACATAAGGAACCTCCTTCGAGTATCGCTGTCTCCCATCACCCCTCGATGGGACCGTCTTGTTGCAGGGAAACAAGCCCAGGGCTCTCACTGATTCAACGATATTGGTGTGTTGCAATAATTTTATATGTTCATACGGGGAAAATATGCGCTGTGTGTTTAATATCCAAACGTTACTTAAAATGTTATGATGTTATTGACTTATAAGTGTCTTATAATTCAGTGGTCCCCAACCTCCGGGCCGTGGACTGATACATTGCCGTGAAGAATGCAGCGGTGCAGCGGTAGCCAGAACGCACCCAGCACATCTTTAAGAAAAAAGCCGAAATAAACAAGCTAATTAATTGCCGATTGTGTCGCCTCTGATCTGGGTCAACATTTACCTGCTGGGCGGCACCTAATTAATTAGCTTGTTTATTTCGGCTTTTTTCTTAAAGATGTGCTGGGTGCATTCCGGCCACCGCTGTACCGCTGCATTCTTCGCGGCAATGTACTGGTCCGCCGCCAGCAGGTTGGGAACCGCTGTTATAATTGACTTATCACTATATTCATGCCAGGAAAACATGTGCTGTGTGTTTAATATTAAATTCATTAGATAAACCCTTTTAGAAATGAAATTGAGTGTATTAGCCACTTATAAGTGACTTATAGTTGACTTATCACTTATATTCCGGTCGTGATTAACACCCCACCACCACCCCCCGGTCGGCTGGTGTGCAAGAATATTCTCAATAGTAAACTGGTCCGCGGTGCAATAAAGGTTGGGGACCCCTGTTGTATGTGTTACTCAAAGTTGTCTTTCTTTTTAAATGCTCAAGTTCATATATGCACAGCTACAATGCAAAACTTACTTGCAGCAGCATCACAGGCACACAGTATCATGTGAGCAGCATTCACAAGAAAAACATAAATTATGCATATTATACACAATTTTTTTTACAAAAATACAATTTGGATTCTTAAAAAAGAAACAAAATCCATGTTAGTGCAAAGTGGTCATAGTGTTGCTAAACTATACTGAGCACCACACACAAAAGTTGCTGGTGAACGCAGCAGGCCAGGCAGCATCTATAGGAAGAGGTACAGTCGACGTTTTGGGCCGAGACCCCTCGTCAGGACAAACTGAAGGAAGAGCTGGTAAGAGATTTGAAAGGGGGAGGGGGAGGGGGAGATCCAAAATGATAGGAGAAGACAGGAGGGGGAGGGATGGAGCCAAGAGCTGGACAGGTGATTAGCAAAAAGGATATGAGAGGATCATGGGACAGGAGGTCCGGGGAGAAAGAAGGGGGTCGGGGAAGCCCAGAGGATGGGCAAGGAGTATAGTGAGAGGGACAGAGGGAGAAAAAGGAGAGTGAGAGAAAGAATGTGTGCATAAAAATAAGTAACAGATGGGGTACGAGGGGGAGGTGGGGCATTAACAGAAGTTAGAGAAGTCAATGTTCATGCCATCAGGTTGGAGGCTACCCAAACGGAATATAAGGTGTTGTTCCTCCAACCTGAGTGTAGCTTCATCTTTACAGTAGAGGAGGCCGTGGATAGACATATCAGAATGGGAATGGGAAGTGGAACTAAAATGTGTGGCTACTGGGAGATCCTGCTTTCTCTGGTGGACAGAGCGTAGGTGTTCTGCGAAATGGTCTCCCAGCCTGCGTTGGGTCTCGCCAATATATAGAAGGCCACATTGGGAGCACCGGATGCCTAATAGCATGAACATTGACTTCTCTAACTTCCATTAAGTGGTTGAAGGGAAGTAGCTATTCTTGAACCTGGTGGTGTAGGACATCAGGCTTCCACATCTCCTGCATCAGGGTTTAGCCCATTGGTTTAAGAACTGAATGGTTGGAGGGAAGTAGCTGTTCTGGAACCTGGTGATGTGGGACTTCGGGCTTCTACATCTACCTGCCAAATGGTAGCTGTGAGAAAATGGCATGGCTCAAATGGTGGGGATCGTGATGGCTGTTGGTGAGCTTTGGTGATGAAGTAATCTTCCAGATGATTTTGAGCAGTTGCTCAGGGAACCTGAGTCCCTGACCCTCCATGTCCAAGATGTTCTGTGTTATCCACTGCCTGATGGACTAGGTTTCCTACATACAGTGCCAAAATGCTCTCCCACACACACCTCAAAAATTCTACCCCATCTGAGCCTTTAACATTGTTAATATTTTGGAACTATAATGCTACATTTCACTAATATCTGCCTGAATATCTGTTCCTCGCTCTTCTGTTGACAGAGAGGAGGTCTGTATTTACATCACCAGCAAAGCGACAACATCTCACCTGGCCTCACCAGGACTACGTAGCACCGGGTCACTTTGAGCCACGTTTCAAATATGGTCATGAGGCGGCATGGTAGCACAGCGGTTAGCGTAAGACTGACAGCATCAGCAGCTTGCTCTGCTGTCTGTAAGGAGTGTGTATGTTCTCCCCATGTCCACGTGGGTTTCCTCCAGGTGCTCCGGTTTCCTCCCACATTCCAAAGACATACGAGTTTGTGACGAAGGCCTGTCACTGACTACGGACGGCACATGGCGCACTCAGTAAAACACTCATCCCCAGCAGTAATAGTGACTGGGTCTGAACCAGAGCTGCTGCATGGAGCTCTCTCATGTAGAGGCAGCAGCATCCTGCACAGGTGTGCTGATGCTGGAGGATACCATCATTAATTGGGTCAAAGGTTGTGTTACCTAATTACTTATCTTGTGGGAAAGTTTTGGGGTTTATTTAAGTTATTTAATCGGGAAATGGTGAATCCTATAATGAGGTATATGTGTTTATTGTGAGAACTGGCAGTAGAGTTTCAGATTGTGTGAAATGGAAGATAATTGAGTTAATTAGCTTTTGGTTGATCTAGGGGGAGGGGCTTAGCAGTTATAAGCCTCGGGTTACCAAGGCTTTGGGGGTTTTTTTGTGTTTAGTTTGAGGGTGGCTGTTAACCAGATGGGTGACAATTACAAGCTCTATCTATATTGTATTTTTTTCTGTTTTTTTCTTGTTTTGATGTGGATGTCCATGTCCAAGTTGTTGTTTTCCCACTATTTTTGTAAATTAAAGCACCTCAATCTATTTTTGCAACTCAAGCCATCTTGTTATTTTTCTTAGACAGTTGGCCCACAGTTTTTGTGACAGGGTTGGTTGTTAATTGGTCACATGAGTGTAATTGGGTGGCATAGGCTCATTGAGCCAAAGAGCCTTTATCGAGTAATAAAAATAAATAAAATAAGAGCTCATTTCTAGAGGTGAAGTGATGATGATTGTTTTTACATGAAGTCATGAAGCTCCAAGCAGTCAGAAAAAAAAACTGAAGTCAGAAGATTTACCCTCTGTTGGGTAGTGGAAAGGAAGATAGTTGTGTTGTTGAAAGTCAGCATTTCAGCTCAAGGACATCACTTCAAAAGCTCCATAGTGAATGCACTAGGCCCAGCTACCTTCAGCTGTTTCATCAACAGTTTACTCCTGTTTATTAGAGGGGGTGTGTATTGTTGGTTATGCAAGAGTTCTGATCTATCTTCTGCTCTCCATGTAATAAGGTATCAACCCCTACATTACGTTTAAGTGGAAAATAACATTCTTCCCACATAAGTGTCAAGAAAGGATCTCCAACAACTGAGTGAATAACCTCCTCACCTTGACTTTGTGTAACATTACCTTCTTTCAATGTGGCACCAATATCCTGGAGACAGGGTGCGACTATCACCATTTACTGAAACTTAATTAGACCTGCCAGGGAAATGTTTTGTTGTAATGTCAGATCAAAGGCTACGTATGCAAAGCAAATGACCAAGAAGATGGCAGCACTCTTGGATGTTTTGGCCTCTCTGGATCCAAACAAAGGTGTAATTGTTCATCTTTTATGTCTTTTTTTATGATCGTAACACACTGCTGGGCATTAAGAACATCAGGTACCTCGGGTCTACCCCACTAGCGAGTTGGTCTATGGTGGTGGAGATGGACTTGTTGCTCACCATGTTGCAGCCTGCTTCAGCCACCCGGGGAAGAAGGTGTCAGGCAGTGCGCAGGGGTAATGTGTGATCCAACAAGCAAGAGAAATAATTGGCTTGGATATTGGTAATGTAGAATACTGCGTCTGATTCACTGGTTCATTCATGAGATTGACGGCAACGGAGCTACTTGGCCTCGGTTATGGCGTGGACCAGGCCCTCATGCCTTGTGGTTGCCTGTTGCGGCTGCCGGGGAAGGAGAAGCTGGAGCCAGCTGTGTGCTGTTGGATTCCCTACTGGGTTGGGATCTGGCCCCTCCTTTCATTGCTGCCCTCCAGTGTTCAATCGATGGAAGAGAAGCTGCATTGCGTTCATCTGCGGTGGCACTTGTGTGAGATGAGGAACTGCTGTGGGCTTGCTCTTGTGGAAATGTGGCTTCAGGGCACTATCTATGCACCATCAACCTACAAGCCATGATGCTCATGGGCTATATTATTTTTACTTTTGAATATTGTATGTTTTTCTGCTATCATAGTTATATGTGCTGTGGGCAGTGTATTTTGCACCTCGGCCCTAGAGGAAAGCTCTTTTGTTTGTCTGTATTCAGGTGTATGGTTGAATGACAACTAAACTTAAACTTGACTCACCACTTGATCTCCAAAACCTTTCCACCATCTACAGGACTCGCAGTGAGGTATGAATTACTACTCTCCGCTTGTTTGGACGAATGGAGTTCCAACAGCAACCGATAAGTTTCAACACTTTTCAAGACTAAGCAGATAGATTTTCACCCTATTTAGAACCCTGGCTCACACAAGGACAGTGTGACCTCAGTGGTACTGTCAAAAAGTAGCAATAATTGGTAGTGTTTTGGTTCATTATTGTCACGTGTATCGAGATACATTGACAACCCTCTGGATTTGCATGTGATCCAGACAGATCATGCCACACATAATTAAAGTGAGGTGGTAAAATGAAACGGAATGCAGAATAAACAGGAGAAATCTGCAATTGCTGGAAATCTGATCAACACACATAAAATGCTGGAGGAACTCAGCAGGCCAGGCAGTATCTAGGAAAAAAGTACAGTCGATGTTTCAGGCTGAAACCCTTCAGCAGGACTGGAAGAATACGGGAGTGCAGAATATAATGTTACAGATTAAGGAAGGTGCAGTGCAGGGCAAATAAAATCCAAGGACCACAACGAGTTAGAATGGGAGATCAAGAGTTCAAGATCTCATCCTTTAGCGCGGCCGATTTCTCCAATTGCACCTTCTATTGGCCATCTGGAAGGACTGTGGCAACAAGCAGGTGGGAACACCACAACCCCTCTGTTCAACTTCAATTGATGCACCACCTCAGCAGGAAAATATCTCACCATTTTTTCCATAAGACCATAAGCCATAGGAGCAGAATTAGGCCATTTGGCCCATCAAGTCTGCTCACCATTCTATCACTGCTGATTTATTATCTCTCAACCCCGTTCTCCTGCCTTCTCCCTTTGACACCCCAACTAACCAAGAACCTTTCAACCTCCTACTTAAATATACTCAATAACTTTGCTTCCACAGTGACAATGAATTCCACAGATTCACCATCCTCCGGCTAAAGAAATTGCTTTTCATCTCTGTTCTAAATGAGTGCTCCTCAATTCGGAGGCTGGGCCTAACAATGGACAATTTTCATTGTTACTGGCAGAACATTGTGGAGACCCTCCCCTGAAACCCTTATCCAACAGCTCTGTGGGTGAACCTCCACCACATAGATTGCAGCATCTCAAGGAGAGGGTTTACCACCAACCATGCTAGGGTCATAAATGTCGATCTTACCAGTGACGTTCTCAGACCAGGAATGAAATATGCTCTTCATCACCGCAATGGTACATTATGTTATTGCAATTCAATGTGTCCAAAATCATTGGCTCAGATTATGCCTATCCAGCATAGACAACAACCTGAAACTAGTATTTTTGCTGTGCTGGAAATTCCCAGATGCTATCAGCAGTTCACCTCTCCTCCACAGGTGGCAGTGTTTGCAGCCTTTTCCACCACAAATCAAATAGTTCAAGTTGCGACATAGTCTTACAGTAAAATTCTCTGAGTGATGCACTTTATTGCATTAGTTCTAAATGAATTTATAAGGCTGTATACTTCATCATTATCACTATTAGCAAATTATTTGGCCATAAAACATCTATTTTGTGTAAATACGGTAGTTTGTACTTCCTCACAAAAACATTTTGAAATGTAATGGATTTTAAGATAATAAAAACATGTTCTAATTTACATTTTAAAAATTATCTTTATGATATTTAAGCTTCTCCCTAACTTAATGTATCTTTTCTTATCTGTATTCAGTGCACTGCAAAATCTTAAAATAGTTACCTAAATATTATAGTGTCTTTGAGTTGTACTGAACAGAAACAGGCCCTAAACAGCAGGGATTCTGCTTAGGCTGGAGATCTAGAATCACACACACACACACACACACACACACACACACACACACACACACACACACACACACACACACACACACACCGCTGAAGGTACTCAGCGCCTCAGCATGTCTATGGAAAGGAACAAACAGCTGACATTTGGGCTGAGAAACAGGCCCTTCAGCCCACCACTTCCATGGCAACCCCTTTGCCCATCTACACAAATCTCATTTGTCTGTATACCCTTCTCTTTGCCTACTTAAGTGCCTTTCCAACAGTCTCGATATTGTATAATTCCACTACCTCCTCTGGCAGGACATTCCAAATATCAACCACACTCTGTGCAAGAAGATTTTGCTGCTCAAAATGCCTTTGAAACATTTTCCTCTCATCATAAACCTATGCCCTTTTGGCTTTGATGTCTTTATCATGGAAAAACTTCTATCAACCTTATCTTGTATTTTAACAAGCCTCTATCAGGTTACCCTTCAGCCTCTTTAGCTTTAGAGAAAACCTAAAAAGATCAGCCTGTTCAATCTCTTCCCAAAATGAAATACTTCGGATCCAGGCAAGTTCCCGCTGAATTTTCTCTGCACTCATTCCAAAGTCACCACCTTCTTCCTTTACGATGGTGACCAGGACTGCACACACTGCTCCAATTGCAGCCTAACCAATGATTTATCAAGTTCCTATGTACACTTATATTCTAAATGTAAAGGTTTACTGTCTGTAAATGTACTTCAATGTGACTGGCTGCTCAGTCAGCTTGGTGATGTCACAAATGCTGTTCACCAGTGATCTCCTGAAATTGCCACTTGATAACAGCTCTTGCATTCTGACACAAGCACGTCTTTTTCCCATTTTATCCTACCTCCATGTTTCATCAAATGCAGAAGCTTGGACAACATCCCAGGCCGAGTACTCAGGGAGTGTGCACACCAACTCACTGACACCTTCATGGACATCAACACTTCACTCATCCAAGCCCTTGTCCCCACGTGCTTCAAATCAGCTGCCATCATCCCTGTTCCAAAGAACTCTACACCTTCAGGACTAAATGGCTACCTTCCAGTGGCATCAACGCCAATCATCATGAAGTGCTTTGGACAGCTGATAATGGCACATATCAAAATTCTATTCATACCTCTCTGGACACTCACCAACATGCTTACCGACAAAACTGCTCTACAGCAGATGCCATATGATCTGTCACTCATCTGGCCCTGACACACCTAGAAAACACGACACTTATATCAGAATGCTGTTTCTGAATTTCAGTTTGGCACTCAACACTACTGTCCCACAGTCTTTGGTGAACAAACTCCTACTCCTCGGTCTAAGTAACCACTGTACAACCAAATGGTGGACTTCCTAACCAACAGAGCTCAGATAGTCAAGATGCACAACTACTTCTCCCTCCCCATTATCCTCAACACAGGTGCCCCCCCCATATGTATGCTGAGCCCATTGCTGTATGCTCTGCTCACACATGACAGCATGACCAAACGCCCGAGTAATCTTATTTTCAAATTTGCTGGTGGCACAACAGTGGTGGGGCTCATCACCGATGATGAGATGGCCTACAGAGAGGAGATGAATGAGCTTGAGGCCTGGTGCCAGGTAAATAACCTCTCTCTCAATGTCAAGAAGACCCAAAACATTGAATTTCTATTCATTTCCATTAACGCTGCCCGACCCACTGAGTTCCTCCAGCAATTTGTGTGTGTTGCTTAAGATAAAAGAGTTGGTTATCAACTTCTGGAAAACCCACAGCACTCACACCCCTCTTTATATCAATGGCATGGTGGTAGAAACTGCAAGCTGTTTCAAATTCTTGGGACTGCACGACCTCTCATGGTCAAACAACACATCCAACACATGGAGGAAAGTTCACCAATGTCTCTACTTTCTGAGGAGGCTGAAGAGAGCTGGACTTTACACATCAATATTCACTTTGTTCTACAGACACGCAGCGGAGAGCATCCTAACATCCGCACTGCGTGGTACGCAAACTGCACTGTGTGGACAGGAAGGATCCACAATGGGTAGTCAAAACCTTCGAAGCATACCCACCATAAAGGACATGTAAACAGAAAAGTGTTGGAAAAGGGCTAGTAACAACACGAAGGATCCCACCAACCTTGCTCATGGACTATCCCATTCCCATCAGGGAGGAGGCTATGTGGCATCCATGTCAGGACCACAAGACTCAAAAACAATTACTTTCCTCAAGCAGTGAGGCTGATCAACACCTCCATCCACTAACCCACCCCTTGACACCCCCAACCACCACTACTTTTTCATTTCCTGTCAGAGTCACATTATGTATAAACACTTCTGTGCCTAGCGTCACTTTGTAGACAATCAATCTATGTATATAAGCTATCATGTATTTATAGTGTTTTTTAAAATTATTGTGTTCTTAATCCTATTGTGTCTTTTATGTGCTGCATCAGATCCGGAGGAATGATTATCTTGTTCTTCTTTACACTGCGGTACTAGAAATGACATTAAACAATTCAGGATTTGGAATCCCAATAACACACACAAAATACTGGAGGAACTCAACAGGCCAGGCTGCATTTATGGAAAAGAGTATAGTCGACATTTCTGGCCGAGATCGTTCGGCAGTACTGGAGAAAAATGCTGAGGAGTAGATTTAAAAGGTGGGGCGAAGGGGAGAGAGAAATACAAGGTTATTTAATTATGCAAATATATTTGCATTGAATGCTTAATATCACCTCCTTCAACGCTTCCTTCTATCCTGACAATGAAGTACTATCAAGTAGGTCCTCAGATAACATCTGTCTGTTAAAATTTGCTGAGCCTCAAACCATGTGGTAAGTAAGACCTTACATTAACAATTACTTTTGCTGTAAAGAATTTGTGGGGTATAGAAACATGTCATAGAATATTTGAAAAGAAAAATGCAATATTTTCACATAAGGAGGACTGAATTGCATTATTTCCAGTAGAAGTTCTAGATATAATGGAATCTCCCTGTGTAAATTGAAGGATGTGGATGATTCTGGCTTCTGTCCCCTTCCTTTCCAGTCCTGATGAAGAGTCTCAGCCTGAAACTCAAGTGTTTATTCCTCTCCACTGATGCCGCTGCTGTGTTCCTCCTGCACCTTGATCTAAGTACAAAGTGATCTATGCGTAGATGGAGTAGCTGTTACATCTAAATTTTCATCCTTGCATTGCAGTGCCAGTATTACTTAAGAACTTTGATGCTCAAGAAAACTTATGCTTTCCAATATGAAATTAAGTTTGGAGGATGTGGAGTCAAAGTATTATATGCAAGTAAAGACAACTTCAAATGGGCTATTAAGTTTAATGTGATCTTGTCATGCCTTAATTATGTTCTGCCTTCTAATCTTTCTTCTGAACAAAACCTGAAGATAACGTGCAGTAGTTCCGTGTATCAGCTAAGTATGTTTAAGTTGTTTCAATTAGTAACTCAATCAATTTAACAAATCTGCTGATGTCATTTCCCTCTTAAATATTTAGGATTTTTTTGTTTTATTTTGCAATAACCAACATTTATATAGACTAGTTAGTATATTATGTTCAAAACTATGGTCCTCTACGTATCTTATTGAACAAGCTGTTGCAATGAAATCATTTTAATGTTTAAACAAATATTAAAACAAATAAGTGACAGCACTCATAACAAGCTGATTTCCTGAAATATATTAGTGGGGGGCTTTTTGTTATGTTTGACACGAAGTTAATATGCAAAAATGCCACATCTTTACCCCTGCTCTGTTCTCCCAATTTTCTAATGGGCAGGGCAGAATAGCCAGAGAAAGCAGGATCTCCCAGTGGCCACACATTTTAATTCCATATCCCATTCCCATTCTGACATGTCTATCCACGGCCTCCTCTACTGTAAAGATGAAGCCACAATCAGGTTGGAGGAACAACACCTTATATTCCGTCTGGGTAGCCTCCAACCTGATGGCATGAACATTGACTTCTCTAACTTCCGCTAATGCCCCACCTCCCCCTTGTACCCCATCTGTTATTTATTTTTATACACACATTCTTTCTCTCACTCTCCTTTCTCTCCCTCTGTCCCTCTCACTATACCCCTTGCCCATCCTCTGGGTTCCCCCCGACCTTGTCTTTCTCCCCGGGCCTCCTGTCCCATGATCCTCACATATCCCCTTTGCCAATCACTTGTCCAGCTCTTGGCTCCATCCCTCCCCCTCCTGTCTTCTCCTATCATTTTGGATCTCCCCCTCCCCCTCCCACTTTCAAATCTCTTACTAACTCTTCCTTCAGTTAGTCCTGACGAAGGGTCTCGGCCTGAAACGTCGACTGTACCTCTTCCTAGAGATGCTGCCTGGCCTGCTGCGTTCACCAGCAACTTTGATGTGTGTTGCTTGAATTTCCAGCATCTGCAGAATTCCTGTTGTTGTTGTTGTTGTTGTAGATAATACAGGAGTTGTACACTCAGCAGCCACTTTATTAGATACTCCAGTACACCTGCTTGTTAATGCAAGTACCTAATCAGACAGTCATGTGGCAGCAACTCAATGCATAAAAGCATATAGACATAATCAAGAGGTTCAGTTACTGTTCAAACCAGACATCCGATCTAAGTGACTTTGACCGTGGAATGATTGCTGGTGTTAGACTGGGTGGTTTGAGTACCTCAGAAACTGCTGATCTTATGGGACTTTCACACACAACAGTCTCTAGAGTTTACAGAAATGGTGCGAAAGTCAAAAAAAAATCCAGTAAGTGGCAGTTTTGTGGGTGAGAATGCCTTGTTGATGAGAGAGAGCAGAGGAGAATGGCCAGACCGGTTCAAGTTGACAGGAAGGCAACAGCAATTCAAATAACCACCGTTACAAGAGTATCTCTGTCTTAAGAGCATTGCTAAATGCACAACAAGTCGAACTTTGAAGTGGATGGACTACAGCGGCAGACGACCAGACCAAGTTCCACTCTTGTACCCCATAAAGTGGCCTCTGTGTGTAATGTACTTTCAAATTAGTTTCACGATTATTTTTCTAATGAACAAAACCTGAAGATTATGTTTTTTAATTGTGGTGCCAGGGCATTTCACAGAATAGAGAACAACCTGTTATTCACAGAGAAATTAGAGATTCGGGACTAAAGGTAATTTCCCAGACTAGAAAATGTTGGGCGTGACAATAATTCTTCACATAAAAGATCTGCAGTAATGCTAGTAAGGGGGGATACCAAGGATCAATTTTATACACCAAATACACTGACATGTATTAGAAATTTGTTGTGGTATGTTGTGCTACACGTCCAACAACTGTAAGAATAAAGAATGATATAAGTATAAACTTAGGGGTTAAAGAACTGATATGGAATAAAATTTACATAAATAACAGTATTAATCATAGTCATAGTCATACTTTATTAATCCCGGGGGAAATTGGTTTTCGTTACAGTCGCACCATAAATAATAAATAGTAATAGAACCATAAATAGTTAAATAGTGATATGTAATTATGTCAGTAAATTATGACATAAGTCCAGGACCAGCCTATTGGCTCAGGGTGTCTGACCCTCCAAGGGAGGAGTTGTAAAGTTTGATGGCCGCAGGCAGGAATGACTTCCTATGACGCTCAGTGCTGCGTCTCGGTGGAATGAGTCTCTGGCTGAATGTACTCCTGTGCCCACCCAGTACATTATATAGTGGATGGGAGACATTGGCCAAGATGGCATGCAACTTAGACAGCATCCTCTTTTCAGACACCACCATGAGAGAGTCCAGTTCCATCCCCACAACATCACTGGCCTTACGAATGAGTTTGTTGATTCTGTTGGTGTCTGCCACCCTCAGCCTGCTGCCCCAGCACACAACAGCAAACATGATAGCATTGGCCGCCACAGACTCATAGAACATCCTCAGCATCGTCCAGCAGATGTTAAAGGACCTCAGTCTCCTCAGGAAATAGAGACGGCTCTGACCCTTCTTGTAGACAGCCTCAGTGTCCCTTGACCAGTCTAGTTTATTGTCAATTCGTATCCCCAGGTATTTGTAATCCTCCACCATGTCCACACTGACCCCCTGGATGGAAACAGGGGTCACCGGTACCTTAGCTCTCCTCAGGTCTACCATCAGCTCCTTAGGCTTTTTCACGTTAAGCTGCAGATAATTCTGCTCACACCATGTGACAAAGTTTCCTACCATAGCCTTGTACTCAGCCTCATCTCCCTTGCTGATGCATCCAACTATGGCAGAGTCATCCGAAAACTTCTGAAGATGACAAGACTCTATGCAGTAGTTGAAGTCCGAGGTGTAAATGGTGAAGAGAAAGGGAGACAAGACAGTCCCCTGTGGAGCCCCAGTGCTGCTGATCACTCTGTCGGACACACAGTGTTGCAAGCACACGTACTGTGGTCTGCCAGTCAGGTAATCAAGAATCATGATACCAGGGAAGCATCCACCTGCATTGTTTTGATAATGTAAACAACATTATCAAAAGTGGTTTAAAGTGCTTACAATGCAGTGCAGTGATAGGGTGGGGATGGCTATCAAGAATGATTGATCAGATTAGCTGTCTGGGGGAAGAAATATTGGCAGTATAACTCATTATTACATGCATATTTTTTAAATGCAGGAGTCATATTTAAATGTACAGAACCTTGGCAAATTTGAATTCTGCATTGTGATATGAACAGTTCTAGATACTAAAGGGCAAAGGAAACAAACACATTGGAAAGATCATAACATAATTAAGATCATAAAGCAGGGACAAAACTAAAAGTGAGATAATGTATTTTCCTTGTTAGACCGAACAGGTTGATGTTTTTTTCTCCAGAACAGAGAAAAACAAATGCTCAGAAACAATATGAGACACTGGATATGGCTTAATACAAAGCATATGTTTGATAAACTCAACACAGAAAATATTTGCAATTAATAGTAAGGATGTGAAAGTAAAATACTCACCATTAAATTCAATTAAAAGCTCAGAAAAAAATCCTTTATGGTTATGGATCTCACAAAACAATGCCAACATGAAGCATGGAGACATGCCCCCAGAATTCCTTGGACTGTGTTAGTTGTTGATGCTGACGACACATTTCACTGTATGTTTGATGCACAGGTGATAAATAAAGGTAATCTTTAAAGGATGGAGCAAGAGTTGGCAAATGATAGGTGAGGAGGCAGGCTGGGGTGATAGATAGACCATAAGATACAGGATCAGAATTAGGCCACTTGGCCCATGGAGTCTTGTCCAACATTTCATCACAGCTGATCCATTTTCGCTCTCAGCCCGAATCTCCTTACTTTTCCCTGTATCCCTTCGTGCCCTGACTAATCAAGAACCTTTCAATCTCCGCCTTAAATGCACCCAATGACCTGGCCTCCACAGCCACCTGTGGCAACGAATTCAACAGATTCACCACTCCCTGGCTAAAGAAATTCCTCCTCATCTCTGACCTAAAAGGACGTCCCTCTATTCTGAGGCTGTGTCATCTGGTCTTAGAAACTCCCACCATAGGAAATATCCTCTCCACATTCACTCAGTCAAGGCTTTTCAACATTTGATGGGTTTCAATTAGCTCATCCCTCATGTTTCTGAATTCCAGTGAGTAGAAGCCCAAAACCATCAAACACTCCTCATATGATAAGCCTTTCAATCCTGAAATCAGTTTTGTGAATTTGCTTTGAACCCTCTTCAATGTCACCATTCCCTTTATTAGATAAGGAGTTCAAACCTGCTCACAATGCTTGAAGTGAGACTTCTCCAGTGCTTTATAAAGCCTCAATATTACATCCTTGCTTTTATATTCAAGTCCTCTCAAAATGTATGCTAACATTGTATTTGCCTTCCTTACCACCGACACAATTTGCAAACTAACCTTTAGGGAATCTTGTACGAGGACTTCCAAGTCCCTTTGCAGCTCAGATTTTTGAATTTTCTCTCCATTTAGAAAATAGTCTATGCTTTTATTCCTTCTATCAAAATGCACGACCATATACTTCCGAACACTGCATTCCATCTGCCACATCTTTACCCATTCTCCTCATCTGTCTAAGTCCTTCTGTAGCCTTTCTGCCTTCTCAGAACTACCTGTTCCTCCACCTATCTTTGTATCTTCCCCAAACTTGGCCATCAATTCCATCAATTCTGTCATCCAGATCATTGATATATAGCGTAAAAGAAGCAGTCCCAACCACAGACCCCTGTGGAACACCACTGGTCATCGGCAGCCAACCAGAAAAGGCTCCCTTTACTCCCAGTCTTTGCCTCCTGCCAATCAGCCAATGCTCTATCCATGCTAGTATCTTCCCTGTAATACCATGGGCTCTTAACTTGTTAAACAGCCTCATGTGCAGCACCTTGTCAAAGGCCTTCTGAAAATCTAAGTACACAACATCAACTGATTCTCCTTGGTTTATCCTATGTGTTATTTCTTCGAAGGATCCCAACAGATTTCTCAGGCAAGATTTTCCCTTAAGGGAACCATGGCCTATTTTGGCCTATTTTATCATGTGTCTCTAAGTACTCCAAAACCACATCCTTAACAATCGACTCCCAACATCTTCCCAACCACTGAGGTCAGACTAACTGGCCTATGATTCCCTACCTTCTGCCTCCCTCCCTTCTTGAAGAGTGGAGTGACATTTACCATTTTCCAGTTCTCCGAAACTATGCCAGAATCAATTGGTTCTTGAAAGATCATTACTATTGCCTCCACAATCTGTCAGCCACCTCTTTCAGGTGCTCTTTCTGGTCCAGGTGACGTATCTACCTTCAGACCCTTCAGTTTTCCAAAAACCTTCTCACTAGTAATGGCAACTTCACACACTCCTACTCCCCTGACACTCTTGACTGTCCAACATACTGCTAGTATAATGAAGACCAGTGTAAAATACTTATTCAACTCGACCGCCATTTCCTTGTACCCCATTGTTACTTCTCCAGTATCATTTTCCAGTGGTCCAATATCTATTCTCACCTCTCTTTTACACTTTATATAGCTGAAGAAACTTTTGGTATCCTCTTTAATATTACTGGCTAGCTTATCTTTGAATTTCATCTTTTTCTTCCTTTTTACTTTATTAATTGCCTTGTGTTGGTTTTTAAAAGCTTTCCAATCCTCTAACTTCACACTAATTTTTACTCTATTATATGCTGCTCTGCAAGTTTCAGCCATCACCTGGTGTTTCTCTCTCCCCTCCCCCTACTTTTCTAATCTACTCCTCAGCTTTTATTTCTCCAGTCTTGCCGAAATGTCGACTGTGCTTTTTTCCATAGATGCTGCCTGGCTTGCTGAGCTCCTCCAGCATTTTGTGTGTGTTGCTCGGATTTCCAGCATCTGCAGATTTTCTCTTGCTTGCCACTTATGGCCTGCCAGCTTGTGTTCTCTCTACCTCTATACACTGGATATCGCTCCTCTACCTTTCACTCCAGATGAACCCGAAACATCAGCTGTCCACTTCTCCCGACGGGCGTTATCTGACTTGCCGAATTCCTCCAGTGTTTTCTGTGTGGTCTCAGATAAAGAACATTTTCATATAAATAAAAAACTATTGCATTCAAGTAGAAGAGAAGATTAGCTTTATTCGTCACACATATATTGAATCATCAAAACATGCAGTGAAATGCATGGATTATGTCAATGACCAACACAGTTGGAGGATGTTCTGGGGGCAGCCCAAGCTTCCGGCAATAACATAGTAACCGTAACTGGTACGTCTCCGGAGTGTGGGAGGAAACGAGAGCACCCAGAGGAAACCCATGCTGATATAGGGAGGGCGAACAAACTCCTTACAGACAGCAAATCTGTAATTGAGCTACATCCCAGATGCAAAAGCTCTGTTAAACAAAACAACTTACACTGCACTGAAAGGAATGCAGTGAACTCTGCCCAATTTGAAGGCAATTAGCTTGGCTCAAATGGCCAAAAAAAGATATAATCTGGCTGAGAAAATTATAAGGCAGAATTTGTTGGAGCCAGATAGCTAACTGTTTACCACATTAACAATGAAAATGAAGTGTGGTAAACAGCATGAAAAAGATAAAGGGTAGAAAATAAACATTTATTATTTTAACTATCTATGAACAATTTGTTATTAAACAAAACAAGATACAGGTTTCAGCTTTCCCTGTCTGCATTTTGGCATCGTATTACAGGAAAGGAAATTCACCAATGAAAATAGCACATGCGCTGTTAAGTATCAGCATCAGCGATCTACAGTTAATTTAAATGGTGCTTAATACACACACAATTTTTTCAAAATCAGATAGCATTGTCTGCAAGTTCTTGTATAAGGTCTTGCAAACAATACCAATTGATATTCAATAAATTGTGGCAGTTTGAACTAGGGTAATTTTATTGAATTTTTTGAAGAGATTACTAGGAAAATTGACGAGAGTAAAGCTGTGGATGTTGTCTATATGGACTTCACTAAGGCCTTTGACAAGGTTTCACACGGAAGGTTAGTTAGGAAAGTTCAATCGTTAGGTATTAGTATTGAAGTAGTAAAATGGATTCAACAGTGGCTGGATGGGAGATGCCAGAGAGTAGTGGTGGATAACTGTTTGTCAGGTTGGAGGTTGGTGACTAGTGGTGTGCCTCAGGGATCTGTACTGGGTCCAATGTCATATACAGTACATTAATGATCTGGATGATGGGCTGGTAAATTGGATGAGTAAGTATGCAAATAATACTAAGATAGGTGGCGTTGTGGATAATGAAGTAGGTTTTCAAAGCTTGCAGAAAGATTTGGGCCAGTTAGAAGAGTGGGCTGAAAGATGGCAGATGGAGTTTAATGCTGGTAAGTGCGAGGTGCTATGTTTTGGTCGGACTAATCAAAATAGGACATACATGGTAAATGGTAGGGCATTGAGGAATGCAGTAGAACAGAGGGATCTAGGAATAATGGTGCATAGTTCCCTGAAGGTGGAATCTCATGTGGATAGGGTGGTGAAGAAAGCTTTTGGTATGCTGGCCTTCATAAATCAGAGCATTGAGTATAGGAGTTAGGATGTAATGTTAAAATTGTACAAGGCATTGGTGAGGCCAAATTTGGAGTATTGTGTACAGTTCTGGTCAGCAAATTACAGGAAAGATGTCAACAAAATAGAGAGAGTACAGAGGAGATTTACTAGAATGTTACCTGGATTTCAGTACCTAAGTTAAAGAGAAAGGTTAAACAAGTTAGATCTTTATTCTTTGGAGTGTAGAACATTGAGGGGGGACTTGACAGAGTTATTTAAAATTATGAGGAGGATAGATAGAGTTGACGTGGTAGGGTTTTTCCATTGAGAGTAGGGGAGATTCAAACAAGAGGACATGAGTTGAGAGTTAAAGGGCAAAAGTTTAGAGTAACACGAGGGGGAACTTCTTTACTCAGAGAGTGGTAGATGTGTGGAACGAGCTTCCAGTAGAAGTGGTAGAGGCAGGTTCGATTTTGTCATTTTAAAAAAATTGGATAGGTATATGGACAGGAAAGGAATGGAGGGTTATGGGCTGAGCGCAGGTAGATGGAACTAGGTGAGAGTAAGCATTCGGCACGGACTAGAAGGGCCGAGATGGCCTGTTTCCATGCTGTAATTGTTATATGGTTATATGGTTAGAAACCTTGATCACATTGCTGGGTTACTGATGCACTGTTATCCGAGTACCTTTATTTTGGCAACAAATTTTGGCCTAATAACTTTTGCGTCAGTACTGGCTAACCTTCAACCCCTAATAAAGAAACAGAAGGAAACAACCACGCACAACAGACTGAAGTTCAAGATAGTAAATCAGGAATTTGCATATTAGCAGGGCAATCTGAAGTACAATGAACCTCAAAGTTCAAAGTAAAAAATAATAGTTGTTTTTAGAGTGCATGCATGTCACTGCATACAACCCTGGGATTCTTTCTCCTGTGGGCATACTCAACAGATCTATAGAATAGTAACTGTAAACAGGATCAAGGAAGAGCAAGAGAATAGAAGAAAACAACCTGTTGAAATGCAACAATGAATAAATAGCAATAATTAACGAGAGCATAAAATAGCAAGATAAAGAGTCCTTAAAGTGAGATTATTGGTTGTGGGAACATCTCAATAGTTAGGTGAAGTTATCCTCTTTTGTTCAAGAGCCTGATGGTTGAGGGGTATTAAAAATTCTTGAACCTGGTGGTGCAAATCCAGGGGCTCTTGTACCTTCTGCCTGATGGCAGCAGCGAGAAAAGAACATGGCCTGAGTGGGGAGGATCTTTGATGATAGATGCTGCTTTCCTATGACATCATTTCATGTAAATGTGTTCAATATTGTAACATTGTCCTTTTCTATCTCCTGTTGTAACTTGTAGACCACATCCTTACTACTGTTCGGGGGTCTGTATACAACTCCCATCAGGATCTTTTTACCCTTGCAGTTCCTTAACTCTGTCCACAATGACTCAACACCTCCAATCCTATGTCTTCTCTTTCTAATGATTTAATTTCATTGTTTGCCAGCAGAACCACGCCTTCCTGCCTGTACTCTAGATACAATGTGCATCCTTGGACATTAAGTTCCCAGTTATAATCTCCGTTCAGCAGTGATTCAGTGTTGCTACAATATCGTACTTGCCAATCTAACTGTGCTACAAGTTCATCGACCATACACTGCGCACATTCAAATATAAAACCTTTAGTCCCTTGTTCTCCCTTTTTGATTTTGTCTGCTTTTTACATTGCAACTCAACCTGTTGACTGCAACTTTGCCCTATCATCAGCTTCTCCTTGCTAGGAGTCCCACTACACTTTGCCTCTGTTTGTAAACCAAATACCACATCTTCAGCACTATCTCTGGTTCCCATTCCCCTGCCAAGTTAGTTTAAACTTGCCTACAAGGATTTTGGACCCCCTCTGGTTCAGGTGTAACCTGTCCCTTTTGTATAGGCATACCTTCCTCAGAAGAGGTCCTAATAATGCATAAATCTGACCCCCTGTCCCTACGCTGGCTGTGAATCTTCCCTCCTTCTCCTGATGGTCACCTAGTTATTTGTCTCCTGCAACCTAGGGGTGACTACCAGCCTGTAGCTTCTGTCTATCACTCCTCATTCTCCCGTATGAGTCAAAGGTCATCGAGCTGCTGCTCCAGCTCCTTAATATGTTCTCTCAGGAGCTGTAGCCCAATGCACCTGGTGCAGGTGTGTCTATCTGTGAGACTGGAGGTCTCCCAGACTACCCACATCCCACACACAGTACAAAACACTGCCCTGGAGCCATTCAGAAGGCACAGGATATATACATCCCAAAGAGGAAGAAGTATTCTCACTACACTATGCACTAATACATGAGAATGAACACATAAGAATAGAGAGAGAGTAATTTACAAGACAATCTACCTCACCCAAATCTGATTTTGCCAAAGCCAATCTAAAGAATGGCCACTCCACTTGTACGTGTGCTATTTTTATTGGCTCTTTCTAATGAATGCCTCTTGCTGATTGGTCACTCCTCAACTCAGAGAAGCTGCCACGAAACTCTGTCAAATCTCGTTCGCCACCCTGATTAAAAAGTCACTCTTTTTACACAGCCCTGGTGTGGATTGTCCAACTCAGAGAAAGCTGACTCGAAGCTCTGCTTTTAAGATCTTGAACGCTGTATCACCAAGAAGACTAAGTTACAGGCGTATGCACCTCCACCATCTGCCAGTTTTTCTACTTCGCACATATACAAGTTCTCCTTTGTTGTCAATGCGTTTAAATCCTACAGTCTCTACACGTTTCTCTCTCAAATAGGGGCATTACGTTGGCAGTTTCTGAATCCATTGAGCTTTTTTTAACCAAAGAAAATAACTCAAGAATATCAATAGCACATAAGATGTCAAAGTTTACTGATGACCTGAAAATAGGGCATACCTCTGTGAGGATAGATGGAGTCTGAAACAGAATGTACATACGTTGACCGAGAGCAAAACTTAGAAAATGGGACTTAATGAAGGAAAATGTGAGATCATTGGCATTGCTAAGAGCAAACAAAAGGCAGACGATTATCCAAGTGGAGAGAGATTACAAATGAGTGGAGCACAGAGTGACTAGATGTTCTTATGCAGGAGACATAATAAGTTAGCAGGCAGGTGCAGTAACTAACTAAGAAGGCAAACTGCATATTTGTTTTTATCACCAGGATGATGGAGCTTAAAAATAGAGTATTGTAACACTTGTACAGGATATAGTAAAGGCTGTAAGTTACTCTCATGTGTTGGCCCTGATTTTTAATTATAATTGGAATAATTTAAGTCCTCTACTGTGAAAATAAGTGAGTTGTCCACTATTCCTGTCATTTTTTAAAATCTTCTGGTTAATCTCTGTGTTTCTAGAAGCTCATACTGTGTGTTACTCTGGTAAGTGGCCACTTCATTAGCTACACCTATGCACCTGCTTGTTAATGCAAATCTATAATCAGCCAATCATGTGGCAGCAACTCCATGCATAAAAGCATGCAGACATGGTCAGGAGGTTCAGTTGTTGTTCAGACCAAACATCAGAATGGAGAAGAAATGTGATCAAATTGACTTTGATGCTGGAAAGATTGTTGGTGCCACACCAGGCGGTCTGAGTATCTCAGAACTGCTGGTCTCCTGGGATGTTCACTCACAACAGTCTCTAGACTTTACAGACAATGGTACAAAAAACAAAATACATCCAGTTCTGTGGGAGAAATGCCTTGTTAATGAGGGAGGTTAGAGGAGAATGGTCAGATTGGTTCAAGCTGACTGGAAGGCAACAGTAACTAACACACATTACAACAATGGTGTGCAGAAGAGCATCTCTGAACACACAAGATATCAAACCTTAAAGTGGATGGACTGTGCAGCAGAAGATTATGAACATATAGAAATACACTCAGTTGTCACTTTATTCGGTATCTCCTGTACCTAATAAAATGGCCACTGCATGTATATTTCCTGCTGGTTTACTCTCATTCTTCCCCTCCTGTACATTTTGAGTCATCTTTTACTGGTTTCTAAATTTTCCCAAATCTGGGTTTATCATTACTCTTTGCAACGAGGTTTGCTTTTTCTTTCAATTTGATATTATTCTTAAATTTCTTCAGTTTGGCACATGTGAATCATAGTCATAATTCCTCAGTGAAATATGTCTTCCGTAAGTACAATGAAGTGTTTCATTAATTGCAGTGCTCTTCCCCAGCTAATGTTTCAGTCTGTTTACTCAGCCCACTGCCTTCATTTCTTTATAACTGTCTTTACTTAGGTTCAGATACAAATTTCTCATTTTAAATAGAAAAGAGTAAACAGTTGATGTTTCAGGCCAAGACTCTTCTTCAGGACTGGAAAGGCTTCAAAATGTTGACCATTTATTCTTTCCCATAGATGCTGCCTGACCTGCTGAGTTCCTCCAGCATTTTATGTGTGTTGCTTTGGATTTCTAATATCTGCAAATTTTTTCATGTTAATGAAATTTAATTGTTTTATGATCACTCTTTCTCCCAAAGAATTTATTTCCACGAGATCATTAATTAATCCTACACATGACTGGATCTAAATGAGCCTATTCCCAGTTTGGTTCTTCAATGCATGTTTTCAGAAACTGTCCCAAATGCAATGCATGACTATCCTTAAAACTGCTTTTCCAGTGTGATTTGTCCATTCCCCATGAAGTAATAAACTTGACCAGGATTGTTGTATACCTTTCTTACAGCTTTCATTATATCTTGATCTTTATGCTGTGGTGATGGTGGTGGTGGTGTGTGTGTGTGTGTGTGGTGTGTGTGTGTGTGTCTGTTGGGGAGTAGCGGCAGTATGGGGACTGAGAGATTACTCCAGTGAATGTTTTCCCTTCTTATTTCCTCTCTCCATTCAAACTGATTCTACAAACATTTTTCTGAGTCAAGGACATTTCTGAAACTATACTAATCTCATCCTTCATTAACAGAATCAGCTCAGCTCTTTTTTCTTTCTGTTCCATGGCCTAAAGTGTCGTGTATCACAGAATATTCAGCTCCCAACCTTGGACACCTTGCAGCCATGTCTCTGTAATGGTTGTGAGATCTTACCTATCTATTTCCACTTGAGCTATAAATGGGAATCAAGATTGGAGTTTCAAGGTTGTTTATTGTCATACTTCAGTAAGCAAGAGTAGAGGAGAACGAAATCCACCAGGATTGAAGGCAGCCAAGAAAAAAATATATTAAGCATAAAGAGCACAATTAAAGACACAATAAATATTAGTCCATAATGTTAGTTTATATACATAGACTGATTGTATGCACCGTACATTAAGTGGTGCTAAGTGCCGGGGTGTCTGTATATCAGATGACGCTGACAGGAAATTATAACGTTGTGGTGGTAGAGGGATAAGCGGGGGGTGTGTTAATGAGTAGAGGTATTGATCAGCCTACCAGCTTGAAGAAAGTAGCTGATTTTGAGTCTGGCAGTCCTAGTGAGGATGCTACATAGCCTCTTCCTTGATGAGAGTGGGACAGCCCATGAGCAGGGTGTGTGGGATCCTTTATAGTGTCATAGAACAACACAGACACAGGTCCATGCCAAACTATAAGTTCTACCTCGTCCCATCAACCTACACCTGAGTCATAGTCCTCCTTATCCACACCACCCATGTGCGTATACAAATTTCTCTTAACTGTTGAAATTGAACCCGCATCCACCACTTCTGCTGGCAGCTCATTCCAATTTCTTTGAATATTTTTGGTTATCAAATTGCTTTATGAGCAGTTGCTTCATTGTCAAATGATAGCTGGTAATGATCCCGTGAGGCATCGTTCTGTGTTTCAGGAGGTAGAGGTTATTGTTGTTTTGAACAACTTGGAGAACAATGGAGATGACGACACTGAGATTTCAGTCTCTGAGGGCAACGTAAGAGCACCCTTCAGGAGGGTGAACCCCAAAAAAACATCTGGCCCAGGTGGGGTACCTGACCTGTGCTGATCAACTGGCTGGAGTGTTCACTGACATCTTTAACCTAGTAACAAAGCTTTGACCAGCGACCAATCTGACAGAGGGGATTGAGAGGAGGGGATTTTACTCAGGTCCACTGCCCCAGTAGAAAAGGGAGTAGCAGGTTACGGCACAGTAATAGAGCTTTGACCAGTGACCAATCCATGTTTGAAATTGATTAAAAGAGAAAATTAAAGGAAAGCAGTGGCTCTCATTTGAGTGGGAGTCAGAGTGGTGATCTTGAAGCTTTAGCTCTTCGAGGCTTCAGTTAGAGAAAGCAAAGAAAAGGAAAGCTCTAGGTTAAGTTGTTTTTTCCTTCCATTCTTTATATCTGCTTCGTTAGAATGGTAGAGATGCCAGGCAGGAGAGTGGAATGTTCTTCTTGCGGAGTGTGGAAATGCAGGGAGACCTCCAGTGTCCCTGACCACTGCAACTGTGAGAAGTGCATTCAGCTCCAGCTTCTAACCATCTGCATTAAGGAGCTGGATTAACTCCTGATCATTCAGAAGGCTGAAGGGCCGATAGGTAGGACATATAGAGAGGTAGTTACACCCATGGTGCAGAACACAGGAAAATAGGTAATAGGAAGGGGAAAGGGGTGAAGGAGCCAGTGCAGTGTACCCCTGTGGCCATCCCTCTCAACAACAGGTATATCATTTTGGATAGCTGGCGGGGGGGGTGGGTGCAGCGTGGAGGTTGACTTAACAGAGGAAAGTTGCAGTAGTCGGATCTCTGGTACTGAGTCTGCCTCTGAGACTCAGAAGGGAAAGGGGGAGAGGAGGAATGCAGTGGCGATAGGGGATTCATTACTTATGGAAACAGACAGAAGGTCCTCTGCGGGTCAGAATGAGATTCCCGAATGGTAAATTGCCTCCAGAGGGCCAGGGTCTGAGACATCTTGGATCAAGTCCTCATTATTCTTAAGTGGGAGGGCAAACAGCCAGAGATTGTGCTCCATTTAGGTAACAATGACGTGGGTAAAACGAGTGACAAAGTTCTGCACAGCAAGTTTGTGCATGAATCACAAAAGGTCAGCTTGCATGTAGAGCAGGCTATCAGGAAGGCAAATGGAATGTCGGCCTTCACTGCCAGAGGGATTGAATTTCAGAGCAGGGAGGTTAAGCTGCAACTGTATAGGTTATTGGTGAGGCTGCATTCAGAAGAATGAGAGGGGATCTTATAGAAACACACAAAGTTATGAAAGGGATAGATAAGATAGAGGCAGGGAAGTTGTTTCCACTGGTAGGTGAGAGTAGAACTAGGGCACATAGCCTCAAGATTCGGGGGAGTAAATTTAGGACGGAGATAAGGAGGAACTGCTTTTCCCAGAAAGTGGTGAACCTGTGGAATTCTCTGCCCAATGAAACAGTGGAGGCTACCTCAGTAAATATATTTAAGACAAGGTTAGATAGATTTTTGCATAGTAGGGGAACTAAGGGTTATGGGAAAAGGCAGGTAGATGGAGATGAGTCCATGGCCAGATCAGCCATGATCTTATTGAATGGCAGAGCAGGCTTGACAGGCCAGATGGCCTACTCCTGCTCGTATTTTTTTATGTTTTTATTAGTTCAGGGAGTTAGCTGCTAAGTTAAAGGGCAGGATCTCCAGGATTGTGACCTCAGGATTGCGACCTGTGCCACGTGTTAGTGAGGCCAGAGCTAGGAAGATTATACAATTTAATATGTGGCTATGGAGTTGATGTAGGACAAAGGGCATAAGAATTTTGGATCATTGGGCTTCCTTCCATGGAAGGTGGGACGTGTACAGAAGACGCAAGCACAAGGAATTCTGCAGATGCCGGAAATTCAAGCAACACACATCAAAGTTGCTGGTGAATGCAGCAGGCCAGGCAGCATCTCTAGGAAGAGGTACAGAAGAGATGGTTTGCTCCTGAACTAGAGGGGGACGAGTATCCTAGCTGGAAGGTTTGTAAATGGGGTTTTAGCTAGAGTTGCAGGGGGATGGGAACCAGAGTGCCAGAACAGAGAGTGGAGGGGTTGTGGAGGCAGATATTGGTAAGACCTTAAACAAAGTCAGGAATCAAAATGTTGTGCATGGTGCAACTAGTGTCCTGAGCTGCACATACTTCAATGCAAGAATCAGAATCAGGTTTATTATCACCGGCATGTGGCGTGAAATTTGTTAACTTGCAGCAGTTCAATGCAATACATAATCTAGCAGAGAGAGAGAAAAAATAAAATAAAATAATAATGAACAAGTAAATCAATTACGTATATTGAATAGGTTTTTAAAAATGTGCAAGAGGTTGTCAAATGTGCTCAGGAAAATTTCCTTCATCAGTATGTAGAGGCCCCAATGAGAGAGTTTATCATACTGGATCTGCTATAAGGAAATGAGACAGGGCAGGTGACAGAAGTTTATGTAGGGGAACACTTAGCCATTAGTTTCAAAGTAAATATGCAAAGAAATAGGTCTTGTCCATGGGTTGAGATTCTAAATTGGAGAAAGACCAATTTTGATGGTATCAGAAATGATCTAGCAAGTGTGGATTGGGACAGGCTGTTTTCTGGCAAAGGTGTACTTGGAAAGTGGGAAGCCTTCAAAAATGAAATTTTGAGAGTACAAAGCTTGTATGCCTGTCAGAATAAAAGATAAAGATAATAAATATAGGAAACCAAGAGTTTCAAGAGATATTGAGGCCCTGGTGAAGAGTGAAAAGGAGGTGCATAGCAGGTATATGTAAGCAGGAACAAATGAGGTGCTAATGGGGTATAAGAAATGCAAGAAAACACTTAAGAAAGAAATCAGGAAGGGTAAAAGAAAGCATGAATTTACTCTAGTAGACAAAGTGAAGGAGAATCCTAAGGTATTTGACAGGTATGTTAAGAGCAAAAGGATTGCTAGGGACAAAATTTGTCCTCTGGAAGACCCAAATGGTAATCCATGTGTGGAACCAAAACAGATGGGGGAGATTTTAAATTCATTCTTTGCATTGTATTTACTCCGGAGATGGAAACAGAGTCTAGAGAAGTGAGGCAAAGCAGCAAAAACTTCATAGACCCTGTAAACGTTACAAAGGTGGAGGTGTTTTCTACCCTGAGGTAAATTATGGTGGTTAAATCCCCAGGGCCTGAGCAGGTGTTCTTTCGGTCCCTACGGGGGGCATGTGCAGAAATTGCCGGGGCTGTAGCAGAGATACTTAAAACATCCTTACTGACAGGAGAGGTACCAGGGGATTGGAGGATAGCTAATGTTGTTCCGCTGTTTAAAAAGGGCGCTAAACAGAAACCAGGAAATTATAGACCAGTGACTCTGACATCAGTAGTGGGAAAGTTATTGGAAGGTATTGTAAGGGACTAGGTATCTAAGTATTTGGATAGACGTGGAGCGATTAACGATAGTCAGCATGGCTTTGTGTGTAACAGGTCATGTCTAACCAATCTTACAGTTTTTTTCAAAGAAGTTGTCAGGAAAGTGGATGAAGGCAAGGCAGTGAATGTTGTCTACATTGACTTTAGGAAGGCATTTGACAAGGTCCTGCATGGGAGGCTGGTCAAGAAGGTTCAGTCATTCGGCATTCAGCATGAGGTAGTAAATTGGATTAGACATCGGCTTTGTGGGAGAAGCCAGAGAGTGGTAATAGATGGTTGCCTTTCTGAATGGAGGCTTGTGACTGGTGGTGTGCCGAAAAGATTGGTGCTGGGTCCTTTGTTGTTTGTCATATATATAAATGATCTGGATGATAATGTGGTTAAGTGGATCAGCAAATTTGTGAATGACATCAAGATTGGGGATGTAGTGGACAGTGAGGAAGGCTATCATGGCTTGCAGAGGGATCTGTATCAGTTGAAAAAATGAGCTGAGAATTGGCAGATGGAATTTAATACAGACAAGTGCAAGGTTTTGCTCTTCGGTAGGCCCAATCAGGGTAGGTCTTACATTGTGAACGTTAGGGCATGGTAAGTGTGGTAGAACAAAAGGATCTGGGAAAACAGGTACATAATTCATTGAAAGTGCCATCACAGATAGGATCATAAAGAAAGCTTTTGGCACATTGACATTCATAAATCAATATATTGAGTAGAGAAGATGGGATGTTATGTTGAAATCGTATAAGACGTTGGTGAGGCCTAATTTGGAGTATTGTGTGCAGTTTTGGCCACCTGCCTACAGGAAAGATAGAAACAAGGTTGAAAGAGTACAGAGAAAATTTGCAAGGATGTTGCTGGGTCTGGAGGACCTGAGTTAAAAGGAAAGATTGGATAGGTTAGGACTGTATTCCTTAGAACGTAAAAGATTGAGAGGAGATTTGATAGAGGTGTACAAAATTATGAGGGCTATAGGTAGGGTAAATGCAAGCAGGCTTTATCCATTGAGGTTGGGTGGGACTACAACCAGAGATCATGGCTTAACGGTGAAAGGTGAGAAGTTTAAAAGGAATATGAGAGGAAACTTCTTTCCTCAGAGGGTTGTGAGAGTGTGGAATGAGCTGCCAGCACAAATGGTGCATGCGAGCTCGATTTCAACATTTGAAAGAAGTCTGGATTGGTAGTACATAGATAGTGGAGATATGGAGGGCTATGGTGCTGGTGCAGGTTGTTAGCATTTGGCAGCTTAAGTAGCTTTTGGCATGGACTAGGTAGGCCCAAAGGCCTGTCCTCTGCTCTACTTCTCTATGACTCTGACCTCTCACTTCAGCAGTTTGAAGTAGCCACGTGCTTCAAGCAGGCTTCAATCATACCAGTGCCTAAGAAGAACATGGTAACCTGCCTCAGTGACTATCGTCCAGTAGCACTTGCATCCAATATGATGATGTGCTTTGAGAAGTCGGTAATGAAACTTATCAACTCCTGCCTGAGACACAACTTGGATCCACTCCAGTTTGCCTACTGTCACCGCAGTTCAATAGCAGATGCCGGCTTAATCACTCCTCACTCTACCCTGGACCATCTGGACAGTAAAGATTCATACATCAGGATGCTTTTCATTGACTACAGTTCACCATTTGATACCATCATCCCCTCAAACTAATCATTAAACTTCAACATCTGGACCTCAAAACCTTAAGATGCAACTCAATCCTCGTTTTCCTCACTTGCAGACCCCAGTCAGTTCCGATTGGCAACAACATCTCCTCCACAATCTCCATCAGCACAGGTGCACCACAAGGCTGTGTGCTTAGCTTCCTGCTCTACTCACTTTACACTTATGACTGTGAGGCTAAGCAAATTCAAAATGCCATATTTAAGTTTAACTTAAATAAGCAAACATCACTGTTGTAAGCTGAGTCAAAGGTGGTGACGAATCAGCATGTACTGTAGGTAAGAGATTAAAAATCTGTTTTACTCAATGTCAGCAAGACCAAGGAGCTGATTATTGACTTCAGGAGAAAGAAACCAGAGGTTTCTGACATCCAGGAGGTACAGGAGCTTCAAGACCCATACTACCAGGGTTTGAACCAATGACTTAACCACTGACCCATTGCAGCTTCACTCAAAAGGAATTCTGATGCAGTATATAAGTTCCTCATTTTTGAACTAAAAATAAAATTTAATCAAATTATCTTGTTACAAATTCTGTGTGCATTCAGACATAGAGCCTTAACTTTACATTCTAATGTACGTGAAGGACGTAAGAAATAAAGTCAATTCAATTGAATTCAAATTTCGCCTACTGTATTTGCAAGTACAGTTTAATGTTTAAATGCTCCATCCTTCCTTCAGTTAATATTACTCAATATTACACAAGCCTTTCACTTTTTCATTTCATAATTACCCTCACTTTAACCTTCCTTTACTATTGCCTTTACCTCAACTATTTAGTTAAAGATCCTAATTACAGCTCTAGTTATTCAATTCAGCAGAACACAAATCCCAGCTGGCTTCCAGTGATGGCTGCTCGCTTTCCTCTGTACTTGTGCCTACAAATTTCCCAATAAATTGAAACATTTCTCCCACTCTATGCTTGGAGCTATATATTCAGTTGTTTTTATCTTATTGAACTATGCCAATCTGCACATGAATCAGGTGCTATAAGTGTGGTTTGTACCTATGGGGAGCATGGCCCCTGGATTTTTCTGCCCCCATTCCTAGTTACTTGACAGCCCCATGATGTCCTTAACCTTAGCACTTGGCAGGCAACACAGCCTTCTAGACTCACACTTGTGATTACGGAAAACAATAACTATTCCTCTTGCTGTAGGTCCCTAGCCACTACTCCATTCCTTTGTACTGTACTTCATATGTAAGGAAATTATGCAGCAAATGCCAGAACGCAGCGGGTGGTTACAGCGAGACATCGATAGGATGCAGAACTGGGCTGAGAAGTGGCAGATGAGGTTCAGTCCAGATAAGTGTGAAGTGGTTCACTTCAGGAGATTAAATTTGAAGACGGAATATAATATTAACGGTAAGACTCTTGGCAGTGTGGAAGATTGGAGAGAACTTGGGGTCCACGTTCATAGGACAGTCAAAGCTGCTGCGCAGGTTGACAGTGTTGATAAGAAGGTGTATGGTGTGATGGCTTTCATCAACCGTGGGACTGAGTTCAAGAGCCGTGAGGTAATGTTACAGCTATATAAGACCTTGGTCAGACCCCACTTGGAGTACTGTGTTCGGTTCTGGTCACCTCACTACAGGAAGAATGTGGATACTACAGAGAGAGTGCAGAGGAAATTTACAAGGATGTTGCCTGAATTGGTGAGTATTCCTTATGAGAATAGATTGAAGTGAAATTGAGTTTTCTCTTTGGAACAATAGAGGATGAGAGGTGAGCTGACAGAGGTGTATAAGATGATGAGAGGCATTGATCGTGTGGATAGTCAGAGGCTTTTTCCCAGGGCTGAAATGGCTAACTCAAGGGGGCATAGTTTTAAGATGCTTAGAAGTAGGTACTAGGGGTTTGTCAGAAGTAAGTTTTTCACACAGAGAGTGGTGGGTGCGTGGAATGCACTGCCAGAGGTGGTGTTGGAAGCAGATATAATAGGGTCTTTTAAGAGCCTCTTAGATAGGTACATGGAGTTTAGAAAAATAGAGGGCTATCCTGTAGGGAAATTCTAGGCAGTTTCTAGAGTAGGTTACATGGTTGGTTTAACATTGTGGGCCGAAGGGCCTGTAATGTGCTTTAGATTTCTATGATTCGATGACACTTAGAAACATTGGTGAGAGCCCATATTTCTCTAAAAGTGGCAACACATGTAGAACAGGTGGTAAGGAAGGCATATGGCATGTTTGCCTTACCAGTCAGAGCACTAAGAATAAATATTGGGAAGTCAGGTTGCAGCTGGGCCACATTTGGAGTACTGTGTGCAGTTCTGGTCATTGCATTATTGGAAGGATGTGGAGGCTTTGGAAAGCATGCAGAAGAGATTCTACAGAACACTGTCTGTGTTAGAGAATATTAAATACAAGAAGAAGGTGGACAAACGAGAATCGTTTTCTCTGGAGGCTGATGATGTGACCTGAAAGGAGTCTATAAAATTATGAGGCATAAATAGCTTTGATAGTCTTTGAAAATATCAAATAATAGTTTCAAGGTGCGTATGTGTGTATGGTTTTTTGGGGGATGTGGGAGTGTGGTGGAGTTTAAAGGAGGTTTATGAGGCGATTTTGTTTCATCATGTAGTGTTGCAGATACAGCTAATTATCGGCTGAAGTGCCTGTTGTTGTGTTGTACTGTTCCAGGTTTTGTTTCTATGTTCTAGAGTCAGATTACTCCTCCTCTCCAATCCACACAGGCTGCAAATCATGTGTGTTTGATGTCCCTCCAAATCTACCTTCTGGATACCATGCCTGCCTCATTGAGAGTCATCCCGGATTATCACTGTCCATCCACTGAATCGGCAGAACCTAACCTAAGGAATGTGATTGGGTCCAGGGGATCACCTTCTTCCACCCTGATACATCACAGTGTCTGAACCCTGACTCCAGTAAAATCAATTCAGAGTCCAGTACTGCAAAATCAAAATTGTTTCCGAGTGACATAACGGAACAGAACTGCAATTGATTAAAATTCCAGTCTTTTGGTTTCCGAACTGCTCAGCCGAGCTCTGCTTCTTCTCCGATACTGGGTCTTACTTTTATTGATTTCAACCCTGCTGTCGCCAACTAAAAGCTGCACAAATAGTTGAATTCCCATATTAAGCAATAGAATGGTGTAGAAGAATAACATTGTTACAAAAATATAACATTCTTAGACTATGAGGTCATCTGTTTTGCCAAGTTGCATTTAGTTTAGTTGTGTTACATTGTAGTTTAAACTTCTAATTTTCATTGTTCAGTAATTATTGTTACCATTTGGGAATTCTAATGCTTTATCTAACAACAAAATATATACAAAAAAAATCTTCACTAACAGCAAATGCCTTTAAGATTACCCACTGCTTTGAAATCATTCACTTCACTTCAGTGCCTCTGCAGTGTTGCGCCTGTCTCATGAAACGACAATGCCTGCTTCAGAGGATCTTTCATAAACAAGGGCTCAGATGGGGAGATGGCCTTGTGGTGGAGCAGAGTGGAGAGGCTGGAAAACAAAGCGCCTGGTGAGAGAGGGAGGAGACCAAGTGTCAGAATGCAAGGGAGGGGTGAGGGTTAAGATTATTGGAAGGGTCAGAGAGAGTGGGAAAGGGACAGAGGTAGAGCTGAAACAAGAGATTCACGAACAGTAATGATGAAGGATGAGAAGGTTAAAATAGAGGGTGAGGGAATGACATTTTTCAGTCCTATGCATATGTGTGTTTGAACATAAGAACATAAGAAATAGGAGCAGGAGTAGGCCAATCTGGCCCATTGAACCTGCCCTGCCATTCAATAAGATCATGGCTGCTCTGTCCGTAAACTCAGCTCCATCTACCTGCCACTTCCCCATAACCCTTAATTCCCCTACTATGTAAAAAGCTATCTTACTGTATCTTAAATATATTTATTGAAGAAGTCTCGACTGCTTCCCTGGGCAGAGAATTCCACAGATTCACCACTCTCTGGGAAAAACAGTTTCTCCTCATCTCCGTCCTATGTCTGATAACGTCTAATTGCCATTCATCTTGGATCTTCAGTCAGAAGATTCCACCTGCTTCAAAAGGGCAACAATTAATACCAGTGCTGGAGAAGAGCAGTGTGAGCTGCCTATCGTCCAGTAGCACTCACATCTACAGTGATGAAATGCTTTGAGAGGCTGGTCATGTCTAGAATCAACTCCTGCCTCAGCAAGGACCTGGACTTACTGCAATTTGCTTATCGCCACAATCGATATATGGCGGATGCAATCTCACTGCCCCTCCACGTGGCCTTGGATCATCTGGACAATAGATATAACTATGTCAGGATGCTGTTTATTGACTACAGCTCAGAGTTTAACACCATCATTCCTACAGTCCTGATCAATAGGCTACAGAACCAGGGCCTCCGTATCTCTCTCTACAATAGGATCCTCACCTTCCTCACCAGAAGACCACTATCTGTGCAGATTGGAAATAGTGTCTCCACCTCACTGACAATCAACACTGGCGCACCTCAGGGATGTGAGCTTAGCCCACTGCTCTACTCTCTCTACACCTGTGACTACGTGTCTAGGCACTGCTCAAATGCCATCTATAAATTTGCTGATGATGCAACCATTGTTGGCAGAATCTCAGATGGAGATGAGAGGGTGTAAAGGAACAAGCTGTACCAGCTAGTTGAGTTGTATTGCAGCAACAGCCTTGCACTCAATATCAGAAAGGCCAAAGAGCTTCAGAAAGGCTAGGATATGGGAACACACACCAGTCCTTACAGAGGGATCAGAAGTGGAGACAATGAGCAATTTCAAGTTCCTGGGTGTTAATGTCTCTGAGGACTTAATCTGGTCCCAACATATCGATGGAGCCATAAAGAAGGCAAGACTGGCGATATTTCATTAGGAGTTTGAGAAGATTTGGTGTGTCACCTAAAACACTCACAGATTTCTACAGCCTGGCTGTATCACCGTCTGGTTTCGGGGGAGGGGTCACAGGATCAAAATAAGCTGCAGAGAGTCATAAAATTAGTCTCCATCATGGGTACTAGCCTCCATAGTATCCAAAACATCTTCAAGGAGCGGTGCCTTAGGAAGGTGGTGTCCATCATTAAGGACCCCCACCACCTAGGCTGTGCCCTCTTCACATTGTTACCATCAGGGAGGAGGTACAGATGCTTGAAGCACACACTCAGCGATTCAGGAACAGCTTCTTCCCCTCTGTCATCTGATTTCTGAATGGACATTGAACCCATGAACACTACCTTACTACATTTTTAAAATTTCTGTTTTTGCCCTATTCACTTAATTTAACTATTTAATATATATGTATACTCTTCTAGTTTTTTCCTATATTACCATGTATTGCATTGTACTGCTGCCGCAAAGCTAACAAATTAATATATGCCAATGAGTGATATTAAATCTGATTCTGACTCTGATCTCATTCCTACTGGGTAAAGTCCTTCAAGCCCTTGATAACTGGTGTGTAAAGGGTATGCCACATGTAATTCTCACTCCAAACTTCCTGCTTGTGATTTGAAGAATTTCATGGAGAGCCAGTGCCAAAGCTGGATTTGCCTAGGGACTCTGGCACTCTGGCACAAGCTGGTGATGCTAATAGGTGGGAGATGGCCGGATTAATCGACAAGGTAGCAGGTACAGTTCCTTCTTGAAGAGTCATAAAGAAGGAAAAGATGAAATACAAAGGTAAGCTATCCAATAATATTAAAGAACATACCAAAAGTTTCTTCAGGTATATAAAGTGTAAAAGAGAGGTGAGAATGGATATTGGACTGCTGGAAAATTATGCAGGAGAGGCAGTAATGGGGCACAAGTAAATGGCAGACAAACTAGGTAAGTATTTTGCATCAGTCTTCACTGTGGAAGACACTAGCAGTCTGGTGGAAGTTCCAGGTGTCAGGGAGCATGAAGTGTGTGAAGTTCCCATTACTAGGGAGAAGATTCTTGGGAAACTGAAAGGTCTGAAGGTTGATATGTCACCTGGACCAGATAGTGTACTCCTCAGGGTTCTGAACAAGGTGGCTGAAGTGATCACGGAGGTATTGGTAATGATCATTCAAGAATCACTAGATTCTGGAATGGTTCCAGAGAACTGGAAAATTGCAAATGCCAGTCCACTCTTCAAGAAGGGAGAGAGGCAGAAGAAAGGTAATTACAGGCCAGTTAGTCTGACCTCAGTGGTTTGGAAGATGTTCTAAGGTTGTTAAGGATGTGGTTTCAGGGTACATGGAGGTACATGATAAAATAGGCTGAAACCAGCATCGTTTCTTTAAGGGAATGTCTTGCCTGACTAATCTGCTAGAATTCTTTTAGTTTAAGATGGTGCTACTGAAGTTATCTGACAGCTCACTGGTAGTTCAGAAAGCAAGAAATACGACTAAAGCATTACTAATTAACACCTTTTCTGAAGTAAATTGTGGTCAACTGTTACCGCAAATAATGACGAAGCTGATTCAAAGGATGGGCCATGTTGGCGTATCGCAAAGCCAAGGGGCAACGTGTTCAAGATGGGGTTGCAGAAAGAGTTTGTATTGCTGTTGTTGTTGGAGTGATCGATTTGGAGAAGAGTCGATGTGGAAGAGTTTCGATGCCCATCTACCTAATTCGAGTGCAAGGTTGGATTGCTCCAAGCGCCGAGCCGATTTGGTGAGATCAGGATTAGCTTTGAGCTTTGCGGCACAAACGTGTCACTGCACTGGGGTCTGGGTCCTAGGGTGAGGCACTACCCCATGCTTGGACAATTTAAACACCGGCCCAGATAGACTGCATAGCCTGAATATCGGGACTGAGGTGAAGTTTGAGCTGATTTCACTTTCTATCCCACGACCCTCATTCCTCTCTCTGGCAGCTGTTGTCTCTGTGAGTTTTGCAGCGTTTTTGTCCCACTAATATGATGAATTGAGATGACTACTATGAGTAGGCTTGGGTCTACTCTGGCTGCCCCAGGGAGCAGATCTAAGGACTCAGTCTGGTTTGGAATGAACCACAGATGAACTAAATGAGTACTTTGCATCAGTCTTCATGATGGAAGACACTACCCAGTGTGTCAGATGTTGAAGGGTGTGAGGGAAGAGAAGTAAGTGCAGTTATTATTACAAGGGAGAAGGTGCTCAAAAAGCTGAAATACATAAGGGTACATAAGTCACCTGGGCCAGACGAACTGCACCCTCGGGTTCTGAAAGAGGTAGTGGTAGAGATTGTGGAGGATTTAGTAATGATCTTTCAGAAATTTTTGGACTCTGGCATGGTGCCAGAGGGCTGGAAAATTGTAAATGTCACTCCACTCTTTAAGAAAGGAGGAAGGCAGCAGAAAGGAAATGGGAGACCAGTTAGCCTGACCTCAGTGGTTGGGAAGACGTTGGAGTCAATTGTTAAGGATGAGGTGATGGAGTACTTGGTGACACAGGACAAGATAGGAGAAAGTCAGCATGGTTTCCTTCTGGGAAAATCTTGCCTGACGAACCTATTGGAATTCTTTGAGATTACAACTAGGATAGATAAAGGAAATGCAGTGGATGTTGTATATTTGGACTTTCATAAGGCCTTTGACAAGGTGCTACACATGAGGCTGCATACCAAGTTAAGAGCCCATGGTATTATAGGAAAGTTACTGGCATGGTTAGAGCATTGGTTGATTGGTAGAAGGCAACAAGTGGGAAGAAAATGCTTTTCTGGTTTGCTGCCAGTGACTAAATGGTGTTTCACAGGGGTTGGTGTTGGGACCACTTCTTTTTATGCTGGATATCAATGATTTAGATGATGGAATAGATGGCTTTGTTGCCAAGTTTGCAGATGGTATGAAGATTGTTGAAAGGACAGGTAGTGCTGAGGAAACAGGCAGGCTGCAGAAGGACTTATAGATAGAATAGGCCAGAGAGTGGCAAATGAAACACAATGTTGGAAAATGCAAGGTCATGCACTTTGGTAGTAGAAATAAATATGCAGACTATTTTCTAAACAGGGAGAAAATCCAAAAATCTGAGATGCAAAGGGACTTGGGAGTCCTTGTGCAGGATTCCCTAAAAGCTAACTTGCAGGTAGAGTGGGTGGTGAGGAAGGCAAATGTAATGTTAGCATTCATTCCAAGAGGTCTAGAATACAAGAACAGGGACGTGATGTTGAGGCTTTGTAAGTCACCGGTGAGGCCTCACCTTGAGTATTGTGAACAGTTTTGGACTCCTCATCACAGAAAAGATGTTCTGGCATTGGAGAGGCTTCAGAGGAGGTTCACAACGATGATTCTGGGTATGAAAGGGTTATCATACAAGGAATGATTGCCGGTTCTGGGTCAGTACTCGCTGGAATTTAAAAGGATGAAGGGAGATCTTATTGAAACCTTTCAAATGTTGAAAGGCCGAGACAGAGTAGATGTGGAAAGGATGTTTCCCAAGGTGGGGGAGTTTAGGACAAGAGGGCACAGCCTCAGGATAGAGGGGCATCCATTTAAAACAGATGTGGAGAAATTTCTTTAGCCAGAGGGTGGTGAATTTGTGGAATTTGTTAATTTATTACCACAGGCAGCTGTGGAGGCCAAGTCGTTGGGTGTGTTTAAGGCAGAGCTTGATACGGCATTAAAGGTTACAGGGCAGAAGGCCGTGAGTGGGGCTGAGGAGGGGAAAAAAATGGGTCAGCCATGATTGAATGGTGAAGCAGACTCGATGGGCCAAAAGGCCTAATTTTGTTCCTATGTCTTATGGAACACTGTCACCTGCTTCTATTGTTTGCATGATGTGTGTTTTTTTTCCTCTTTAATGGTCTTTTTTAAAATTGGGTTCTTTGGGTTTCTTGCTTTGTGGGTGTCTAAGCAAGGTGTATAATTTATACATTCTTTGACAATAATGAAATAACAAGCAGGATAGACAAAGGAAAATAAGCAGATGTTGTGTACTTGGATTTTCAGAAGGCCTTTGACAAGGTGCCACACATGAAGCTGCTTAACAAGTCAAGAGCCCATAGTGTCACTGGAAAGATACTAGCATGGATAGAGCAACAACTGATTGACCGGAAGCAAAGAGTGGGAATAAAGGGTGCCTTTTCTGGCTGGCTGCTAGTAACCAATGGTGTTACACAGGGGTCTAGGTTGGACCAGTTCTTTTATATTATCTGTCAATGATTGGAGAAGGAATAGGTGGCTTTGTGGCCAAGTTTGTGGACAATATGAAGGTAGGTGGATGGGCAGGTAGTGTTGAGGAAACAGAGAGGGTACAGAAAGACTTAAACAGATTAGGAGAATGGGCAAAGAAGTGACAGATGAAATACAGTGTTGGGAAGTATATGGTCATGCACTTTGGTAGAAGAAATAAAAGTGTAGACTATTTTCTAATTTCAAAAATTCAAAAATCTGAGGTGCAAGGAGACTTGGGAGTCCTCGTACAGGATTCCCTAAAGATCAATTTGCAGGTTGAGTCAGTGATGAGGAAGGCAAATGCAATGTTAGCATTCATTTTGAGAGAATTAGAATATAAAAGCAAGAATGTAATGTAAAGGTTTTATAAGGTGCTGGTGAGGCCTCATTTAGAGTATTGTGAGCAGTTGTGGGCACCTTATTTAAGGAAGGATGTGCTGATCTTGGAGAGAGTTCAAAGGAGGTTTGTGAAAATGATTCCAAGATTGAAAGGCTTATCATATGAGGAGATGGCTCTGGGCCTGTACTGACTGGAATTCAAAAGAATGAGGAATCATCTCATTGAAACCAATTGAATGTTGTTAAGTCTCAATTGAGTAGAGTACGAGAGGATGTTTTTCCTATGGTGGGGAAGTCTGAGACCAGAGCACACATCCTCAGAATGGAGTGGGTCCATTTTGAATGGAGATGAGGGGGAATTTCTTTAGCCAGAGCAGTGAATCTCTGGATTTCGTTGCCACAGGTGGCTGTGGAGGCCAAGTCACTGTTTATATTTAAGGCGGAGATTTATAAATTCTTGGCTTGAAGGAATACAAAGAGAAGGTAGGAGATTGGGTCTGAGAGGGAAATCGATCAACCATGATGAAATGGTGGAGCAGACTCGATGGGCCAAATGGTCTAATTCTGCTCCTCTATCTTATGGTCTAATGGTCTAAGGGTGAACCAAAAGACAAATGCTCAGCATGGAGTGATGTTTGTCATTAAGAAATAAAGCTGTCTGCAACACCTTAATGGGATGAGTGATCAACTCAAGGCTCTCCAGTTCACCTTGGAATGGAGCAAGCACATTATCACCACCACCATGCATGACACAACTTGGAAGCAAGTGAAGAAGGATATCTGCTGACCTTTAAGAAAAATTCTGATCCACATTCCAGAGGGAAATCCCCCTGGATGCTGGAACTACATAGGACTCTCACTGTTGTTTACCACAAGGAAGTTATTGGGAGCATCTTCAGTCAACTTCTCTCCTTGACTAAGGAGTTAAACTCCATTTCACTGTGGATTGGTTTCATCTCAAGGCCCAATGGGCAAGATTTTCCACACACATCAACTCCAAAAGTTGCAGAGGTGCCATCAGTTAGCACAGGTGGCCTCAGAAGTATTTCCACCTTACACCTGCTAGGGTAACATCCAAGCAAGGATGCATCTTCAACCCAATGATTTTTCCAATTGCAATGCTGCAACTTGCCTCCAGCATGTTTTCCACGATGGTGGTGCTAAAATCACTCTTCAGTTATCAAGTTGACTCCTAGACACGTGGTCAGTTGCTGAACTTCAAATCATTGTCAACTTGTCACTGGAACAGGAGAGAATGGCCCTTTTTACCTTACATATACAAAGGTCCTCTTAGAACTAATGCCCGATTCTGACAATAACAGGTCTGAGAGAGCCTGGAAAGCGTGGAGCTCATAGGAACATGATCACTTGCTGCACCGCTCCAAGTCGCACAACATTCTGACTTACAGATACATCACAATCCCTTGATTTCCACTGCACCCTTTTCTAAGCTTCACCAAAAGGATTGCAGCAGCTCAAGACAACAGCTTCAAGTCCTTGTCAATAATGTTGTAATCTTGGAAAAAAAATGGATAGATGTTTTGATATCTCAGCAGTCAAATTTCAACAAAGCCAGCTGTTGGACTGATTAGGGAGTCAGCATAACATTCTGCATGGTAGGTCATGTCTTATGTACTTGATTTTTGAGGTGGTGCTGAAGAGGCTTGAAGAGGGTAGGGCAATGGATGTAGTCTACTGGGACTTTAGTAACATATTAAATGAGATTTCTTCTTCATGGTAGACTAAAACGTGGGATCCACGGTGCCTTGATAGTCTGGATTCAGAATTGTTTTTGTGATGGACGACTGAGGATGGTGATGGAGGAGCATTTCTCTGACTGCAGGTCTGTGATCAGTGGTGTTCCACAGGGATCAGTGTTGGGACCTCTTGTTTGTGATATACAATTTGGCCAAAAGTGTAGATGGGTTGATTATGAAGTATAAAGTGACACAAACATTGGAGGAGCTGTGGATAGTGAAGAATGTTGTCAAAAGATACAGCAGATTAGGGCAGAGAAATGGCAGATAGAGTTTCATCTTGAGAAGTAGAAGATGCTGCACTGAGAAGTTAACTGTAAAGGAGAGGTATATAATAAAGGCAGGATCTTTCAGATCACTTATGTACAGAAGAATGCTGGGGTATGACTCTACAGCTCCACAGAAGTGGCAACACATATAGATGGGGTGATAAAGGTAGTCCGCAGAATGCTTCCCTTCAACCAGTCATAAATTTGAATATAAAAATCATTAAGGACCCTCATCATCTGGAACATGCAGTCTTCTCGTTATACCATCGAGGAGGAATCACAGCAACGTGAAGACACACACTGAACATTTTGGAAACACCTCTGCCATCAGATTTCTGAATGGTCCATGAACACTACCTTGGTATTTGCTCTTTCTCACCATTTTCTTATAGTGTAACTTGTACTATTTTTGTCTTTCACTCTACTGCTGTCATAATCTAATTCTGAGGCAGTAATTTTGTAGCTGTACAAAGAATTGATTATTGTGTGTAGATAATGAAGGGATAGAGACCTTATGTAGTTGACATTATTTAGTTTGGCACCATGATCTGCACAGATGTCATGAGCTGCAGGGCATGCTCCCGTGCTGCCCTCCTCTACATTATGACATTCTCCAAGGCCTTCAGCCGCATATTCTATGGGTACCTGGAAAAACGTTCAAAGATTGAGACCTCAGACCAAACACGAAGCTCCTTGTCTACCCTGCCTTTTCCTGTGCTGCTGAAACAACATCAGCAGGCACCTCAAAACAGAGATAACCACCAACACATTACGAAATTATTCAAATCCACAGGATTTCTGTCGAAGGACAACATTCCCAGCATTGTCCCCAGTGATAAGTCCACACCAATGGGCAAATCACAAAACTGCCACTGGATTCCAAAACAGTGGTGTTATACGTCACTCAATTACAATAAGCCTTCATGAAAACTAACGTCCGACCAGCTTGCAGGAATTCTTGGCCCATAGTGATTCAAATGAAGGAGCATCTGTGATAGCATTGAGAACACCATAGCCCTTCCTGAAATGAACACAAAATCCCAGCCTAATGTAGAAGACACAAACCATATCCTTAACTACACATCCAATCAAACATCTGCCCTATTATAACAATGTCTGCATCTCCCACATTGGCTTTAGCCACATCAGAATCCACAGAACTGGAGTGGAAGCAGGTCATTCCCCTAATCCCCCTCAATGAAGTATATTGGCTTATAATGTTAATTCCGTTACTCTTTCGTAAGTTGCACCAATAAACATTATATTCATTAGACGTGTAAAAATGAATATACTTTGCATACAGTCATTTCATAAATTCAGTTTATTGAAGCAATATCTAAAAGTTCTAATACATATATGTACAGACATTAAGATCATTTCAGACTAATAAAATCATTAAATTTACACCTTGTCTTGTTACAGGAAAATATATTGTTTACATTTTTTTCATTTCACAATACAATATGCCAGTATCTATAGTAAGTCTTCAAATGCTAGAGAATGATTATGGCAATTTATTTTAGAACTGAAGAATACACTAGTAAATACTGATAGTCAGCATCAAGAGCACAATCTTCACATAAAATGCACATTTTGCTACCAGTGAAAAGATGCATTTGAAAACTCAAATCATGCTAACTGGAAATTTAAATACCCAAAGTGGAACAATTAACTGCCTCTGTTAAGAATTTATATTTGCATAATCAGCCAATCTAAAAACCTTTAATCTCACAATTAAGTAATTAATTCTGCATTATCAAAATGAGATTTATTTTTATTTTCCCCATAAAAGCAGGTGGATATCCAAAGTTTCATGCCAGTATTATATTGGCATCTCAGAAGTTCCCGTAATCTTGTTAGTGAACGAATTAGTTGTTTTCTTGAGAAACAGCATTTTCCTGCAAAGTCAACAATCAAAAATCAGAAACTTAAAGCACTAATGAACACAAGTTATTCTTTTCATTTACACTAGTGTGAACTGCGTTGATTGTCAGTGGTTACAATTGGCTAATAATGTCTTAGGGAGCCTTGACGTTATGCAACCTGTGATGTTCCAAATATTGTAACTACTCCATCACTAGAGTCAACAGTGCCATGACTCCACAAAGAGTCCCACTGCATTTTACCACATGCAAAACTGAAGGGTAGATGCAAAGTGGTAACCTTATTCAAGTAAATGGGACTTTTGGCCGAGTAGGAAAAAAACCAATGCTTTACTTATTTTAATTAATTTTAGAGCACATACACTTTGAATTTTTAATTTAATTTTAGAGTAAACCCATGAGCTTTGTTTCCCTCTGAAAAGTCTCCAACAATCATGTTGGAAAAACATCAACCTTTTGCAACTGGGACATGAGAATGGTGGCCATCTCATCTGGCTCTTAAATCCAGAAAGCAGGTGTTAAAAACTAGATCACAGTCCAAATTCAGCATAATACAAACCACTTTCAGCACATTCTCCTATAAAAATATGGAGTTTAACTGTGGGAGGCAGGTCCTTTCGGGAAGCTTAGAACTCGAGATACTTCATAGTCACACAAGTTACATTAATGATTAATCCAATTTTTAGAGGTTTGGCCAGACCAGAAGGCAGTTTGACATACAGCAGGATACAAACAATAAACAAAAAAAATCTACAGTCCTAATGTGGCAAATGTAGGCCCCTTAAAATCAATTCACTGTCAGTCTATGTTCAGCCCTAAACTTTGTAGGAACACCATCTTTGGAAGAGTTAAATCATGTGAACTTATCTGTAGGAACACTTTTTTTTTAAAAAAGTTGAACAGCACTGGCGAAAAAGCGCCATTTAGGGGCCTTGTGATGTTGATACAGAATCAGTTGATTAACCAAATATTAATTGACATGTAGAGACTTTTAAAAGTACTGTGGACTTTTGGTGGGGTAAAGATAATTTTCATTTCCCTCTCTTCTCCCACCTGGCACATTTTCCAATTACTCATTCACAACTGCAGAAGAAACAGTGAGCATAATACACAGTTGCAGATCTTATAGCAAATAAAGGTCTGCTAACCACAGGGACAAATGAAATTCACAGTGAATAATTCACCACTAGTCGCAGATATTGTTTTATTCTATATATAAAAATACAACATCACTCAACTCCCTTTTGAAAAGGCCATACCAAAGTACTTATTGATGAAGTTATGTTGTCCAAGAGACTTCAGTGAGTGACACATTTTAAACAGAGCTTAAACACAGCTTTCCTTAGTCCAGGTTGGTAACTAACAAGAACAGATTCAAATGATATCAGGATTTCAAATTAATAAAAAAAAACAGTAGATTGTTACAGCTGTATTTTTTTAATAGTCCCTCACTGTTTGATAAGCAAATAAAACTTCCTGTATAAACACAAGAGATTCTGCAGATGCTGAAATATAGAACAACACAAACTGTCGGAGAAACTCAACAAGTCAGGCTGCATTTATAAAACTGTTTATTCCCCTTCATAATGCCTGATTTTCTGTGTTCCTCTAGCCTCTTGTGTGTGAAAATTCTGGTAGATCACTTCATAATGAAATAGAGAACTGGCAACTATTCTTACACAGTTCTACAAAAAAATGTAAGACTGTTATTTCCTATCTATACAGTCTCCACAAATTAATGGAAACAATAAAGTCAGCTCATCCATAGATATCAATGTGCCAAGATTATACAACACTGCCTCGTACAAAAGACAAATAACTCCATTCATTTTAATTAGCAAGATCTTATATTGAAAATTATCATAATTTATGAAGAAAATGTAATCGGCTGAAGTTACTGCTACATCTTCAAGTTTATACTCCAGATTCCCACTGGATAACAGGGATACTATGTATGGGGGTGGGGGAGGAGGAAGAAATGTTGGATAAAAAGAGATACAATTCACAAAAACAATGCAAATCAACTAAATTTCCAATAAATTAAGTTTTCTTGTTTTTCTGTGAATATCAAATCTATTGTCATCCCTTACCACAATTATCCTTAACTAGCGAGTATGTTTCCATACAAAATCTTCAAACAAAAAAAACTTCTGAGCCAACTCCTTCAGAAAAACAAAATGCTCAGTAAGGCAGGGGTCCCTAACCTCTTTTGCACCACAGACTGGTTTAATATTGACAATATTCTTGTGGACCGGCCGACCGGTGGGGGGGAGGGGGGTATTAATCACGACCAGAGTATAGGTGATAAGTCAATTCTAAGTCACTTATAAGTGGCTAATATGCTCAATTTTGTTTCTAAAAGGGTTTATTTAACAAATTTAATATTAAACACACAGCACATATTTTCCTGCAACAAGACGGTGCCATCGAGGGGTGATGGGAGACAGCGATACTCGAAGGAGGTTCCTTATGTCCAGTCTATTCCGCAATTTAGTTTTCGTTGCATTCATTGCAGAAAACTCTGCTTCGCAGAGATATGATGTTGGAAATGGAAGCAACGTTTTCAGTGCTTTCGTGGCTACCTCAGGATATTTAGCCTTGACTTTGATCCAGAATGTCGACAGAGATGTTATGCCAAACATACTTATCAGCCCACCGTCATTTGCAAGCTCGAGGAGTTGATCTTCTTCCTGCACTGACATGGATGATTCACTGGGACATTCACAAATGGGTCACGGACTCGTTCCTTTGCACGTCTTGGGTCATTTGCGGTTGGGAAGTAACGCTCGAATTCTGTCGACAGCGAAGATAGGTGATCACGCACCAGCTGTGAGAAGGACAGTGCAGCCTCAGTCTCTCCCAAAATCCCAGCTAATGTTGGGAACATGTCAAGTATGCCCCTGTCCACTCGCAGTCGCCACAGTTCCAGTCTGGCTTTGAAAGCAGACACTGTATCTGCCAACTTGAAGACAGTTGTCATTCTCCCCTGAAGTGACAAATTGAGTTCACTGAGCAGGTTGAAGGTGTCACACAGATAAGCGAGTTTTGCTATCCACTCCTCGTCACTGAAGTGTGCTGCCAGTGGTGACTTTTTTCCTGAAAGAAATCTCTGTAGCTGCTTTCTTAACTCAAAAACTCTGGCCAGGGCTCTCCCCCTTGATAGCCACCTGACTTCAGTGTGTAAGAGAAGGCATTTGTGCTCTGCATCCATTTGCTTGCAAAGCTGCACAAACAGACGTAAGTTAAGGGCTTTTGCTTTGATGTGATTGATAACTTCAACAACATCACTCAATATGCTGTCAAGATCAGGTGACATTTTTCAGCTAGCCAGCACTTCCCTGTGTATGACACAGTGTGTAGACTGGCATTCAGGAGCAACCTCTGACTCTGATAGGGAAACCAGACAGCCCTCCAGTCATAACTGCAGTCATCTGTGCATATTCCAACACAGAATTATCAGTCCAGTTTGCCTGACATGTAGTCATTCAAAGATTTGAATAGTTCTGCCCCAGTTATGTTAGTTGGCAGTGGCAGTGCACACAACATATCCTCGTGCACATCGTCTTGAAATATATATCACACATAAACCAGCAGTATTGCCTTGTTGTTGACATCGGTAGACTCGTTGCCGTGGACAGCATACCATGGTGACTCGTTAAACTGTTCCAACAGCTGTGCTTCGATGTCCTCCGCTATGTCATTGATTCTCCTTGAAACTGTGGTAGCTGAAAGAGAAACCTGTGCCATCTTGTTAGCTGCAGCTTCTCCCAACAGTTCACGGCACATGTCCTTGGCAGCAGGCAGAGTCAATTCTTCACCAACAGTGAAAGGCTTCTTTGCCTTAGCAATACGGCCAGCCACTAAGTACAACACTCAGAGCAGCAGCATTTGTGGAGGTGGTGGCTCTCAGCACTTGCTTCTGTCCCGCTTGCTCACGTTTTTTCCGCTCAAAAAACTCAACGGGTTTGTCTTTGTGCAGGGTGCTTGGACTCAAGGTACCGAAGCAGTTTTGAGGGCTTCGTTCCCTCATTAGACAGCTTGTCTCCACATATCATACACAGGGGGCTTGGAGCGTGTGAGTCACCGGTCGCAATAAAGCCATATTTCATGTACAACCCGTCGTATTTTCTGTTGAAGGAAGCTTTCTTTTTTTTTTGCAGTGTTGGCCTCAACTGTCTCTGCGTTATCATCATCGTTAGGCCTTTTATGTCCCCTACCACCTCTTCCAAAGAAACTGTCAAGCAATGTTTGTTTTTTACTCATCGAGTAGTTGTAGGTTAATGACCGACTGATGACCTTGCGTGCGTTCAAGTTCAACACTGGGCAATTGCCGATTGCGTCACCTCTGATCTGGGCCGACATTTACGTGCCAGGCAGCACCTAATCAATTAGCATGTTTATTTTGGCTTTTTTTCTTAAAGATGTGCTGTGTGCCTCTCGGCTACCACTGCATTCTCTGCGAATCGGTATCTGTCCGTGGCCTGTTCGCTACTGCATTCGGTTTCGATTGTTATCCTTTCCTCTTCCAATTGCATCAACTCTTCATCTATCAGTTCTTGGTCATGAGATGCCAAAACCTCTTCAACATCATCTTCGTCAACTTCCACAAGCCAAACTCACTTTGCCCTTACTTCGTTCACCACGATCGAAACACTTAATTATGCCTAGTTTTACGCTAAGTCTAACACCCTTACGAGCTCTTTCAGGCCTTTCCAATACCTTAGAACTCATCTTGCAAACGGCTGCTCACAGGCACATGCTTAAGCAATGCCGGCGAGAATGCTGTTCCGAATCCGGGAGAGAGCGGCTGCTCGGGGCGCACGCTGCTTTTTTTCGCGCACTGCCTTTTTTTGTAACAGTGAAAACACGTTCTGTTAGCAAAAACAGGGAACTAATGTAGATCTTTCGTAACAGTGAGGTCTCATAAAGCGAACGTTCGAAAAGCGGGGGAAAACTGTACCCAAAAAATGTAAGAAAATTCCAGCAAATAAACTTTCAACCAAGCTTTTGTTTTTAATATAATGTATTGCTTTATGTCAGAGTTGCTTGTGTCACAGTGCAAGATGGCAAGAGATTCTATTCAATATTGCATTTTACATTGGGTTCGAGCTTAATTCAATTAAATGAAAAATAATATTTTTACTTACAGGATGAACAATCTTCCCATATCTGCTTGTGAAATTAACTGTCACTTTCTGTTTATGGCCACTTCTTTCATCAAAGGTGTGGCAACTATCAAAGGGAGGAATATACAAGTGAAGGCTGACAGCCTTCTCCGTGTGACTCACATTTTCAACTCTGTGCACCCCAATTGAATCTATTTTCAAAAAGCAAAGCATTTGGTCAGACACATTCCCAATGGAAATCACATAATTTACTTCAGATCCTGAAAACACAGTTTATCTGTTCATTTTTGAGTATAACACAATATTTTCAGATCTTTCCACTTTATAATAAAACTCAAGACATGATTTTCTCCAAGAATCTCATGTTGAGTAAAAAGCCAAAATGGCTAAATTGCACCTTTGTTTATATGTATTCTGTGAAAAACACTCAAGATCCCCAAACAATTAAATAGGCTCTCATATGTCTATTTGAGACAGTAACAAAAGATTTCCCAATTTGCTCATCTTGTGTATCTCATATACATTAACCAATCGTTTGAGCTATTTTTGGGTTTAGCACATTTAGCAGTTAACTTCAGCCACCAATCCTCAGGTTCGAATATGCATTGTGGATTTACTTTGAAATGTAGCTCTGAACAATAAATTCCTAAAGGCCTTGAATTACAGGCCAGTCCATGCTGATTAAAATTCAATTAGATGTCTTTGGTGCCAGTGCGAATTGGAAGGTGTGAAGTTTGTGTATAGTTTCAAAGAAAGCATTGTGGAAAAATTGTAAATATGAAACTGTCCTTTGATGTTTAGCACATAAAATAATCGGGTAGCGTGGGCCAGCCAGACTTTTCCACCGAAAGCATCTCAATATGATGCCTGCTGTATCATGTTTTCTCGAATAAAGAAACTGCTTCCTACTTACTAGTAATTTTCTCTGGTGACTTCTTTCACAAAATAAACACCCCCCCTCAAAAAATGTTCCAGTTCCTTCATTTCACAGGTGAAATGGAAGAATTCATATGGAATTCATGCAGCAAGATTGGAACTTTTACTCAATGGTGAGCCAAGCCAAAACTAGAAAGACATCGTCATTAATGGTGCTGAATTTACATCAAAGGCACCAAAGTTGAGAGGGTCGAGAGCTTTAAGTTCCCAACAGTGAACATCACCAACCCGTGTCCTGGTCTTAACGCAAACACCACAGCAAGAAAGCACACCAGTGCTTCTTCTTCAGCAGGCAAAAATAAATAAATCCCCATGATTCTTACCAATTTTTATTGATGCATGATAACAAGCATTCTGTCTGGTATAGCAACTGTTCTGCCTGAGATCTCAACACGTTACAGAGTTATGGACACATCTCAACACATTATGGAAACCAGACTTCCCTGTGTAGACTCCGTCTATATTTCTTGCTGCCTCAGCAAAGCAGCCAAAATAATCAGATACCACCCACCTTCTCTCTTCTTCCCCCTCCCTTCAATGGTCAGAAGACCTGAAAGCATATACCACCAGGCCAAAAGCCAATTTCTATCTTGCCATTTTAAGACTATTGAACTGTACATGGCATGTACAACAGATCAATTCAACTCCACCTGAGCACAAAATCTAGGCTGGTAATCAGACGTGCCTTGTTAAACAGAAGCCCTCGCTTAAGTGAATAGAAGTTACCCCATCGCAGGGAAAGGGAATTATCAGTAGTATCCAGAACAATATTTATCTTAGTAAACATCACTAAAACAATAGATGTGAAAGCTTGGCCTGCACATATCTGGTTTTACAATACAGTGGATTCTGGTCAATTGGGCCATCAATTAATCAGGGCAGCCGCTTATCTGGGACAACCCCTAAAGAACAAAAACTCATCAAGAAAATAGCTGGGTTTCCTTTGTTTATTTGGGAAACTATGCCACTTAATCGGGACAGGAGGTTGTTGCTCAACAGTTTCTAACTAGCGTCAGCCGTGTGCACTTATATGGTCATTACGCACTACACCGTGCTTAGAACAGGTTTTAAATAGTGTCAGCTACGTGCATTTGTGTTCAAAAGTAAGTGATTTTTGTCACCGATAGTTGGTGAGAAATAAGCAGTAAGACAATTCTGAACTGTTTTAACACTGTAGATTCATACAATCAGGCTTAGAGATGCAAGAAATGGCCAGGAGTGAAAATGAAATGATTTCATGCATCAAGTTAAGAAGAATTTGAAAGTATCAACGATCATCATGAATATTACAAAGAAAAATGAAGATTGGAGTATGCAACAATTTGTCATTGTTAGTCACTTGTACTTGTGTGGCCATTAGACACGACACCATACCTAAACAGAAGTTTTTTTGTGTTATGTTATTCATTTAGGCTGACCTAAGCCAAATTAAAAAGCAGTGATTTTTGACACTGCATCATGCAGGAAGGCAATTAAGGCAGTCTATTATCTGCACTAGATGTCTGGCTGATTCTGTTCATTTACAGTCACTGAATATGACAGCATGCACTGTATGAATTCCTCCATCAATAATTATTAGGAACCAATACGCAGTTTTATAGTACTGTAGCAGTACTGATGGTGTTCTAATTTGTTCAGTAATTTAAATACATGATTTATTACTCAGTCAAACAGTAGCTTGTCTTTTTGTAATCTATTTCCATAAAACTTTGGCTAATTGGGATTGCCGATAAACTGGGCCAAAATGTACTGTTCCCAATGTGTCCTGTGTCCCAATTAAACAGATTCCACTGTAACAACCAATTCGAGGCACTTTAATGGCTCCAGAACAATTTGGAATGTCCCACACTTAAAGGCACTAAAATTGCATGCACGCCTTTTGAAAAATTAGAATTGCACTGATTAATTTCCATTGGCATACTAAATGAGATTTAACAAGTATTGTCACAGGAAACCTAGTAAACATGGAATATTAACTGAAAATTAAATCTAAAAAGGAAGCATTGAATTTAAAACATCAAAACCTCACCACTCATGTAAGCACACTTATTTTCTTGAAGAATGGTTTCCTTTTTCTTGGAAAGTTCTTTTATTTCTTCATTAGGCATATTGAAGATTGTTTCCTTTAACTGTCCCTGAAGTATTTTTAAGAAGCAGTGGGAATCAGAATGATCATGGATGCTGCTACATTGTGGAAAAACCAGAAAAAAAGTCAGCAACTTTGCTTTCGAACATGAGTAAAAACACTAGACAACACCATGAGCATTGAAAGAGTGAGATCGTCCACCTGAAATAAAAGCGGAACATGTTAAGATCAATGAGAACGGTTTCTGGGAACCATACTTCCTTCATCTTTTGTCTATTTGAAATTATAAAAAGGAAGTAGTAGCAAAGCCATAACTGAGGTAACATTAATACTATTGGTATACGGTACCTGCCATGGCCTTCACCCCAGCAGAGTATCATCAAATTGAACTTCCCATTTCCTTCATCAACAAGATTTCTCGTGTATCTGCAAAAAGAGGAACCACGAGTCCAATTATGGTGCATGATCCAAAGATCCAAATCAGAAAAATATATGTATTTACACACCAGAAGCTAAACAGACAACTGTAAAAGATTCAACATTCATAATTGTATGCATAGTATAAATGATCAAGAAACTAGATTAGACATGATCTTAGCATTAAAATATGAAATCTGAAAATGTAGATGAGACTTACAAATTTCAATTAAAAATAGAAGCATATACTTTGAGATTAACTTGAAATACTGGGAAAATATACTGACATAATTTCTCATAATAGCACTTTAAGGTGCTTCACGAGGGAAAGTGCACTAATCTTCATTTCAATATGGACAATTGATCTGGTATATTTTCAAAAGGAAGAATAAGGAGCAAATAAATGTGCATGAGGCAGAGAGAAAAGGGATAGATAAACTATTTACCAAACATAACACGGGAAATTAAGACTGAATTTTATAAAGAAACATCCAATTTCACTCCTAGAAGGATTGAATTTAAATTCTGGTATGTTCTACATATTGTTCTATACAAAATATTACAGAAATCACAAGACACTATGTTAAATCTAACATAATTTACATGGATGACACCGTGAAAGGATATCATCATAAGGCCTTAATATATTGTGGAAGCTTGTCTCACCCCTAAAGGGCCTCCTCTTGGCAATTCAGGGAATATTAACAATGTAGAATTTGCTACCACAGCACTAGTAGTGACAAATCAACTATGGTGCAATTAAGGGAACCAGGCAATAAAAACAAGGGACAAAGGTGTTGATAAATGTGAAAATTTGTGAGGAGATATCAATCAAAGATATGCCAGAATAGAATAATTAGCTCTGCCTGCCTCTCTGGGAATACACTCCACTTATTTGCTCCCCATCAGTAAAAGTAGAAAAGCCATACGACAACCGCAAAAAGCTTTAGCTATACATTGGGAAGACTACATGCATGTTTCATTTTTTTCTGAATTCTGATGTAGTTATAAAGAAGAATCACAATAATTATTTATGGAAAGAATTGTCTCATGACCAAAGTTGAGCAGGTTGGACACTGGATTAGAATTTAAAAGAATGGAAGTTTTATTTGGCTTATTTAATTTTGAACATGGGCATTGTTTGCAAAACCATCACTTTTTGTGCAACACTAACTAACCTTGAGCCAGTGGTTGGACTATTATAATCCCATGTGCTAAGGTAGCACTGTTGGGTGAGTAGTACCAGGGTTAAGACCCAGCAATTAAGAAATCGTGATAGATTTGCCCCAAGTCAGGCTTATGTGCAACTGGGAGGGGAAAATAAGGGCAGTGCCATTCTCATGCATCTTCTGACTTCAACCTTACTTGAGTAGCTATGATTCCACATTTGAAGATGCTGTTGGAGTAGCCAGTGAGTAACAACACTGCATATTGTAAAAAGCACAATCTACAACAACTGTGCACCAGTGGTGCAAGAAATGAATGGGTCCCAATCAAGCTGGCTGCTTTGTCCCAAAATCTTGTATGTACACTGTTACCGTTGCTGCACTCATCTAAGTAAGGGAGTGTGGAAATGTTTCAAATGGTGGAAATGTTTACGTGATCTTGTGCAATCAAAAGATTGAGGGACTTGACATGATCATTGCCATGTGATTATTATCCCTTCAGGAGGAAGTTCAGAGTTAGGCAGAATAGCTTCAAATATGGGTGACCCATAAACAAGGAATTTCTTCTGAGAAATTCTTTTGAATTTACTAACCCAGAGACTGTCAATAACTATGCAGGACCGAGGTAGACATTTTGCTTTTAATAGTTGGGGTGGAGGATTATAATGTGAGGAACAGCCAAGTTCAGAGCAGTCATAGCAGATGAGAGTCCAGTGGGTATATGAACAACTGTTGCACACATTGGTTATGTACACAGACTTCTGGAACCAAGGAAAAAGGATCTTTCACAATAGTTTAGTTGGAGAACTGGGATACAACAGAAAATTGCTACGAGATACCCAGCATATTAGGTATGTACGGGGTCTTTCTTTTGTTACATTTAAAATGGCGATTTTTGTTATGTTAATCTGTGGAATGCGGCTTTGTTGTGTTTTAACGCTGCAGAGAGTTTGCGCTAGCAGCTTATTGTGGTTTAGAGGGTGATAAGAGGGTGCTATTAGCCAAGGCGTGGTTATGTATCGTTTTGTTTTCGGATGCCATGCTGTATGATATGACTGTGGACTGAGTTTTGGCGGGGAGTCGGGAGGAGAGACGAGGAGGACAGCGGACGTGCGGAGAGGCTCCGGTCGATCACTTCGGGTGGTCCCGAGCCGTGGGTCGACGGAATTCGGGTGGTCGTCTGACGTCGAACTTGAGCTCCAACGGTAGCGCGCGAAGAACTTGGACTTTGATAAGTGTTGGCGCCTTTTTTTTCATTACTTTCCTCTCTGTATCAAATGTATATTAATGCCCTAGAATTAGTAATATCTATAAAGTGTATGTGTTAAAATTTACTGGGTGTGCTGGCTGATGATTGATGTTTGTGATTGATTCGGGCGACGATTGACCCTGAGGGGACTGCTGAAGCAGGTGCTGGGCGGGATTTCCCCTAGACATACACGAGCCAAAATAACGGAACGTTACAGGTAGTATCTGCGACGAGAGAAGAGTGTAAAGGTTTCAGGTCTGATTCAGAGATTAAACAATTATTTGGTCACCATCTTGCATTGGATAACTGACATTTAATAACAATTATTCAGGTATTGCAACACAGGCAGCACTGCGCATTGTAAAATAAGCCACCAGCCTATGACGTAATTGACTAAAATGATATTTCAACTTTTCTAAATATGAAGCATCAGACTAATATTTGCCTTTTAAAAAAATCACAGAATACAGAAATATTGCAATGACTTCCAGTTATCAATGATCAAATTATCATTAATTTGAATTAACATACAATCAACCACTTTCAATTATTTGGCAAATCCTCATCCGATGATCTTCCAGATTTTTAAATACGAAATGTCAATGGCTTATTTTAAATTCTCTTGGAGGTTCTGGCCAAAGAGAAGGATTTGCTAACAACATATTGAGGGGCAGTCCTTCAAAACTGTATTTCTATGTTTACTCTTTTATCAAAAGATAGACTAAGGATTTTCAATGATTAAACCGAGATTTTATAATTTCAAGCTCTGGTGGGAAAAAAATGCAACTAAAACCATGCGATACAAGTGTAATGCCCTGGTTAAGAATCTTACTGCTAAGGTTGGATGGGATTTCATTTTGTAGCTTTCTGTAGAAGCAATGTGTCCTGCTGATAGTGTTTGGGTTTCAGTTAAAGATAAGGGGCTGTGATGTTCAACTTAGGAATGCTGCTAACTATTCAGGATGGTGGAATTGGGAGAAGGTTCTAGAGAAAGCTGGACGGAAAAAGATTTGTGATGGACACTGGTGGGGTTCGTGGTCTTTTTGGCGGGAGATCGAGAGAAGAGAAGGTCAGGAGAGATGGCTGTAGGATTGGATCCGACAGGAAGGCATGATTATAAAGGATGATTCGTGAGTTGAAAGAGTCCAAGATGGGAAGTTCTTGGTGATGAGAAGTCGATGCTGTAAGTAACAGTCACACCAAGCTTTTGGAAGATATGAGCTCCGACACTGTGCACATTTAGACTGGTTTAATTGTAGTGGGCCCTTTTTAATTTTTTTTCCCCTTTTTCTTTTCCTCTTAAT